>NC_081831.1:52161715-52519715 GCF_030867095.1 Alligator mississippiensis
CTGCCTTATGCAGCACTGGGGCTTGGCCCGACCCCTGGCCCTCCACGCAGCATTTCCTGCACTGTATCTGGGCCCAGATGGCCCTGTGCACCGTCACATGCACCAGGGGTTCCAGCCTCATGCTAAGGCTACAGACCTGAGCTGTCTTGAACAGCTTCCAGGGTCTGGGCCCCATGCACAAATCATGCACTGAATGGCCAGAGTCCTGAACTGCCTAAAACAGTTCCTAGGGTCTCACCCGGTGTGCTGCACTGTACACTAACTGGGGCTGAAGCCAGAGCTCACCATTGCTCCAATAGGGTCTAGAGGCGTCTTCAGGGGATCTTCAGGGCATCTGCTTTACCCTGCTGGACAGGTCTCCCAGCTCTTCTTAGCCTCAATTGTCTGTCCATCCCCCGACGCATCCGCTGCATGCTGGGCATGCTGCTCCTTTTATTCTCTCCAGGGGCTCCACCTCTGAAGTCTGTCAGACCTGAAAATCACAGTTCACAATCAGGTGCAGACTCTCCAGCAGGCTCCTTCCTGTCCCTTCCCATTTGGTGGACATGCTCTACCAATCATGTTGTGAATTTTCAATCTGTCATTGGATTGGTAGAAATGTTCCACCAATCACATTGGAGATTTCTTGAGCCTGATGCACTTGGTTTGTTGGCAAGAGCACCACATAGTAATCAAATGATAAGTGTTCTGATTACAGTGTCATGGCTACATTCTCAGAAGCAACAGTCATAGTCATCTTACTAGATAGAGCTAGTGATCTGGTCCCTAATTCAAACTTCAAAAATATTCAAAGATGCAAAAATATTTCCAAATTGTGATCACAAAAAACCAGGAAAATCCTTTATTAATAGGGCCAGGAAGCATTCTTGCACATTCTAAAGATCTCCAGCCCACTAAAATTCACTCATCTTGTATAGATTTAGTTTCCACTAAGTACAGTAATTCATCTAAGACCCAGTTTTGGCCAGCATTGCAAAAGCAAAGATAATGGACAATTTGGGTCTGATTACCCCACCATTACTATTAAGTATAGAGTGCCATATACACTTGGCAAAAGTCACTGCCTGTTTTTTAGCTTAAACAGAGATGGAGGCAAAGAAGCTGTTGGTAGTTCTGTGAAGGAGCCTCAGCATGGTTCTCTAGGCAAGTAAAGCAAACAGCTGCTAAAGACAGGTGGCTTGTGACTACTGCCATCAAGTCCAATTGAGACCTAGATACTACCCTAGTCTTTAGGCCTGTAGGCAAAAGCTATTGGGGAGCTGAAGAGACTGAAGGAATCCTGTACTCAGTTACAACACAGCTTTGGCCTGCAGCCTGAACTTGGCAGTTGGTGCTTGTTGGGCTTTTGGCATACACTAAAGAGCTAATTCTGAAGCCTCTGATGCATTTTTTCTTTTTTCTCTTGCCAAGAGATTGTCCAATATGGTTTGGGGTTTGGAATGACCCTATACTCTCAGAAATCACTGAGGAATTGAACCTGGCTCAGAGCAGATATTCTCACTGAGGAAAGAATTATCCATGCAACCAAAATACTGAGATGTCAGCAGAAAGACAATCAGCAGTTGGTAGAAGGAAAGGGTTTTACATTTTTATTTCATTTTAAGTTCAAGGATTCTTATCTGCATGTCTGTCTCACTGAATCCAATGATAAAAAGTACTGTGGCATTCTGTCTTGAATGATAAACCACTGTTAGAAGTCCCACAGTACTAGCCTCTTTCACTGGAAAGTTTTCACATTAAGTATGGAAGTACAGGATGTTAATATATTTTTTTTTGTATACATTTTAGTTTCATATCTTTAGCAAAAGTTCTGAAAGTATAGCACATTCCTCTCTCATAATTCACACTTAGATCACATATTCCTGAGAATTATAGAAAACCATGAATTGGCATTTTTATTTTAATTGGCAGACTGACAAATCACAGTATAGGGTACCCTAGATATACCCTAGTCTTTTATTTTATTACTGATACAGTGCTGATCTGAGGATTTTTGAAGGCAACAAAGATTCTTGTTTTGGTCCCTTCAGATAAGGTCCTAGATTTGTGATACATATAGGCCCTCTTACATGTTACAATTATCATGAAATTACGTAGAGACCAGCTACACATGCAAAATACTTACCACGCCATCAAAAGCTCCGAACAGCTATGAAGTTAGACCTTGAAAATGTGTACCAACTTTATAGGTGGTTGCTATTGAGCTTAAATTTACATGTGCAGCAGGGTCTTCCCTGCAGCTGGGAGGCCCAACAGTTGACAGGGCTCCCAGTCATAGACAAGTACCTTGTCCAGTAGGGGCTGGGATTCCCACAACTAAGGCAATTTCAGCCCCAGCAGCTGACAAATTTGGGTCCTGGATGCACTCCACACTCCTAGAGTCCTACAGCTGCAGAGTCCCTGCAATGTGCCTCACAAGTGCCAGGAGCCAGCTGGGTCCCAGCCCCCATGGATTGCAGCTATGTCCTCTCAGCCCCATGGGTACATGGAGCCCATGGGGCTAGGAGATCATGACAACTGTGATCTTCCAATCCACTCCTGAGGCCGGGCAATTGCTGCAGCTGCATCTCCCAGCCATGGGAGTACATGGGGTGCCCCGCTTAGCTGAGGGGCTTCCCAGATGCAAGAACTTGTTTCTTGCTGGTGGAGAGGGAGCGCAATATTGGGCTACCCCTGCACAGGCAATAAGGTGCAGTGGGATCTAATGCATGATCCCACAATTGCAACTCCTGCTATGCAAATATGGCATAGTTTCTACCAAGGCCGTATTATATTTTCAAATTCTAAGATGTGTCTCACACTTTCTGACTGATTGCAAGACCACTTTAATTGTTGTAGGTTACCCCAGTATTTTTTATTATTAATTTTAAAGTTCAGATTTTCCCTTTAAGCAGGAAATAAGGATTAGATTTAAAATGTTATAATCATATTTCCTTTGTAATCTTAATGGTCTGAAGCTGTCAATCTTTGCTGTTACAGTTTCAGCAAATGAATAACACCTGGAGGGATACAAATTTCATATACTTTTTCCCCCAAGGTTATCCACTCTGCTGACTGCTTGGCTATCTTGTAAAACCATTCTATCAATTGCTCAAGTGTGAATGCTATGTAATATGTTTTAAATCTGGGAGTTGAAACCCCCTTCTACTGGGAGTATGATTTTTGATGAGACAGTCTTGGTTTCTTTTCCTTCTATGTCTCCTTGGAATTCCTAGAAAATTATCTTATGTGATACAAATGGTATAGTGTCTAAAGTCTCATGGTTATCTAGATGGTATTTAGTTTTCCCTTTAAAATACATTTTAGAAATAGCCACACATTTAAATAGTTTACATTGTTTTTGTGGTTTGATATTTTGGTATTTTATTAGCTCAAGATACTTTATCATGTATCTATTTAAGATACTCATCTTGCAAATACATCTATTTTATTTGCAAGATAAATAAAATATTTATCTTACATTTTATTACAATACTAATTATGAGCCTTGCTCAGGAGTTATGGTCCTCTTGCAATAATAGAAGCCTCCGCTCTGAAGACCTTATAATATAATAAGCAAATAAATAGAGGAGGGAGGTTGCTTAGTCATGCTTGGGAGCCTCAATCCTAGACCAGGCCATTCCAGTAGCCTAGATTTCTAGGAATAATACAGGCCCTGGCCAGTTCTCTAGTGCTGTATTTAGAAAGGGTTATAGCAATGACTCCCAACTTGAACCCATGAGATCATTTTAAGGATGGTGCGAAGTGCCAGACAATATCAGGTGTATAGGTGTGCCACATTGTTTGGTGTGGAAACACCTGCACATGATTTGCAAGACAAAACAAAGGTATTCAAATAGGCATCCTTAATTTATAGCATAGGATCTATAAATTTGACTATAAAATTGAGGGGATGCTATAAGTTATTGGGAAGGTGCAATACTAACACTGATTTATTTCTGGGCTACAGAGATTATACTGTAATCTTATTCAATTTAATAGTAAAAGTAAAATGATGGATAATAATAATAAATCAATATGCTTTAGTTGATGCCTATATATTTTTTGTCTTCTACACACTTAAAAAATGAAATTTCTGTGCAAAAAATCTTGACCTAATGGGGGAACTCCATGAGTTTGAATGGAAGATGGAAAAGGCAAAAAGTTCTGGATTTCAGTGGTACTTTGAAAAGTGTGTGTAACACAAATATTATTTACTCCTGTTTGGAGTAAGTGGTCTGTGTGGTTCAGCATCCTGTCTTCTAGGCTGTCTATGCATGTGCTGTGGGGTGGAGAGGGAGGTGCTTTAATTAGAGTGGTTCTGAGAGCTGCTCTAATTAAAGTGCCTACAGTGTCATGTGTATTCAGCGTCCTGCACTTCAAAATGGTGGCAGGGTCACTTTAACTAAAGCTCATTCAACGAGCTTTAGTTAAATTGCCCCAGCCACCATTTTGAAATTCAGGGATGCTGAATCCACATGATATAGAGGCTGCTGGAGCACACTAATTAGCATACTTGAGCAGACTCATGGCAGACTTGATTAATCAAGGCTGCTCTGATGTATGCTAATTAGCACACATTGGAGAAGAGCTCCGTTATATGCATAGGTCCCCATAGTGTCCAGTACCATATGCTTCAGAAGTAATAAATCTCCTAAGGGAAATCTGTGAAATAGCTTGCCCAGACACAGTCTTTCCATCAGTCAGTGGTTGTCTTCTGCCCTCAGACATGAGTTTATATTAACATTGTTTTCATATCTGATTAATTACACAATGAATGTTCTCTTCATCCATTTCATACACACACATACACTCTAATAGAATATGAAGGTATGGGTATTTTTCTTTTTCACATATTTGTGTGGAAATGATTATCACAACAGCTCACTAAGGCCAACTATTTAATATATTTAGAAAAATACCCATACCTTCACATTTTATTAGCGTATGCGTGTGCATGAAATGGATGAAGAGAACATTCATTGTGTAATTAATCAGATATGAAAACAATATCTGATGTTTTCAATGTTAAACAATGTTTAAACAATGTTAATATAAACTCATGTCTGAGGGCAGAAGACAACTACTGACTGATAGAAAGATACTCACTGTGTTTAGGCAACCTATTTCACAGATTTATATATATTCCTCTGAAATTAATTCAGTATTATTTATTTTCCTCTTGGCCTTACACTATGACAAAGTACAGGTAGGATAACCTGATTAACCTTCTTGGTACCATTTTTAAAAATAACTTCTTCCTGGTACATTACATGTTCCCATGCATACTCTTCTATGTGTTGCATCCTTTCTTTTAAAGGATCTGTACACTGGCTCTCAGCTAATGCTTTATGTATTTTAATAGTCTATTACTTGCAAAACACTTAATATAAAAATTATGTATCATTGGTGTGTCTTCTAAATTCCATAATTCTATTACTCAGAAATAGAATCAAGTATACTGACAAGTGGTTTTAGAATTAAACACAAAATGCTTCCCAAAATGCAAAATACTATTATATTGTTACATAGAAAATAGATATTACAGATAACAGGTGGTAGCTAAGGTCTTGTCATTTTAAAATAATTCTGTGGCTCTTCAAAAATGTACTGTATAATGGGAAGAAAATATTAACTCTAGAAAGATTAAATGCACTCATAACTTATGTCATACTGAATATAAACAAATTGGATTAAACAAGATGAATTGTGAAAATATTTTCAAATAAATAATAGAACATTATAGCACAGTTATCATTTTAAAGCAGATTGCTAGTGTTTGTAAACAGTGCATTGGTTCAAATTATTTCCTTTATGATGCATATTCAATTTTTAAATATGGAAATACAGTGACTTTAAAGCTATTTGGATACACTGAGACAATTTTGTTTTTTACATAATACAACCTGTCTCTGTTAAAAATGGGAGCTTTGATAATGCAAGCAGCTTTAAATAGCTGAGTCTGTCCTAGTGCTTCTAGATACTGTAGCCTTTGAGCATACCTTATTCACTTCAGATCCCTCATCTAATCACCCTCCCCACTTCTATTGCTACTCCTCGACCTCTGCCTTTGATTGCATAGTGACTCCCCAGCAGGTCTTTTGGACTGTCAGTTTGATGCCAGACTGCCACAGCCATCAATCTCTCTGCCTTATCACTGTGCACCTTGGGAGTTTTCTGTTATCTGTTGACAAGAATGCAGTACATGCTTCATATAAAATTAAGATGGCTTTCAAGAATAAAGGGGATTTGAGGTGAGGTATGGACTAGGGTAGAGAAGTTTGCAAGGAGCACAGTTGGGAATGAGGTTAAGTTTGAGGAAGTTAGGTGCAATTATTTACCATTGGAGAGGAAGGAATGGTTTTAGCAGTTGATAGGATCACCCTTTATTTTGTAAGGGGGAGGAGTTGGAATTTAGTATTAAGGGATTGGAGGGAAGATATATGTTACACTGGCCTACAGAGAATTTGGGCAGTTGATTGCAGGGGAGTCAGGAGGTTTTTTGTAAGAGAAGAGGTAGAAAATAGGAGTAGGCAGTGGGAATTTACTGGAATGTGTCTGCCAGTGCTAGAACAAAGTTGGTTATAGGGGATGGCTGATGGAGTGTTGGAGACCCCTCCCCCTCAAATGTATAAGGTTTTTTCATGACGATTACCACTCTTAAAGTGGCAAAGCATCTCCATGGTTACTCACATATCCCAGACCAATAACTGCGTTATCGTGTCCCAAGCTGTTGTGATACTGGATGTGGAAATTGTAAAGGCCAAGTAATGTATTGAGAAAATTGCTGCTTGATTCACCAGAGGCTTTTGGTTTTTTCAGAATTCCTTAGCTCACAGCATTTTTAGGACAAATTGCCTCTAATGACATTTCATCATTTGGATGGCAACAGCCCTAAGGAATTTAACAATGCTGCTGGCCAAACACAGCCGAGGAATGAAATTTGCCTCTCCATATGAAAATGTGTAAAGAGACATTGTATTGGTGTCTTCATTGTAATAACTTTGCACTTACCATTGCACACAATGGGTCATGGTTATTCTGGTGCCATGACACAGTTTGTGGATATTCAGTGTCTATAGTTAATCTTCATACAGCATAACGAGACAAAAAAAAAAAAAACAAACAGCCCAATTTGCTGCCTAACCAGTAAGATGTCATCTATCAAGCTCTAAAGTCAGAACCTCTAACACAGTAATTCTCAAACAAGTTGCCCTGCCACTCTAGGGTGCTACACGATATCAGCACTGTTATGTGTGCAAACATTTACACATGATTTGCAGGATAAACCTCCCTAGATATTTCAAATATGAATCCATAGTGTCAACAACATTCTGATTGTTGTTTTTCTGAGTTCTTTGCAAAGGATGAATTGCTCTATTATTTTTCCTTAGTCAAGAAATGAGTGAAAGGTAAGATCTGGCATTTCCCAAGAGGTGTTTTCAATCTAATGGGGAGTGCCTCAAGTCTCAAAATGTTGAGAACCAATGTTCTAACAGCTTTAAGAAAGAATAAATATCCACAAGTACTTCTTTAGTAATATTTGCTATGTTTTTATTGTAATGATCCACTATTTTAAATGCATGCCTAATATTATTTCTGTATAGGTAAAATACAGATTTACAACCCTACAGAAAATGCTATATAATAATACAACACTGAATCTGCCCCATAGTTAAAAATTGCCTAATAGCTGCATTTTAATAATCCAACACATTTCAGTAGTACTCAAACTTTATGGATCTAATCTTCTAGTAGAACTGACAAAAATAAGTTTAGGTAGAAAATTCTATCTGGTACATTGTTATGACATTGCATTTTATAATGTTACCAAGTGTAAAGGAGAGTTTAGGGTGGGAACAGAGGGTGGATATGTGATCTAAATATACACAGTGTGACTGCTTTCTTCTAAATATAAGCTATCTGACATGGTAGTTTGCATTGTGGCATCATGACAGCAGGAGACCTGATGTGATATAAATGGTGCCAATCTATGCACTGTTGGCATCAGCAGCTGTCTCCTTGGCAGATTCCAAAGGCAGTCATTGGCAGCTTTGGATTTGCCTCTAGGTCTATCATATGGTTAGACTTTTGACTTTTTCTCTTTAGATAAAGTCCACCCCATCTGGAACCAATTTAATTCTGTCTCACCTTTGATACTGAAGAATTTATGTATTGGTGACTTTGTACACGCTGAGGTAATGACTTCTGACTAATTTAAATAAGACAAACCTAAATGTTATTGCTTACAAGCCTTACATCTGTCTAGCCTGAATCGAGCTCTTGCTGTCAAATACAAGAGCTAAAACCTACTCTTCTGAAACTGAAGGAGATTAAAAGCAGCATTAATAAAAAGCGCACAATGGAAGAACAATCTAGTTTGCTTTTAGCTCTGTGGGAAAAGGAGTTCAACTAATTCAGTAATTCAGTGATACTTTATCTCTCTGCTGTGCAAAGGATACAGAACTATACATGAAAGGCTGCGTAAGGTATGGCATTTACTATAAAGATTTAGAGCCAGATCTTTTCCCTCTAAATCCCCTTTCAAGTGGTTTAGTGTTACAAAGCTATTTTGGGCAGTAGATAATACCAATTTTCAACTGGGCAGTAGAGTGTAAAGAGCCATGGAAAAGAGTGTAGGAGTGATGGTAGCGTAGGTGGGTCATGCTGCCCTCTGATTAACCTGGTTGGATGGTCAGAAGCAAAAGTAATTTAAAGAATTCCTGAGATTATTCTTAAGTGTTCAAACCCAGCAGTCCTAGATATATTGGGATTAGAAAGATTGAACAAAGGCCAACTTTGTCCGTAAGTTCACCTAGTGCTGGTCCAGCAAAATTGGCTCTAGCACTTCAGTCCTTCAGTTTCCTTATGCAGATTCCTGAGCATGTGCCTACTCAGTGCTGCATTAAAAAAAAGGAAGAAACAACCCCCCTCCGTTCCCCCCCCCCCCCCCCCCCGCAACATTCTAGAAACAAAGGCCCTTCAGGGTCTTCCACACCTGGGTATCCTCACCAGAGTGCATCTGAGCCATTCTTTCTCTTTTGCAAGTAGCACATACAGGCATACACATGAACTTGTATATGCTATTAAAAGCCTGGGAAAATAGATGGACCTTGAAATCTGAACTTAAATTTATTTTAGGGTTTGGCAAATTGATGGGAGAAGGGGATACTAAGGCCAACTTCTTCTCATGGATGGACTTTGTGGGATAATGATAAATTCTAATTTAGGTAACAGTTAGAGCCCGTTGGACTCTGATCAGAATCCTATTGTATTAGTAACAGATAAATTCCATTGTCTTCCCACTTTGATTTCGATGTTCAATAGATCTAGCAATGAGGTTTGCTTTCCAGCTAGGTACCCTTATAGTATTCAAGATTGCTAGGAGAAAGAAATGATTAATATTAAATGTATTTTATGCCTGGAAAAATCTATTTTATAGGTTTTATATTCACGTATAAAGTATTTTGCACTGGATTTTCACTCATAGACCACTGGCAGTATCAAATGTCCAGCATAAGAAAAAGTCAGTGAGTCATCTGTTGAATATTGGGTTACTATTTATTTTTGTTAAACTCATCTTGCTTTCAGGATAGATCTCTCTCTCGCTCTCTCTCTCACTCTCTCTCTCTCTCTCACACACACACACACACACACACACACACACACACACACGCATGCATGCATGGAATCGAGAAAGGATAAGACAAAAAGAAGCAGAGCTTCTCTGTAATGCAGGTACACAGGAAACATAAATAGCTTGTTCACTCAGGCTCTGGATCCCAGTGCACTTCTTTGGGTTGTGATGACATCTGGCTGACTTGCTTTGGTTTCTTCCCGCTGATTCTCTCTCACACCAGGAAAGGACCATCCATGCTGCTCTCTCCTGCCATGCCAATTAGAGCAATAGTATAATGAAGCTGAGTCAGTTTCAAAACTGACCAGGTTTAGAGCTGATTAGGCAGATGGATAAAAGGATAGGAAAGACAAGACAAAATAAGATGGAGTGAAACAATATTGTAAGGAAGAGATAGCAGAAATGTTCAAGCTTCCTTTTCCCAGAAGTCACCTAGGCCGCAGCAGGATTGGAACTGAGTTACAGTATACAACTAAACATAATGTTATTCTGTTCAGTTATTATGTATTCACATTTTCAAGCAAGAAAGAAGCAACAAGTATTCACCAAGGTTACCCACTATACTGACAGCAAATTTTTGAGGCAGTTCTGTCTGTGCCTCAAGTGGTGGCAGCACAGGGGGCTGCTGGCAGGTGCAGTGCACCCAACTGGCAACTGGTTCCTGTTATTTTTGTGGAGCTCTTCCCTTCCCTCCCCCAACATAAGTGGGCACTTGGGATTGCTGCTCCAGTCATTTCCTCTTACGGAAGGAAGTCCACTATGATATAAGCAAATAAACCAACAATCCCTTTTTGTTTTCTCCACAGATAGTATTAAATCTCCTTTGTTAAAGTTGGTCAGACCCAATTTGAGAACTCCATCACAGTTTCTTAGCTGTCTTTCTCACCTGTCCCAGGTTCTCTCTTTCTCTCTCTCTCTCTCTCTGTGGTTTCAAGGCCTCAAGGGTCTATAACCTCCTTAACTAAAGCCTTCCATCTCCTCCAGTCTTGTGCAATCTCTTTCCTTGTCACATCTTTGCTTACTTCTTCCATATCAGTTTTTGTTATTTTCCCCATTGTTGCCTTAGTCTACCTTGAGGTCTGATACCCTCCACCTCAACTTCCAAAGTCTACCTTACATGCCTTCTCATCTTGGGAATCACAGTATGCTCTGTCCTTTTATCTTGCTTAAGATATTAGGACTTTTGTAAAAGTCCACAAGGCCTTGATGATGTCTTCTCCCCATAATATTTTCTTGAACTGCACCAAATATTGTCCTTAGCATTTTTTCTTCAAACATTTGCATTCTTTTTCCATTTGTTTTTGTCAGCATCAAAATTCCCATATAAAAGAATAGGATGAATAATTGAACTATACAGATGAATTTTAAGGTTTCTTAAGATTTTCCTTGATACCATTAATTTGTCCAGGCTCACCAGGCATATATTAGCATAGTAAATTCTTGTCTTGGTTTCTTCAGTTATTAGATTGGACTCAGTGATTATTATTCTGTAAATATTTAAATTTATCTACCTTTTCCACATTCATTCCACAGTCATTCTCTATCGTTATGTTCCTGTGATCTTACTTCTGGATGTGATCATGTATTTAGTCTTGCTAAAATAGATAGCAAGCTGAATTTCTTTGGTATTCAGCTCTATGATCTTTGTATCTTTTGTACTGTTTCCATTTCCTCTTCTACTAGGCAGATATCATCTGCATATGTAAATACCTGGCGTAATCCATACAGATTCAGACCTTTTCCTTCTTGTTAAACAGCTCTTATAACTTTCTCAAAAAGCAAGTTGAAAAGACTGTGAGTTCCCTTGTTTGAGCCCGCAATTGATTTCCATCAAGTCTGATAGCATTCCTTCAATTCTCATGTAACTGCTTGATCCTTCAATGCACGTATCATTAAGGCATTTTTTTTTTAATTCCAAACCCTACCATGATTCACCATAGTGATGTGATTCTCTGCTAATACTACCATCAGCCTTGATATTATATTTCTTTTGCGACTTCCCATTTCTTTTCCAGCAATAATTGCATTAAAAATATCTGATGAAAAATTGATCCATCTTTCTTGAACCCACGCTACTAATTTCATACAAGTTTTTTGTGCATATGGGATCAAATGGTTTAGAAGCAGCTGAGAAAAAATGTGTATGTTGTACACAGTAAGGAGATACCCCAATAGTTATTATACTCCCTTTGATCACTTTTGAAAATTGGCATATTATTGCCTACTTCCATTATTCTATTATTTCCTATTTCCAGATTTTTTTTCATCATCTTGTAAAAATGACACTTTAATGCTTTGAATCTGAATTTCAGTCACTGGGCTGGAAGATTGTCAGTCTCTGGTGTCTTGTCTTATTATTTCTAAGTACCAGATTATCTGTATATATAGCACCCCCCCCACCCCGCAAAAAAACAAACAACCCTTTCTGTTGGCAAACAGAGAAAAAGGCTCCTAGGAGATTGATCATTGACCTCCATATTGTCCATATTGATAATTCTGGACAAAAGTTCTTCCTCTTCTCATACAAAGAAGAGACTGTGCTTCACTGACTGCCCTGTAATTTCCTGATAGCTATTTGAAACCCATTTGGTTCCATTAGCCTCACAAGTCTAGGTAGATGGGTTGGTCTCAACCTGGAAGGGTGTGGGCAGTGGGGTCCCGCAGGGCTCGGTCCTTGGACCGATACTCTTTAATGTCTTCATCAGCGACTTGGATGAGGGAGTCAAATGTACTCTGTCCAAGTGTGCAGATGACACAAAGCTATGGGGAGAGTGGACACGCCGGAGGGCAGGGAACAGCTGCAGGCAGACCTGGATAGGTTGGACAAGTGGGCAGAAAACAACAGGATGCAGTTCAACAAGGAGAAATGCAAAGTGCTGCACCTAGGGAGGAAAAATGTCCAGCACACCTACAGCCTAGGGAATGACCTGCTGGGTGGCACAGAGGTGGAAAGGGATCTTGGAGTCCTAGTGGACTCCAAGATGAACATGAGCTGGCAGTGTGACGAAGCCATCAGAAAAGCCAATGGCACTTTATCGTGCATCAACAGATGCATGACGAATAGATCCAAGGAGGTGATACTTCCCCTCTATCGGGCGCTGGTCAGACCGCAGTTGGAGTACTGCGTGAAATTCTGGGCGCCACACTTCAAAAAGGATGCGGATAACCTGGAGAGGGTCCAGAGAAGGGCAACTCGTATGGTCAAGGGCCTGCAGACCAAGCCCTACGAGGAGAGACTAGAGAAACTGGACCTTTTCAGCCTCCGCAAGAGAAGGTTGAGAGGCGACCTTGTGGCTGCCTATAAGTTCATCACAGGGGCACAGAAGGGAATTGGTGGGTATTTATTCACCAAGGCGCCCCCGGGGGTTACAAGAAACAATGGCCACAAGCTAGCAGAGAGCAGATTTAGATTGGACATTAGGAAGAACTTCTTCACAGTTCGAGTGGCCAAGGTCTGGAACGGGCTCCCAAGGGAGGTGGTGCTCTCCCCTACCCTGGGGGTCTTCAAGAGGAGGTTAGATGAGTATCTAGCTGGGGTCATCTAGACCCAGCACTCTTTCCTGCTTATGCAGGGGGTAGGACTCGATGATCTATTGAGGTCTCTTCTGACCCTAACATCTATGAATCTATGAATCTATAAGTCTTTTAATTTGATGAGAGAGAAGAACCTTGACATTAAGACATCTGTCAGAGTCACCATCTTAATCAATGTTGATTTTAGTAAGGCAAAGCTGTTGCCCTTTAATAGGCATGTAAAGATCCCCAATATGTTTTTTATCTTGCTTCCTTATTTACATGAAATATAGCCAGTCTGAAAAGCTTTTTTTCAAAAAGTAAGCTGTAGAAAACTCTAGCATGAGGCTCAATGTTTGTACATCCTTTACTTGACTGCACATACATTCCTAACTAAGATTTAGTTTTATCTCTCTTATTCTATGTTCAAAGGTTATATGCCTGGGAAGGAAAGGGCAGAAGAAAGAGGTAAGTCAGATAGAGCTCTTCAATGCAAGTGAAGAAGCTTTGTGAGCAATCAGTTCTTGTTGAATGCTCATCCCACAAGATGTCTGGGTAGTTGAAGTCACCCATGATGACCATGCTCTAAGAGTGTGCAGCCTGTGCCAGTTGTCTAGAGAATTACTGGTTGAGCTCTTTCTCTTGGTTCAGAGGTCTGTAGTAAACTCCTACAGTTAAATCCCCTTCTTCATGATCTACCCATATATTGACCCAGAGGGTTTCAAGTTGCCCTTCTTATTGCCAATCTCCACTTCTATGGAGGTGCACCATTCCTTCATGTACTGAGCAACTCCTCCATCCTTGTCCCCAACACAATTCCTCTTATACAAGGTGTAGCCCTCTATACCTGTGTTCCAATCATAGGTACTAGAGCCCCACCAGGTCCCCGTAATCCCTATGAGATCGTATTACTTGTTGGTTAGTAGGAGGGCTAGTTCCTTCTGCCTATTTCCCATGCTCCTGGCATCTGCGTAAAGACAACTAAGCCTTCCCTTGGAGGCCTTAGGCTTCCTGGTGTGCTGTGGAAAATTCTGTCCTTCGGCTGGTGCCAGTGTAGTAAAACCCTCAGGTTTTCTTTTTTTAAATTTTGAAATGCATTCCCTCCCTTCCCTAACTATTTCTGACTTTTTCTCTCCCTCTCTATTCCCTATAGATAAGTATGATTAAGTTAAGACATAGGATAAGTTTTAGCATTTTTGTAGCATTGGTTTTTCCTTCTCTCCTTCTTTGATCCACTGTTTTATATTATATAATTATTATGCTTATACTGTTTTACTGATTTTTACTGTTTTTTTTTTCCTATTGATAATGTATGATTTAGGCCTACATGTGCAAGTTAGCATAAGAAATATCAAGTTATGTCAAGTTTCCATTTTGTCTATCAAGCCTCCATCTTGTGTCCTCTGCCCGAGTGTAACCTATGACTCATGTCTAACCAGTCTCATATAAATTGGTTCCTGAATGAATGGGGATGAATGACGGTGCTTGAGATACAATGGTAGCAGGCCTCTACAGAATAATCAACTCAGTGACTGGACGATCAGCTCAGCAACTGGACTATTGCCTTCCACTGACTCACCCAGGAACCATGGACCCAATACTGAAAGACAAAGACCCTACAGAAATCAGCCAATCCACTATTGCAACACAGACACCTAGAACTGCACGTACTCACCTGGAGTGCACACGCTCAGTACACCAGGGCTGACCCTTGCCTGGGCATGCCCCTGACACTAGGGTCATAGAAGGTCCGCCCTTATAAAAAGAGGTAGTGATGACAAACCCAGTGGGATGCCCTCTCCATCTGGACCAGCACTACACCACACCACCTATCCAGCCAGAGGCCCTGCCGGTGACCCACTCTGGACAACACCTTGCTGGAGAAGACCCCCGACTGTCCATCAAGGATCAACTCACACCCCAGGATAGGTAGCTATCATCCACCTTCCTTCCCTAAGCAAAGGACTTGGACTCTGTCCCTACCCACCTTGACTTCAATCCCTCCACTGAGCCTTTTTCTCTCCTGCTACCATTGTGTGGGTGTGTATGTGAGTGCTTGTGTGTATGTGTGTGTGTGTGTGTGTGTGTGTGTGTGTGTGTGTGTGTGTGTAGGAACCAATAACTTCATGGGGCTGTGTAGTGTGTTGTCTTTTTAATAAACCTGTTATTTTGAAAGCCCAAGCTGGGTTTTTGTCTTATTGGCCTCCTGATCCTCCTCCTTGATTTCCTGGTTATCTCCCAGTGTTCTCCCTCCCTGTTTCCAGCCCCAATCTCCCAGCTTTCTGCCTCTCGGTTTCCTGGCTTTCTCCTCCTTGCCACCAGACTTTGTCTCTTGCTTCCACTCTGGCACCAGGTGACCCCAAGTAACCCCGGGGCACATTAACCCTTAGTAAACCCAAGCCCCAGTGACCTCAAGTAACCCTGGGGCCACTTGACCCTAAGTAACTTCAAGCCAAGTTACCCCAAATGCCCCCTAGGGTTAACACACAGCCTTGAAAGTGCATGTTTGTGTATGTGTATTGGGTGTGGGGGTTCATCCCTTCCCAATAGGTCTCAGTATCTGAAGTGTGTGCTGTGGTCAAGGAAAGCAAAGTCCTCATGGTAGCACCAGTGCCAGAGTCTTCTATTCACTTCTTCTATGCATCTGTCCCACCTGTACCCATGACCCATAACCAAGAGGACTGAGGAGAAAATTACCTCTGCCCCCATCCTCTTGAGCTCAGCCCCCAGAGGCCTGTAGTCACTCATGATCTGGCCAGGATTGTTTCTAGCCATGTCATTCATGCCCACATGGATTAGGAGCATGGGGTAGTGGTCAGAGGGCTGGACAAATTTAGGAATCTTTTCATCCTTTCAAGCCCCTGGGAGTCAGCACACCTCATGAGTTAGAAGGTTGGGGTGGCAGAGTGCTCCCTCAATCCTGCTCATGAGGGAGTCAGCCACCATGACCATCCTGCATGTCTTCTTTGGGGTGGTAAATGACTGCCTTCCTTCCTCCAGAGCCAGTGCTTCTGCTGATGACTCTGCTGGTACTGTGAGAAGTGCATACCTGTTGCACAGTTCCAGGGGAGGAGTGAACCTGGTGTTGTGTGCCCTGGTACCTGAGATGACCATCTTCCAAGCAAAACTGGGATGGGATTCCAGGTCAGTATCTTTGTTGTTCTTCTTCATTCTGCTGGGCTTCTATGCTCTTTCCTCCTCATTCTTCTGGTAAAGAGCCTGGTAGTAGTTGCCAATCTTCTGCTTGTGTACCCTGATTGTGTGAAGCCTGCTCATCTTTGCCTAGAGCTCCCTCACATGGCACTCTACAGACCTCACTAGGGAGCATACCCCAAAAATGGGTGTGCCCTTGCTCTCATTCACAATTGCTGGCAGCCAGGCCTCAGTGGTGTGAGAATGAGGAGCTCCAGCACTGGGGAGGTGAGAATCTTCAGGGTACAATGCATCCCCACCATTGTACAGTGTAGACTGCACTACTACCATGTACCTGACTTCTCAGGCTCACTGTACAAAGCCTCATGCCCTTTTCAGATGTCCTTCTGCATTAATTCCTATGTTAACTCATGCACCAACTCACATGCTGGGCCTAGAAGTGACCCTGTTTGTGTAGCTCCAGGTGCACAGCTCCCTGGGGGCTGGGCTAAGTAGGAGCTGGGGTAGGACCTTGGCTTCACTCAGCTGCTGCTCTGCTGCTCTGCTACTGCTGAGTCCTACCTGCTGTGGTCCCCACTTACATCATGGCTCTGCACTGGGGGATCAGGGTTCACTGAAGGGTCTTCTGGGTATGTTTAGTTCTCAGGGGCATGATGGCTTTCACCTATGTGTCTCCACTGAGAGCAGGTCCCAAACTAAAAGTGCTTTCAGTTGGATCTGATAGAGTCCTGTGGACTCTTGTAGAGTCTTGTGCCCTCTTATGAGTGTGCAGACTGCTGCCTGCACTGCACTGTGCCACTTGCAGGGACTGGTTGCCCTGTCCCTACCCTGTCCTGCCAGAAGTCCCATGCTAATTCATGTGCTGGACCCAGAAGCACACTTGTTTGCGCTCTTTTTGCATGGCTCTGGTCGCATGGCTCCACTTACCTCACCGTGGTCCCCACTTACCTCCTGGCTCCATGCTCAGGGGCCAGGGTTCACCAGAGGGTCCACTGGGGGTCTTCAGCTCTCCAGGGCACAACAGACTTTCATCCATGTGTCTCTGGTGAGAGCAGGTCCCACACTAAATGTGATCTAGTGTTGACCTTCCACCACACACCTTGTTAGTATTTTTGATCTTTCATGGCAGGTTTTGAGCCTCTTTCCCTGTCCCCAAACTCCATTCTGCATCTGAACTACCTGTAAACCTGGTCTAGTTTGACAGGGCAACTTAACTTCTACACCAAGTCCCAAATGAGTCTGCCTCATATAGACTATACTAGGCCCTAAGCTGCTTAATTGCAATATGGTGTAATGTTTATTTGCTATCGGGGCCGAGGGGCTGTGGCCAGCAGCCCGGGCACGTGGGCCAGGGAAAAGGTCAGCACGGCGAACTAGAATTAGGCACGGACGCGTAGAGGTTGATTAAAGATTGTTTTACTTACACCGTAGGTGGTCGCGGTGCAGGCAGAAAAACTTTTTTGAGTTGCAGTTACAAAAAAACCCACACACGTGGAGTTTGCTAGGCTCCACTGAAGACACACGAGTGGAGTTTGCTAGGCTTCGCTAAACGAACATGAACAGAGCTCTGGATACCACTCACGTAGTTTGCTAGGCTCCGTGGACCGACCGAAATGAGAGTCCAAAAGGTGACTCTCCACAAGCGCGCAGGGTAGGGTACGTCGAGGGATAGTGCGGCGACGGGGAGAGGCTAGAGGTTGATCAGGCCCCTGTACCCTCCTTTAAGGCACACACGGAGTTTGTTAGGCTCCACAGCGCGCTTAGAGTTCTTCATGAGATGGATGTGAAGTCCTCCTCCTCCAACTTGGGCGGAAACTGCTCAAGCCTCTTATACGGCTAGCAAGCCAATCGCTAGCTGCCACGTGGGAATAATTTAGAAACAGCCAATAGTGGGAAACAAATTTACATACGGGTGGCGGGAACTCCTTTGCACCAGGGTTTTCTCTATGCAACTGAGAATTGCACCGTGCAAAGAAAGCTCCATGTGGCGGGAAATAATTCTGCAGTGCCTAAGCACACACAAAATCATACCCTTTGGGTCATGACATTTGCATTTGTTCAAGTTTGGATAAAAGAAAAGGCAAAAGAAATGAGCAAGCTAGAGCATGTCAAAATGACAATAATTTTGGAAAGTTTTAGAGAGAGGTCAAAAGAAGTAGGTTTAAAGTTTGCTTAGAACACGTAGTGATTTTATGATAGTTACATCAGATTTCAGAAAAGATATAGTTTAAATAGAGAATAAAATAGGTATATAAATAATAATTAGAGCAGAACATTAGCAAGATTTTTTACATATATTTTAACCCTATTTAGTAAACTTTAAATATTTATTCTGGTAATATAATACAAAAATCCAGATCCAGCTCAGGATTTTCACTCTTCAGTCTTGAACTACGGTGCTTGCTGAATTGCCCACCTGTAGGTGTATCCAGTTAGCGCTTCTGAAAAAAAAAAAGTTTCTGAAACTTAGGTAAGAAGACTTTTGAGACTGCGATAAGAAGGCTGGGTACCTACTGGAGGCTTTAAAAACTCTTAAGCCTTAGATAATTTAAGATTAATTTCTTTCAATTCTAATAAGATTACTATTTTGGGGGGTAAGTGCACATTTTGTATATTCTAATAATTTCCTTCATATACCTTATCTGTACTGTTTGGTCATTTATCTTTTATCTGTATTTCATTATTAAATTTGCTAATACAATCTATCTACATTTATGCTTGTCAGTATTTAATTTTGGTGAGACTGATTCTTCAGACCGTTCTTGGTTCCTAGAATACCCCTGGATGTAAATGCTCATTTAGACAAAGGATACTACTTTGCATCTTCACATGCCAAAGATGACATAAATTGATAGCAAAGAACCAAATGAAGTTACTTCCCATACTTCTGTGTCCTGAGTGTGGAGCTTGAGGATCTTTATGTAGTTACAAGGTAAAGAAACTGCCACTTTTGGGTAACACAAGGACAGGAATCATGTAAGTGCCTTTAAAATTAAGAGCCCTCCTTTTTCCCCCTGAAAAATAGAGATTTAAAAAAGACAAAACTTTTCAAATGCTATAAGAAATATTGCCGGAATACTGATGATTCTCTGAAATGCTTGCCCTGGGAATCCCATGTTTTAGATCTGTCACTTGTCTTGATAGATGTATTTTGTTTTAGGCATGATCTGGTAATAGACACTGTAAATGCAGCCTATTGTAGAACACCAAGGGCCATCTCTGAATAATAGAAAGTTTAGACCATGAATCCATCCATCACAAGGAAAGCTGAACTAAATGTATGGATTAAATAATTGTCTTCAAAAACTGATAGTAAATTAATTTATTTGTTGCTGACAAGGAGATTTGTGTTACTTGAACTATTACTTTATCAATATTAATTTATACAAATAGTCTGAGACTTTAAATTTCTCATGACTAAAACCTTAGGAGAAAAGGGTCATGGTTTGTTGATGTTGTTATTGTTGTTTTTGGTTTGTTTTATTTTTTAATTTGTGGATTTAATAATTGTTTGATTCTGACTAGTATCCTTTTTTTTAAAAAAAAGCAAGATGAAATATCTGCAAGTTCTGTGAAAAATAGATCCTTGATGTACTTGGGAGATAAGTCAATTTGTAGAACTTGAAATAAGTGAGTTGAAATAGATGGCTGTTGTGTAGATGACTAAATGTTCTTCAGTATGTGCCCCTGGACATTGCTGTCTAACAAATAAGAAATGTTAATGTATCATGCTCTCCAGTTGTTTAGTTGCCTTGCATGATTTTGTCTATTTTACTGGTGCTCAGAACTTGAACAGAATAAAAAAAAGAGTTTGACAAGAGGTAGGGTTGTGGAGATCCCACATAACAGTAGAGAGAGAAGGTTCGATGTATAAGATAATGGCATCATTAAAAATAATCTTAGAATCAGCAGTTTGTAATCTCTCTGATGTTGTTATATCTGGTTTTCTTGTAATAGAAAAAGGAATATTCTCATGCAAAGAAAAGGAAAATAAAGCTATAATTTTACTTGGAACCCATCCCCTTACAGTCATTGGACTTGTTACAAAAAACATAGTTGTAACAAACACGTAGCCTTAGGCCCTGGAAAACAGGCTCCTTTATTTTGCTTGCTTTTTTTTGTTTAAGTTGGAAACCAGAGGGAATCTCTTTAGTCAGTTCAGGGTATAAATGTTTGTGCCTTTTAGGTCTTCTATATATTCCCACCAATGTATTGCCACTGGTATAGCAGATGAGAATGTGTACTAATAGCAAGGCCTCAATAGTGCATGTGCTATATTGAGATAGATACAGAAATTTTGCTTTAGCTCTCAGTGGAATAAAGGCAAGAGTAGATAATCCATATGAGTTTCATTTGTAGTACCTTAAAAATATATTATTAACAGTATTCTAATGGACAGCCAACATGGCTTCATTGCTGGCAGGTCTTGCCTGACTAACCTCCTTTCCTTCTATGATCAGACAACTCAACACCTGGATAAGGGAGATGAGGCTGATGTCATATACAGTAAAAACTCTGTTAACTGGCACTTTATTATCCAGAAAAGTCTATCAACTGGTATCCGAGGGACACGGCAAAAACATAACCGGAAGTACCACTTGCAGGTTTCGCCGCCATGAGCAGAGTTTTTCTTTGCCATTTTCTTTGGCCGACAACCCAGGGCAAAGCAGCCTGCATAGGGCCCCCCTCCCTGTCCCTCGGCACACTGTATTTCCTGCCCAAGTGCAGGGGGGCTGGACCTGATACTCTTGTGGATCTGTTTTGGAAATAGATTATGAAAAATAGCTTCCTACTGCAGGTATTATAGAAGTATTAAGAGAGCTAGTGTTTTATGAGAAAGAACAGAAAATATGAACGAAGAAATAAATCACTTCATATTAAATTTAATGGTTAGTAGAGGTCAAGTAACTTACCCAACATTACTCTACCAGTCAATGCTAGGGTTAGGAATAGAACCAAGAAGTTCAAGCTTGAAATCAAATATTCCAACAAGTATAGAAAGCAGGGTAGATATGCATCTTTTAGATGACATAAATGAGGTGTGTGTGTATATACATATAAGGTGAACACAAGCTTTTGTGAACCCAACTACAGAACATTGTCTTATGTCAGGTCACGTATTGATGCCTGTAGTTCTCTGCACTCATTGCCCACATTCATCAGTTTGACTTTGTGGATTATATTACTTTACAACTACTGGTCTGTTTTGACATTAGTTTTATCTCCTGTGAGCTCACAATCTTTGATATTCACAGTCATTTCTCTGATCATTGCTCTAAGGTTTTTATAAGTTACAGCAAGACAAAGGAACTGCAGGAACAAATCAATATATGTCCTTTGGAACTTTTTTTGTTAGAGTTGTGGGAAGTGAATATTCATGAGCCTGAGAATGCTAAAAGTCTGAGAAAAACTAGTGTGAGAAAGGGACCATTGAAAAAATGTTGAATTTGAAATAAGATTGAAAATGCATATTATAGTCCAAGAAAGAAGTAAGTAAAATGAGAGACCGAAGGTGCCATTGAGTTTACTGTTAATAACATTTAAGGAAAATATTACACCTACTCAGTTGAGAGATTTGAGATGTAGGTGGATGGACCAAATTTCCCCCCGTAAGATGTAGCTAACAGCTGAAATTACCTTCATAGAAAGTCAGGATTTAGAGGTCACTGAGCCTCTGCAAATTGAAGTTCCCCTAAGAAAGACACAGTTTTATAACGAACTCTAATGAAGACCCCAATAATTTACTTTTATTTTCTAGCCTGAGGGAGCTCAGTACATTTGTTCCATGCTCCTGCTTAGTTTCCTCTGACTGTAGGGTGTGCTAAACAATATTTTATTTTATGTGGGTGCAGCACAGTCAAAATAATATATTAAGGGTGTCTTAAATCAAATGTCGGTAATCCTAAATTACTAAAGGACTTATAAAAATCACAATACTAATTAGCAATTTTTTATATATCATAACTCCCTCAGTTATGCTTACTGACCTCTGGAAAGTACAAATCAACAATAATTACAAGTTCAGAAACCAAAATACTTCATACTTCTGCAATGGTGAATGAAAACAAGGCCTGTACATATTGCCCATATGAGCAAAGTTTGTTTCATCTTCATAGGGAGCAGAGGTCTGGTCAGGTCATGCACTAGCAGAACAAAACTCCCTCTTGCCTACAAAATTAATGTCAATGTAATGGACTAGGACAGTAGTGTCAAACTCAATTATTCATGTAGGTCAGGTTCAATTTTATGTATGGCTGGAGGGCCAGTAGCAAACAGAAACGTGATATGACAATTAAATTACTCTATAATACAGGAAATAAATTGATAAACCACTAGAAGACTCTTTATGCTGACAGTACAGCCTAGTATAGCAGCTCATTGACTGACCTCTTACCTCTTAACTTGTTCTAGTGTTTTGGCTATCAGACTTTTCTAATAAACAATTTTAGGCAATATTTTGTTAACAAGCAAGAGAAGCATAGCTCGTTGTGTAAGGAATCAGTTGCCCATGGAGATTAGTTTTTGATTGTAATACCAAGTGTATTTCCTTCCAGAGCAATAGTATTCTGTAAAGCTGCTTAGCTGTGAAAAGGGCCACTATCTTTTTCTTGAATATTGACAGTATTTTTAGTAATTTTAGAATTACTTAGATAGCATACAGTAAAATAAATTATTATAAAATATGAAGTTTGAAAGAAAATGAAATAGGGGCTAGAACTTTGCAAAATAAGCCACTCCTAGCCAAGCCTGGGGAACTTTTTCCCCTTCCCCCTTCAAACTGAGAGCATAAAATTAGTCTTTTCTTGGATTGTGGCCAAACATGAGCTCTCAGATGCCAAGCATTTTTGCTTTAGTCCTTAATAGCCTTGCATACAAGAATTTATTTGAACTAAATCTCCACTGCTTGTATAACTTTGGAGTCTGCTCTATTAGACATGCATGTCTTAAATCAAACTTGCCTGAAAAAGCAGATATAGATCCTCTGCTATGACTCTAAGTACAAGTGTGGGGGCAGGCAACAGCTATGCCTCTGACTCTGACCCTGTTCCCATACCTGGGTTAGGGTCAAAGTTTGAACTGCAGAAACTGCCTGCCCCAGCACTTGTAGATTCAAAATGAGGGTTTTTCTCCATGTTGAATGGGGACAGAAAAACCTTGTCTTGGAATCAAGCAAATTCACTATAGTTATAAAATATAGACAGCTTAAGGTTATCAGAGAAGGACAAAAATGAAAGACAAAGGAAGCAGAGATAATATTTTGAGGACAAGTCATGGGATCATTGGCAATGAATATGAGAGAGAGACATTAGTGAGTGAATCACAGATGAGGGTGAAGTATGGAAAAGATACAGCATATGTACTTGAATATAAGATTTCATAGATTTCATAGACATAAGGGATGGAAGGAACCTCGGAAGATCACCGAGTCCAGCCCCCTGCCCAAAGGGCAGGAAGTCAGCTGGGGTCATAGGATCCCAGCAAGATAAGCATCCAGTTTGCTCTTGAAGGTGTTCAATGTAGGAGCTTGAACCACCTCCTGTGGCAGGCTGTTCCAGACCTTGGGGGCTCGGACAGTAAATACATTCTTCCTTATGTCCAGCCTGAAACGGTCTTGTAGTAGTTTATGACCGTTCGACTTAGTCGTCATCCTTTGGGGCACTCTGGTGAACAAACGTTCCCCCAGATACTGGTGGTCACCCCTGATAAACTTATAGGTGGCCATAAGATCACCCCAGAGCCTGCGCTTTTCCAGGCTAAAGAACCCAGGGATCTCAGCCTGTCATCGTAGGGTCTGCTTCCCTGACCTCTGATCATGCATGTGGCTCTTCTCTGGACTCTCTCAAGCTTCTCCACATCCTTTTTGAATTGTGGGGCCCAAAACTGGACACAGTACTCCAGCTGCGGCCTCACCAGGGCTGAGTACAAGGGGAGAATGACGTCCCGGGATTTGCTTGAGAAGCATCTATGGATGCAAGCCAGCGTTTTGGTCGCTTTACTAGCCGCAGCATTGCATTGCAGGCTTATGTTCATCTTGTGGTCAATGATGACCCCCAAGTCTCTTTCTTCCATAGTGCTAGCCAGCGTCGCACTGCCAAGCCTATAAGGATGCTGCGGGTTTTTCTTCCCAAGGTGGAGAACCTTGCATTTATCGGCATTGAACACCATCAGATTCTCGTCTGCCCACTTGCTGAGCCTGTCCAGGTCAGCCTGGATCACCTGCCTGTCTTCTGGTGTGGATGCTTTGCCCCAAAGTTTGGTGTCGTCAGATGGGGCCCTGAACTGTTCACCCAGAATCCCTCTGTTGGCCACTTTCGCAGCCTGTTGCATATGATTAGTGTGGCACTACCCTCCTTGAGGTGAAGCCAGACCAAGTTGCTCTGTGCTTCTTCTGTATATACATTTTGGAGGATCACAGGACTCATAACCAGAACATCCAGTTCCAGTAGCACATGGATCCTTTCTGGGGGGACATCTGGAATACATATATTGATTAGTGCTGAGCTATGTGGTCACTACATCTTGAAATGCTGTTGACTGTTCCGGGGCATAGCCCAATAATGAACAATATGGTAAGCCATGTGCCTTTTGGCTTTGAACTAATATCATGCATAATGTGTGTGTGTGTGTGTAGGAACAAAAGCGCTGATGTGTTTTAATGGACTACCTGTGTTAAAACATGCAGCAATTACAAAAAAGGTAAAATGCATCAACTCTGGATAAACTAAGTCTATAGGTACTCACAGTAATTTGTTTATTTGTTTTATTTCAAAGTCAGTGTCTTTGGGACAGGGTGAAAGGGATTTCCTTTTTCGTGTTTTTTGTAATCGCTGCATGTTTTAACACAGGTACTCCATTAAAACACATCAGCGCTTTTGTTCCTACACACACACACACACACACACACACACACACACACACACACACACACATTATGCATGATATTAGTTCAAAGCCAAAAGGCACATGACTTACCATATTGTTCATTATTGGGCTATGCCCCAGAACAGTCAACAGCATTTCAAGATGTAGTGACCCCATAGCTCAGCACTGATCAATATATGTATTCCAGATGTCCCCGCAGAAAGGATCCATGTGCTACTGGAACTGGATGTTCTGGTTATGAGTCCTGTGATCCTCCAAAATGTATATACAGAAGAAGCACAGAGCAACTTGGTCTGGCTTCACCTCAAGGAGGGTAGTGCCACACTAATCATATGCAACAGGCTGCGAGAGTGGCCAACAGAGGGATTCTGGGTGAACAGTTCAGGGCCCCATTTGTTCATGTTTGCCAGACATCTAAGGCTGGTGAAGAAATAAGAATGATTGGAAATGAGAAAAAAAAAGGTACAACTCAGCACAGCTCTGGCAGTAAAGAGATTTTGAAATGTATTTAGTGCAGTGACTCACCATGAACTGGAAGCCAGCACTGAGGGGGAACAATGGTGGTCACTAGCATGTATCTTCTTCAGATGGACTACACTGGCCTGTCCTTGTGGTAGATCCCCATGTGCAACTTCTTCTTGGGATCAAGATGGGAGAAAGTAGTGAGGAAGACACTGTTCAAGACCAAACAGACAGGAGGCAAGGGAATGCCAGATATTCTGTTGTTCCTCTGGGCCAAGTACCTGAGCCAGATCTTCCAACTCGTGACTGGGGCAGAGACAAAAATGGCCTGCTTTATCAAATACTATGCAGGGCATTTGCTGAGATGTTGACAGGTATACACACTGCCCAATGGGAAACTGTGGACAGTGGAGCAGCTATGGTTCTACAAGGCCCTGGGCATTTTTCAGAGCAAGTATGGCCTGCTCAAAGAATCCTCTGCAACTATGACCAACCACTGGAAAATGCAGGAGGTGGTTAGAGCCAGAGAGAGAGACTGTTAACTGTGCACCTGCTCCCTGGCAATAACTGCCAGGCTGCATGGGAGCATATCTTCCACAAGGGCCTAAAGAAGGACCACAGGGATTTGAACTGGTAAGTAGCCCACTGAGCACTGCCCATGCAAGCTCTGATACACAAGAGCAGATAAGCCAACCTAACTAGCCCAGGGAAACCTGCCCCTGGAAAGTAGAAACCATCAGCCACCTCTTGTGGTTCTGCCCATACACCAGGGAGTTGTGGAAGAAAGTAAACTGTCTTCGCTGGGTGGTGAGAGGGAGAGATGACACTGTATGGGCACCTGATCAAACAACAGGGGACCCCACTAGCCCACTTAGATCAGTTTGTCTCCTATGTCAGGAGCACCCTGTGGAAGACCGGGAACCTGCTGATGTACATAAAGCTCTCAGTCAAGGATTATGTTAAAATGGGACTGAGTAAGCTCCAGATGTACTATCAGAAGACAGTAGGAGAGGACAGAAAAGAGGTGGCAAGGATACTTAATTCACCCCCAAAATTGGGGAAATACTTCAAAATTTTTAAACTGTTTTTGATATTTCCAAAATGTCTTTTTCTGAGACTACTAAAATGTTAACTCATTTTTAAAAGATTTTTTTCTTTTCATTTCAGAACAACAGTTTGTTGAAAATATTGCATTTTCGGACATAAAATGAAAGATTTGACCCCAGAAGAAATATTTAAATGTTCTACTTCAACAAATTAAAAATAAATATGTCTCCTGATATTTTTCTCAGATTTTTTGTTTCAGTTGCACTTTAGTATGTATACAAAGCATCAGCATCTGGTTATTTAGCTTCCCCAGAAACAAACATGACTCTGGCTTTCAAAATGAGATTCAGAAGGATGCCTTTGCTGGAACATGGTCTGAAGTGGAATTATATGGCTACTGTGTTGAACAAAAGATGCCACTTGCTCATATAGAATATATTGAATACAGTAATAGTTATCTAGTATTGGTCTCTGTGCTATTGTACAGCAGAAGAGTTACTTACAATTGTGAAAGGAAAAAGGGAAGAAGATAGGTCATGTTTCAGTGAGTTAGAATCTTGTATCTGCTTAAGGGGGAAAAAAAAAACTTTAATTCTGTCTTTTAAGGATTGGACTTTTAAACTTGATGGAAAATGAATCTTCTTTAAAAGAGTGCAGGTTGGTCATACATCACTGCAAATTCTTTCTGCTTTCTGTTTTCTCAATTACTATGGCTAGTGAAGCCAATTCCTTGTCATGCATGTTGGGAATAAAGATAGCACTTTCTATTATGATTTGCAGTTTATTCTCCACAAGTTCACATAATCATTCATACCATTCTATTGAGACATGTATAATGTATCATTATATATGAAGAAATCATATCATGGGAAGGCAACTAGAAAGCTCCTATTTGATTTCAACTTAAAAGATGAATGCACTCAAATGAAGAGAAAAAAAAAAAGAACCTTTTGTATAGAGGAGTACTGAACCAAAATGAAGATATGTCCTAAAGTGACCTCACAAATGGAATAAAGAAGGGCATGAAAAGCTAGAGATCCACTGAGCATGTGTGTTTGAAATATGCAATGGTTTTGGCTCATCTCTGTAATCTCCATCTTCCTCACTTCTAATTCTATGAATGGCATCTGAATCCAACATATATATCATTTCATTTCTGCAGAACTTTAAGCCTGGCTGACAAAGGTGTATATAAAAATGGAACCAAAATCACATTTTGCTGTCTCTAGGTTAAAGCTCACCTGCTCTCACAGCTTCATGCCACAGGTGAGAATGGATATTTTGATAACTAATAAGCACTTTTGTTCAAATACAACAGATTCTATTAGCACCAATCTTTGAATTGCAAACCACAAAGGATTATCAAGAATAATGCTGTTGCTGTTCCCATTCTACAAGTAGGAATAAGTGTTGTGGCACTTAACATTGCAAGTAAATCCCCACGAATCTGTATTTATCAATATCTTTTTCTTTTTTAGATGTTTGGTCCTCCCTCTCTTAATGGTCAGATTCTGTGCACCACACTTTCAAACTTTAGTATTCCATTCGGGTGAGCTCCTACAATTCACCCACATACCATATTTTATTGGATCAGTCTATGCCCCACTAACCAGTTCTGTAAACTCAATTACCTTCCTTTGCAAAAAACAGAGAAACAAACAAAAACTACTGCTCTTTCCCCAAAGCTTGCTCTTCAGCTTCCTGTTTTTAGTTCCTTCCCTAGCCAGGTGCCAACAGCAAGTAACATGAACTGCTGCTTAGTTCCATCTTGAATCCATTCTCATTCCATATTTCAAGTTCTTCTGATCTAAAATTACTAAGTGTATTATCTAATGTCTTCAGGGGGCACTAGAGTGTTCAAGATCATTATGGATGCTAAGGTTGTGAACTGGACTATCATTGGAAAACTGGACCATCACTGGAGACTAAACAATGAGATTCAGGAGGGAAGAAAGTAAGGGATTAGTTGAGGTCAGAGGCAGATATTACTGGGAAGAGAATAGCATTTTCAGTTAAATAAGTGAGGAAACATTTGTTTGTATACTGTATTGATCTGAACTCAATTTGAATCTCAAATAAGGAAAAGAATCAGTTCAAAAATAGATTGCACCCGCTCTGATATTCATTACATTCTTGTTTAATTATGAGGAAGGTCAGATAGTCATTGTCTACCTAAAAGGTGTATTTATACAATGTTAATCGCTATGTTATCTGAACACCTGGCACACACCTGACTACACTAAGCAGATGTAATTATTTGATGTACTTGATGTTAGTTTTTGGAAATAAAGTTGCAGTTTCACTTAGTCAGCATTGATTAACTGGTACTGCACCCTCATTCTCATAATTAGTGTTGGGCATTATCATTCACAAAAACAGGATCTGCATGAGAGCACATGGATGATATCAGGTGGAAGGATTCCAATCAATCTTATACATACAGCTGTTGTATAAGAAAAAAGTAACAGGTCCAGTATATTTTAAGTTGATACCTTGTTGAATTGTCTCATTTTTCTTTTAGTTTCTTAATAAGTGGAAGCCATGGGGAAGAGGAAAGGAAAAATCTGTATGCTCCCTTCAGCTTAATTTATTAACAATGGATGGGTCTGTTTTACTGCTTCAGGTGTTCAGGTGTTCAGGTGTTCTCCAAAACTGATAACATGAATAAGACAAATGCACCACTAAAATTAAATTAGGAGTCACCTTGAGGAAAATAATATCAAGTGCGTACTTTGTTACAAATATACAGTGCATATTATCTGAATGCAAAGGTGAAAAATGAAACACATTAAAAAGTGATCTGATAGAATCTGTTGTATGTATTAATGTTAAAGGAAAAAATGCCCCAGAGAATCAACTGTTAAAATATTGTACACTGTACAATGTGATTCAGATTTCTGAGTTCAGAGTTTTTATCTTGCTGTACCTATGACAATCAGTCTTCATAAAATAACTTTTTAACCTTTTATTCAAAATATAGAGAAAGAAGGAAAGCAGTTAAAGCATTTGCAATATAAAGTGTTAAATATGGCTTTATTTTAATCATCTTCCTTATCCCCTTTTCTTTTAGCTATAAAGAGTTTTTATAGGGGAAATAACTCTATTGGACAATGTTTTAGGAGTTATCAGAGAGAGTAATACCTGTCCTTTAGAGGGAAAAGAGAAAATGTTAGCTGAGATGGGTGGAGCTGCTGTGGTTGAGTCCAGTCTTGTTTGTATAAAGCCAAAACAGGACAAACAGACACAAGAGGTGAGAGGAAAGAACAAAGATAGAAAGCACTGCTCCTTTTTTGGCACTGACTCTTTGAGCCTGATTGCTGGAAATAAAAGGCAGCACACAGCCACACTGTGACCTGGAAAGTTTTATCAGCATCAGGCCATTTAAAACATCACTTTTAGCTGCTTTTTTGGTCACAGGATCATAGCAGTGTTGCAAAAGATTTGGTCTTGGCTGGCTAAATCGCATGTCATTAAATAGGGAGCAAAACACAGAGGGATCCCAACAAAAAAGAAAAGAAACCTAGGGAAAGAAAAGGAGACAGAAGGCATAGACACAAGTCCCATAGCACAAGTGTTGTATCACATGGATCACATGGATGATATCACGTGGAAGGAATCCAAGACTTAGCCAAAACTGATGGAGGACGCAGTTTCATTTGAGTTGCTCAGTCTAGTCAGAACATCTCACAGGATGAGGGTAAAAAGTACAAAATAGTGTCATATGGATCCCAGGTTTTCAAAGGGTAGTATGAGAAGCCAGGATATGAATGTTTGTCCTTTTTACTCTTATGGCAATACCAAATTTTGGATCCCATAAAGGGTTTTTGGAATAGACATCTTTTTTCATTATTTTGTCAACTATTAGACTACATTTTCAGCACCACAATTTTGGTCCATGGATTTCTGGTCCCACACTTCTTGTTTACCAGTCTGTAGATGGTAACAGTAGATCTTCATGTTTGGTCTAATTTAGTCTTTGACTCTTGCTGACATAAACAATTTTATATAATAAGATGAGTAGGGCTTTTGTTAACTTGGACAGCTTTAAGTATGGGCTTCTATGCAATAACTCTTACATGTTAAATAGATGTGAATACCATGTATGAAATCCATTGGGCTTTTTAAACCTTTTTCTAGGTGATTAGGATTTCTCAAAAGTAAAAAAAAACCCAAATGCAAAGAGATACTGATGCATGCATAGAAATTACAGTAATAAATTAAAAGAATGGCTTCTAATTTGCCATAATATTTATAGAAATGTATGTTGATATTAATCATCAATATGCATTTCACCTTTTAGTATGCCAAATGATGACAGCTTGTGTCTCCAAGTACTACAGCTTGTGTCTCTAATTACTACTTATATCTATGTCTAGATATGAAATTTAAATCTTTGTATACAGTTGCATTAAATAGAACTGGATAGAACATTTTGAATGACATTTTATTGATACATAATAGTGATATTATATTGATTTTTACTTCTATATGAATATTGATTATATGCTTCATAAATATATATTGTTTTCAATTAGTTTTTCTGGGGAAAGCTTTTGGCTTAGACTATAATTGCCTAGAGAATAAAAGAGGGAGAGAGGAAGACATGAACTGATAAACTCAGATTTCTTTTTTAATCAGAATACTATCATTTAAACATAAAATTCATTATACAGAAGTTGATGGAAAATAAAATTGTCATCTTCCAGATCATTCTAATAGTAAGTTGTATGCTAGTTTTATGTAAACCTGTTACGAATTTTCATTTATATATGAATCAGAAGCTACAGTGAAGGATAACACCAATGATGCTGGATCATCAATGACGATCTTCCCTGCATAAGGACTGCTACAGGGTCACGTCAGACTTTTGAAATTCAGTTATATTTTGTCAAAAATGTCACAACGTGGAAAAACCATTTAGCAAAATGCTGCAGCATATATAATGTGTACCGTGGAAACATCAGTAGAATATGGGCCAAAATGTAGCAAGTGAAAAACTACATTGTTAAAATTCTGTGATCACAAATAATAAATGGATTTTTTGGATTGGAAAGGAAAATAGTCAAATAGCTCAAGTTGCTTTTGCAATGTGTATGGTGCAACTTCTGATCTCTCTAACATGCCACAGATGGGGCGGGGGTGGGGGTGGGGCAGAAGGGCTGCCAAAAATAAATGCAGAGGATTAATCTCTTTCTCACACCATCCTGCCATCTGCTGCCAGCCTCTTACATCTGTTGCTAATAACAAATAATTAATAATAATTGCACTAATTAATTAATAAGGTTCTGGTTCATTATATGTCAGCACAAAGGTTACATTTTTTCCTTGGCTTTCTCTTTGAGGCTCTTTTTTCTTTATGGTTAATTTTGATAAAGGTGAAAGAAAATGTTTGTGCTTTTCCCTTGAATACCAAACCTGAAAACTAATTGTGTTTCTAGTCTTATAAAGTGTACTGTATGGTATGTGATACAACCCCTGATTTAAAAAAGCATCTTTATCTAAGATGTGTCAGTCTCATTGAACTCACTGAGACACAGGGTCATAAAGTAGAGGTTTCCTGAGTGTAGACCACAATGAGCCTAATCATGTTTATATTCAGACAAGCATGGGTTCAAATGAAGATCTCAAAAGAGCTATTCTGATGAGGCTCTGTAGAAGAGTAATGCAAGTGCTCAGATAAAATCAAATTATTTTTAAGTTCCTGTTTATTCTGCTTAACCTCTTTCTTAAGCTTTTCTTCTCATCCTTTTCATATTCTTTTTGTCCATTGAACCTGTTCCATTTTTCATTCCTTTCTCAACAATTTCTGACAATTGTTTTCAGTACTTGTTACTATTCACTTTTCAGTCATTGCTCAAGGTTGCTCATCACAAAAACCTAGAAATGTTCTAGATTTACAAAGATCTCACATGTGTTTATTTTAGATTTGCAGAAGTGGTTTGGGTTGGGGTTTTAGCAGCCTTTTCCTTGAGACTTGTTTCTTTGAGACTTGAGGAAGAATCACTCTAATAAAGCACAACAGATTAATATCTTACCTAGTTTGGCTCTTTTGACTTCACTGGTGTTACAGTTGCATAGGATTTGGTCCAAATATATTAGCCAGCGTAAGTGTCCTGTAGCTTGCTTTGTGCAAATAATTGCATTCAGCTTTATGAGAGAATATTATTCTCTCCAGTTGTTTTCTGTTTTCCAACAGCTCCCTCTAATCAGAACACGAACACCAGAATGTTTACATATGTCAAGTTGTAGATCTGGTGCATTTGGTGCAGGATGCGTCATGACGCCATTCACTCTCCATCCTTGTTCCCTAGCTCACTTATCTATACAGAATGGCTGTGTCCAGATAAGCATGGATGTTTGGCTCCCTGGGCACAAGGAGCAGCAGCACACCTTGCACCACAGCTACCAGGGGTCAAAAAAACCCATGGAAACAAAAACCGGAGCAGTGCAAACACGGGCAGCGTGCCCTTGCAGTGCAGAGAAAACCTGACTGTGTGGTATATGATGCTGCAGATGTGTTTGCAGCCCTACATACCACATGGCCACAGTCATCTGGATGCACCCACTTAGAGCAAATCTTCAGCTATTGTTGACTCTACTATATGCTCCAGCCATGGAAGTAGACCATATGGGAAAGAAAGCAGATTGTTCTTGCCTCTTGACTCTTCTGTGGGTATTTATTCAGGAATGCTCTAAGGATTAAGACCTTATTAAACATTTTGTTTTCATTTAAAAATATTAAGTATCTTACTACTGAAAACTATTTTTAACATAAAACATTATTTACTTTCATTCAACTTATGTCAGAAAGCAGTGCAATTTATATTGGCTGAAGCTAACAAATGGTATTGCTGTTTAATATTAGCATCTGCTGCTATGTTCCATTAATACTTAAACCCAGCTCTCATAGCCCCCAAGAGCTTGAAATAGAAATTTCTTTCCTAACCATTCTATTAGGAACATGGGATTTGTCATTCTATGATCTGTCTTGTTTAGTGCACAGAATAAAATGATTTGATTCAGACTAAGGTTAAAGAACTCAAGCTGTTGGTAGTTATGGGGTAACCTTCTGTACTATGGCCCAGGCCCCAGTACTGAGAAGGAGAGGGCCCAGCTCCATGAACAGAATTAATGGCACAAGAGGCCTTTAATAAAGGTGTAGGCAGTGATTGGCAGGCCTGGGGTAGAAGTAGAGGGTCAGGTGACCCAGTGAGAACATCATAAGTCCAGGGCTTGGTCCAGAAGGGGAGTTTATCTGTAGAAGCTGCAGGAATCAGAGTTCAATGAAGAGACCAGTCTGGATTGCTTGGTGAGAAAGGACTATGCACTATAGAAAGGTGTAAGAAACTCTGCACTGTGAGCAACACAAAATAAGTGCCTCAAACCTTTACACTGATGCTACTGCAGGGTGAAATTAATGCCAGCTTGGGAGCTTGTGTTGTGTGACCTTTATTTTTGGGAGTAGATGAATATGATTTTGTTTAAACTGGACATCTGGATGTGGCTGTAAGGTGGGGGGATTGGAGGCCACTGGGTGCTGCAAGGGCACCCAGAACAGAGCACTCCATGGCCTGAAGCCTGGTGGACTGAGTGGAGCAGAAACCCAAGCATTTTGGAGGGAAGAATGTTGCATGCCAGGGGACTGAATACCTACCAGCAAAAACCGAGAGAGCACAAGCCCAGAGCCCATGAAGGTTGTGACCAGGAAACCAAGAGGCCCACAGCCTAAGGGGCAGGCTGGGGTCTATAAGCCTGGTGTCATGGTGTGGTGGGCCCTGGGTGGAAGGAACCTAGATAGATTGACGTGGGCCAAGGCTGAAAGAGGCTTCAACCCTGACAAAGGCCTACTACAAAAGGCCTCCTAGGGGCAGTCTTCCTATGATTTGTAACATCAAGACATGGTAGGAAAGATACAATATAGGCAAACCCTGGAAAGCCAGAAAGGGGAAACAATGTAGGGCCCAGGGGGTGAGCCAGGCATGAGACCTTTCTCCAGTGCTGGGCATGTTATACCTACCCAAAAAAGGGAGATTTCTTACTGTCCCTAATTAGAATTCAGCTCTGCCCTTGGAACATTACATGGAGACTAAAATGCCTTACCCAACTATTTGGCTTGAAATTCTTGCCTCATTGAAATCAGTATGGAAATTTTTCATTGCCTTCATTACGGACAAAATTTCACATTAGATTATCTTCCTAATATTTATAATTACACCCCAGAGGGGATTCTTTTGTTTGTTGGTTATCTGCAGGGGGCGGGGATTGTTTGTGTTGAGTCCTTCTAAATTATGGCCTTGGTATTTTGATATCAGTGAATCCCACAGGCTAGTTATACATTTCTCTAATAATCTGGAAAATCTATATTAGTATTGTAAGGGTACTCATGTATGTGACATTGGTTTTGTGTGTCATTTTTAATGTAAAAATAGGTTTTGAAACAACTTTCCAAGAACATAACATGACGACTTGCCAAGAATTATGCTAGCATATAAAAGTGGAATAAGAAAATATTATGCATTTACCAATTCTGGCTTTTCTTTTGAAACAATGCATTTTTATGAAATGTTAATGTTTATATATGCAGTCAACCTTATCCACTTTTGCCCTCAAAATGAAATTTATTATCTGTGAATATTAGAACATCTTTTCAATACACTTCCAGTGAGTATCTTGAAACCATTGTTAATGTTTTTTAAGTTCATATACACACAAATTTATTTCATATGTCAAATCAATAGATTGATCTCTTTCTCTCTCTTTCTCTCTCTTTCTTCTATAAAGTGGTAATTTTTGCAGGAGAAATGAAAACTTATTTAAAGCTTTTAAATTACATTATGGTTCCCACTGTAATTGAAGTCATACACCCAACTTTTCAAGAGTGTTTATTTCTGTGTAAAAGTAGCTCTTAAAGCTTTGAACCATTCTGCTTTTAGATGTAACATCATAACAAATGATTCACTGATCATATACAGTGTGAGCTAAATGCATATATCAAAAATATTCTTTGAATAATTACCTGAAAAGAAAATATTGTGGAGCTGTCATGAGCAGTCACTATATCTAAATGAAATCTCACTCTTACATGACAGGACTAGAGTTGTTTTGTGATCATTTATTTATTTCTCCTACTCTATAATCTGTCAAATTAAGTTTGATCATGTCTAGTTGATATTATTATTTATTTAATTTGAAGTAGGAATTTTTAATTTCCAAACAAAACATCATCAAATAATATGATACCAATTTTGTCAAAGTAGCAATAAATATTACAGATAAGTATTCAAGCTTACAAAATAAATACCTGGGGTAAAACTCACAACAGTGCAAAGGACTGGCACAAAACATATTACTTGGTGGGACTTTTCAAAAAATAATGAAGTCAGTGATATTCTTTCCATTTACTGCAATCTGATGCAGATGAAGTTATACAGGAAGTTTTATGGACAGAGGTATAGAGATGGACTTTTGAATAGTGCACAATACATCAAATGTCTCTGTTCCATAGGCCACTGTGAAAAGAGTCCGGGCTAAAATTGAGCATTAGGCTTTCCTCATACTAGGCCCAAAGAAAGAATGGCTATTCTGGACTATAGTTGGGAGTATTCATTTCATGCAGCTAACACTTAGACAGCTCTCTAAACAAAACTGATTGTAACTGAATGAGCCTAGTGATTACCAGAAAGGCAGTACAACATTCAAGTTTTGAAAAAAAAGTCATCTTGCTTTAAAAAACTAAAATATTCATAATTTTTAAGTTGGGTGGTAGATGAGTCAGAGGAAGAATTTGGTAAATATGCAATATAAAAATAGAACTGCTGTGCCTATACCTAGGTGCTCTATATACTTATACTTAGCTTGATTTTGGTTACAGCTGACAGTTATCTTTTGAAGACATATGAGGATCCTGCCTTCCTCAGGTATGTAATCAGTGATCCCCATATAAAATGCAGTTTTAGATTTCAATCATCTCTAGGCGCGTGGTATTCTAAGAGGTTAAAAACCATATTTCTAGAGTTATTGGGACAGTAGCATGATGGTGATTAATGGTGTTATAAAATCTTAAAAGAGCACCCTCAAGACTGATAGAAATAAAATTTGATCTACCATTCCAGCTTTGTTTCATTTTGCTAGTGTACTTGTCACATCATTCTTCCATTTTACTTGGATGCTCCAATTTTAGAGTAGAATGCATTTAATTTATATTCAACTGCCATATGCAGTCCTAAGGACTGAACAAGCAGGCAGCTTAGAAGGAAAGCATAACTTGGATGTGACTTTACATGTCAAATAAATGTTTAATCCATGATAAAAGAGAAACTGAGTGGCATAGGTTTGTTGTTGACAAATTGATAATCTTATGATACAGCTTATTTACTGAAGACATGTAATTTACAGTGTAAAGATTGGCTTCTGGCCTAGGAGTATATTTAATTATAGCCAATTGTGCTGCTGCTTACAGAGAGTGAAGTCAGTCTACGACGATCCCTTTAGTTTGTGGAAACGCCAAAAAGATGATGCTATGGGATGGATCATCTTTTCATGTCCCTTATTGTCTTCCCATAGTGGTGTTTGGGGAAGATATACTCAGGATTAGAATTCATCTTTGGTTTTGTTACTATGTTGTTTTTCCAATGGGTAATTATTATTATGCAAAACTATGCACTGGATTTTATTCCTGTCATCAGGTTGTCACTGCACTGTTTTTTTATATGCTGACTTGCATAATGAATATTGTTTCTATTTTATTTTGGTATTGTTAATATCAGTGTTAATTTCTCAGCACAAACACTGAGGAAGGAGCTAGCAACTTCATTCCAGAACCTTGTAAAGTATGGAGAAGTCTGGGGACTTATTATAGGAGTATTCTATTCACTTTCAGATAGGCACATACTGCATGTGGGTGTATGGTTTGGGGATTAGATAGGCTATTCAATTCTGGGAAAGGATTAGTACATTATGGCAAAGTGTCAGAATTGTTCTCAAAACTCTGAGACTAAAATGTGTTCAGAATTTTTCTAAAGAGATATGAAAACCAAAATAACTTGGTCAAGATTAAAAAAAAACCAAAACAGTTTAATCTGTAAATGTGTTCAAGATGCCTTATGAAAGATGAGGTTTGGGTTTCTCATGCTTCCATCCTGCACTCTAAAATGGATCCTCCCCATCATGTTATATAACTCATGATATGCTACAGTTTTTCCACTCTGTGATGGGCAACAATACAGAATAAGAGCCACTGACCATGGGATGTCATGGGGTGAAGTCCAGCTGGAGAGCTTGCTCATAAAGAAAAACAAAAACAAAACTTGAATTCTCAGGGGGCATTAGGAGGGGATGTCTGAATAGAAAAAGTCCTGTTTTGGGCTTCAATATTTCCATTTTTTAATGAAAAATATTTGGTTTCTATTCATTCTTTGGTTTCTATCCATGGGAAATAGATAGCTTCAAAAAAATATAAAAGTAAAAAATGCTGTTTTCGATTAAAAAACAGAACCAAAGAAAACATTTCTAGTTTTCCCTAATCATGATTCTACTTTTCAAGGCTTTTCAGTGATTTTTTTCTTCTATATGGTAATTTTATGAACAGTTAATTAGGAGGATGCTTGTCCACATAATCGGGTTTAACCTGCTACAAATGCTCTTGGTTTAATTTTCCTTTCTTAGTTTATGATGACTAATTAAGTAACGTGGATGTGATTTACCACATAATGACTTATTATGCTATAACTAATAAAATATACTAGGGGGCACGTCAGAACAATTTTACCCTCCTGCCCTTTCAATACTACTTTACTGCCAGGTGGCATTTTAGGACAACATTTGATGTTTTGGTTGGTTTATTTTCTTGGGTCATGCCAAGTTGCTTTTTGGGGGGAATTGTTGGTGGCTTTGCTTGAGAGCCATGGGTTTTTGGATGGGGTTTGAGTTCAATAAGTAGTGCTGTCCGCCTCCCCTGAAAAGCCTCACACTTTTTTTTGGGCGCTTGTTGCTTGTTTTATGGGGTGCTGCTGGTTGGGGCAGGAAATCTTTTCATGCAAAGGTATGTTGGCATCTGAGTATCATGTACCCAGGCTAAAACCTGAATGGAAATATTACTACAGGAATTTTTATGTAAAACAGAAAGAATCCTGTGTCTCTTGTCATTTATATCCTTGCATCAAAAAGTAGGATTTTTTCCAAAGCTGAGAACCAGTGTGGGGGTGGCCTGGAGTTGTTACTGAGGTTGATTAAGATTCCTTGGGTACCAGGGATCCCCATGCCCAGGACAGCCTTCCCCAGAGTGAGGTTGGGGGGGGGGGTTATGATCAGTCTACTCCAACTCCCCTTTCCCCTGCAATCACCACACAGTGCCAGCATGAGCTAACACCCCCACCATTGTACAGCAGGGGTATGGTGTGGATTGAGGTGAATAAAGGAACAGCCCAGGCTCAATGAGAGGAATTTTCTTATCACTTAGTCTGTTTGCATGTCAGTCTTTTAACTGCTGCATTGGCCTACAACCAGATCCTTCAATACTTGTTCCCACTCCTGTCTTCTACCCCCTGAAGCTTACCCCTCTTCTCTGGTACTCCTCTTCCTTCTAAGCCTATTTTTGTCCCCAGCAGCTGTCCTGCTTTGACCACCCTTTGCTTGCCATTGCTCTGCCTGACAGTCATATTGCTGCCTCTTTCTGCGGGTGCAGGGGGTTGCGGATCAGGATTGAGGGGCACCAGCTGGGCTGAAGGGCAGGGGGTTGTAGGTAGGGAGTGAGGTGCACTGGCAGGGGTTGGGGGGCAGGGGGCTGGAAGGGCAGGGGGCTGCATGTCAGGAGTGAGGGGCATCAGCTGGGCTGGGGGCTGCAGGTTAGCTAGGAATGAGAAGCACTGGCAGGGCTGGTGGCGCGGGGGTCTTCAGGTTGGGAGTGAGGGACACAGGCAGGGCTGGGGGGAGCAGTGGCTTGGCTGTAAAGCATGATCATGTTTTTTTGTTTGATTGTTGTATATTGTGCCTCCTGTAGGACTGGAGAGGACCATTTCCCATCCTCCCTCAGACCATAACCTTAGTATTTCTCAACAGAACCTGTAAAAACTAGTTGAGTGACTGGCCAAATTCTGGAGTGCTGACCCCCTTTGAATTGCTTGGTTTGCATTAACAGTGTTCCAGTGAAGCTGCTTTTTGGCTGCAGGCCTGGATGAGGGCACCAGCAGGGCTGGGTGGCATGGTCTGCAGGTTGGGAGTGAAGGGCAGTGGCAGTGCTTCGGGGGGGGGGGTGGCAGGGGCTGCAGGTTGGGCATGAGAGGTGCCCCAAAGCATGACAAATCAGTGGCCATACTCTTTTTGATTCAGTAGTTTTTATTATTATTTTCATACAGAGTCAGACACGGTTTCATCATGTTATGCTGCAGAGTCTAAGGACCCCGCGTCTGCTTTTTGGGGGAAGACTGGTAATCTGAAAGTGCATTGTCCTATTAGCATTTCACAGTAACCCTATTCACTTGTCAATTCCGGTTTCCCCACAGCTCAGGGTACAGGTCTCTCATCAGTCTATGCTTTGAGGCAGATCTCCAAACCTGGCTTTCCAGGAGTTTGAACGGACACCAGCCCAATTCAATAAACCATTCTGTGATGTGACCTTTTTAGGGCCAGCAATATTATTGTTTTCTTGTCACTTACCCCATTAGGAATAGAGGAATGGGGAATGGCCATGCCCTAGCAAACAGGCCACAAAGACAAATCCCCATTCCTGAATTACTTTCTGGTATGAGGCCTATGCCATGATTAATCACCCAGAGCTAACTGACCCATACCACATGCACCCAATGCTACATGTTAGGCTTCTCTCCCAGAATTGGCAAAAGCCTGCTTAGCTGTGACTTGCACTTGGCAAGCCATGAACTTTATTTGCTCTTTTCATCAGTCAGCCCCCCCCCCCCCCCCGCCACATATTTCTGAGGTCCCAGGAACATTTCACTTGCAAAATTCCCTGCCTGCCCCCACTCTGCCTGGTCCTGGGGCTGTGGGGGACCCCTGATCATAGTGAGTGGCCTGCTCTCACCATCCACTGTTTTGGGGTGCCCTAGGCCACATGCTAGGGCATTCTGTAATAAGTATATGGGCTTGAAAAAGGCACTTCTTTTGGGCTAGAATTAGAGATGGAAATCCTTCTTAGGCCCCCCACACCATGACTCAGTGCTGCTGGGGCTCTCCCAGACATCTCTGATTAGAGTCTTGCCTAGCCCAAAGCAGCTGCCAGGCTGCCAACTTACAGCCCCCCATGGACACTATACTAAGTATATGGGCTTGAATAAAGACCTGGTTTTTGGGCCTGGATGACAGCTGGAAATCCTTTCTGGGCCAGGCCACATGGTCAGGGGTGTCCAGGAGAGTCTCCAGTGCCAGAGGCATAGTATGGGTTGTCCCTAGCTCTGGGGTATAATGGCCACTTATAATAGTGCATGGGGAGGGCATAGATGTGCCCAGTTCTGGGGTGTAATGGCTACATATAACAGTGTATGGGAAGGGCTGACATACACCCCAGAGCCAGGTGCAACGGCCGCATATAACATTTCATCACAGCACTCACCATACACTGTTATAAGTGGCCTTTACACTCTACAGCTGGATGCACCTGGGTCAGTCCTGGATCAACACAGTTGTGTCTGGAGAGATGAGGAGACAGTACCATGGTCTTCTACTGTGGTCTGTGTCAGGGGGAGCTGTTCTGTCACCCAAGAACTGCCTGGGTGACCGGTGGGGTCACCCTAAAACCAGCACCACAGCAAGGCTGACAGACAAGGCGTGAAGCCCCTGGTGCACACCCCTGTTGGAAAGCCCAATGTGCTGCATGGTGCCAAAGGGTGCAGGGGCAGTGCTAGCATGGGCAGCTTCCCTGTTAACCAGCAGTGTTGGCAACTACATTAATCCCCAAAGACTGCGAGGGAGCAAGAATGCCTATCTCAAATAGAATCCAGTTTTGGGGCTTTAAAATAGGCACTGTCAAATTGGGAGGGGGGGAGCAAGAAAGACCAGAGAAAGAACAGGCTTGGCAATGGTTTGGTGGTCAGCCAGGGCAGGGTGCACCCACAGCTTCCTGTCCATGCCACTGAGGGACTGTCCCAAACAACTCTGACCACAGTCCTGCCTGGCCCAATTACGGTTTGTGCTTGCCAGGCTGCCAACTGACAGCCTCCCCATGCCTGCTGTACTAAGTATATGGACTTGAATAAGGAACTGGCTTTTGGGCAGAGTTTACAGATTTAAATCTCTTCTGGGCCATCTGACATATCAATGGAAAAGATCTATTAGTTTATCTTATCCATCCCCCTTGCCAGCCCAAGGTTTCACACTGCTATTTATATTTATTCTGGTGCTTCTGCCCAGTCTGGTTTAAAATCTCTTCAGTAATGGCACTGTGTAGCAGATTATTCCACAGCCTAGATATTCTTGTATTTGGAAGGTTTCCTCTGTTATTCATCTCCTTTTCTCTTTTTATTTTCATCCCATTATTCCTAATTTCATCTGAAATCATTTATATCGAACCATATCCTTTTAATGCAGCAATTACACAAGGTATGTATCTCCTATACTTTGGTTTAGCTGATCTAAACATACTATTCTGGGTTGGTTCAGCTATTTAATTATTTATTTTTATTGTTCTTCCCTGAATTTTCTACAATTTAAATACATTTGAAGTAGATGCCATGGCAGAATAGGAACCATAGTTTCATGTTTGAGCACCTGATAGAATGAGGTCTTAATTATCATTTGGGATTTTGATTGTTTGGCCTTAAAATAAATACAGAATGATAGCAGTAATAAAATATATCATCAGATATTCAAGGATACTTTTACTGGTAAGTACAGACAAAAAGGCAGTAATCAACAAACACAGATAGATAAGGTGCTTGAATATGCATGTCTAGTTGTATGCCCAGGTCTTGATTTTTATCTTACAGCAAATGAATCAGAAATTAAAATTGAATTGCATTGTGTAAAACACAAACATGAGATCTGAATAATGCCCCCACCTGCAAATATCTGGCAAGTATGCATGTACTGGTGATCTGCATTCACTTGGCATGCGCACTGCTTGCATAAAAATGTAGTTGTTTCATTTTGAAAATACTGTATTTCCCATAGATGGTCTAAATCTTAGAATTGCAATACTATTGTACTTAAAATGGTACCAAGCCATATTGTCTGAGTTGACACCAGACATACTGTTATAGAAACTTATGATGCACTATGTCTGCACTGTATTTTCTGCAAGCATTGAAATAACTGAATTGTTACACTTGCCCCCATAGTGTTGCAGAATGTCTGTGGCCAGGGTTCTCAACCGCTTTATACTCAAGACACCTCTTGGAAAATTCTCGGTCTTAGTTTTCACTCATTTCTTGGCTACAGAAAAGTAATATAGAATTTTTTTCTGTTACAGAGAATTCTGGAAAAACACAGAGCATCAGAACATCTTTAATACTATGGTTTCCTATTTGAAATCATTGGGTTTATCTTGTGAATTATATCTGCATACCTAATGTTGCATGATTCCCTGTGGTATCCTTGAAATGATGTCAAGGCACTCCAGTGCTAAGTACATTAAAAAAAACGGAGGAAGAATTGATCTAAGTTATGTCGTTTTCTGTAAGTGGCAATGTTTGGATCGGAAGCAAACAGAACACACATTCACCCTTTGGTGGGGTGGAAATCTTAAACCAGGTTCTGCCATTTTAAAACCAGTTTGTGTGTGCTGAACATCTGTTCTGTTATACTAATAGAAGTGTAGGTCACCTACACATGTGCCTGGTGCCTGCTCTGATGCAAGCTAATTAGTGTGCATCAGAGATCACTTGATTAATTGCGTCTGCTGAAGCATGCTAATTAGCTCTATTATTTATGGATGCATTGCTAATTAGCATGTTCCAGCAGCCTTGGCATCACATGTATTCAGCATCCCTGTACTTCAAAATAGCAGTAGGAGCACTTTAACTAAACCTTGTTGAACAAGTTTAGTTAAAGCATTCCTGTCACCATTTTGAAGCACAGGATACTAAATATACGAGACACTTTGGGTACTTTAATTAGAGCGGCTCTAGAGAGCCGATCTAATTAAAGTGCCCCCCTCCCCACCCCTTCCCACCTCCATCCCAGAGCATGTGTAAAGATGCTCATAATGTCTGTACCTAGACTACAATGTGCCATGGCACACTATGCCTCTGGCACTGGGATCTGTACCTACACCAGAGTGTGCCATGGCACACTGGTTGAAATTCAACTTCAGCAACTGTATCTTTTTTTTTTTTTAATTTCACTGCCTGTTTCAAATGGCTATGTCCTGTGTTGGAGGTGTGCATGTATTGCAAGAACAAGGTATGTATTTTGTAAGGATTCCACACTTGCAGATGCCTTGATGGAGAATCACTGCTCAACCACCCCTCTGCCTGGCAGTCTAAATTTTTCTAGTTGTAGCCATTTCACTTTGGGTTGAAAGAGGAGGTGGGGAGCTTTGTTATTCCTGTTCATTCAATCCAATACAAGTCCTTATTAATCATGTTGTGTTTCTGTCTTACTTCCTCTTGTCTTATTTGGTTGTTTTTGGTAGCTACCTTATTTCCTTCCCTGTTGTGTTTCTCTCCAGAAGAGTGTGTAGCTGTCCCATCAACTAAGGGATCTTGTTTCTAATTTTTCCTTATTGTGCTTTGCTTTTAATCAGTTTCACCCTAGTTGCTAATATGAGTACATCCTTTTGCTTCATAAAATAGATTCTTCATTTGTCATTCTTGGCCATTAAAGAGTAACAGCATATGCCTTGAATAAAAACATTCCACTAGTGCTAGCAAGATTATAGCTGAATTGTATTACCAGAGCCATAATAAAGAATTTTTCAAAAAGCTTTACTGGCTTCTTAACAGACATAACAGCAAATATTAGCATGTAACTTTGGTTTATCTTTAGCCTGGTATTTACATACTGCATTACTAGTGAGAGCTTTAAATCAAGGTTAATCATGATTTTTTTAGTATTTTATGTGGCATATCCAACATTCAAATTGAATGTGCTCTTTTGAATTTGGAAGATAGGACAGTCCCCTCTCTTGAGGTGTGATGGAGTGAGATTTAACCTCAAGATTAGTTCTTAGGCAGTTTAATATGAACAAGCACTGGTAGGGACCTACTGAATTCATGGTGGAAGCAAGCTGCATGTCAGCTCCTTTAATCTTTCAGGTTCCCCTTCATGGCCCCCCTTGCTGATTGGCTGAGGGGCCCTGAGGACCCTGCTGCTTCCTGCTGACTAGTTGGGAGGCAAAATGACACCATATTTTAAAATGTGGTTTTCACCTCCCTGCCAATCAGGAATAAGCAGCAGGGGTTACTCTTCACATCAGGTTAAGGCCATTTTGCTTAAAGCATGCTTAAAATGTAGAGACTATAACAAAATTGAAAAGAAATCATTCATTCTGTAACTCCACCTATAGGTTCATGCATGCCCAAGATAATGTTATTTTGATATTTTTCATTCAAAAAATGTGACCAGCAATTCCATTTGATAGGTATCCTCAGCTTTCATTTCCCCACAGCCCTCACTCCCTCATTAGGTAGAAATGTTCCTACCTAATGTTTCATCATGCTTCTGGCAGCAAACAATACCTTATGCTTCAGAAATTAGTGCACAAACCCTCAGTGCCCCACTATGTGTAGTATACCAACTCAGCACGACAGTTAGTAAATTCTATGACAAATGAAGAACAGCTTTCTATTAGCACTTTTAGGCCTTCACTGTATATGGAAAAAAATCCACATAATTTGTCACGTATAAAAATTAAACCACAAATCATAAGCCTTTTCTATTTAAATAGATCTGCTGTTGAATTTGAATTGATTGTCATTGTCAATCACTTTTTATGGGGAGATTTAGCATTATTCTTAGCACAATTCAATCTTTTTTATGTATAAGCATCCAGTACAATTGAAATTCTATTGAAGTGGCTTAGAAAGGGAACATTGACTCTGGCAGAACATGTGAAATGTTTACTGCTGTAGGAGTTTTTTTCTCTTCTCTTCATATGCAAAAGCTTATCCAGTCATTCAGGCATAAATCTATTCTTTCTGCAGAGCTTTAAGATAGTGGATGCATATCAGTCACAGATTGAAGAACTTTGTCTTCTATGGATTTTTTTCAACAATTCCATCACTGCAATTTGAGGTTCTATTGTCTTTGTATCACTTTATCCTTTCCCTCATAACACATATTCCTAAGAGGCTTTGTAAGAAAAAGAAATATTAAAACCACTTAAGTCTATGGGTCTGGCATGTTACCTCTCATATGATCATGGGATTGTGTTTTATGAATGTTTCCTATATTTGTGACAGCTTAGGAAAAATCAGTCTCATTCCATGTTCATCCACTGATATTTTGTGCTTTTATTGCCGATGCTGCTAACCTCACTTTTTGAGATAAGAAAAAAGGTCTGTCAATGAAAGTAGCATAGAGATGTTTTACTTTTTCATACTCAGAGTTCGTCACATACATTTTTAGGCCAAATTCCCTTTAGTTTAGACCAACAGAGCAACAAACAAGAAAGAACTAAAGTAAAATTCCCTCAAGATAGACATAGGGAGAGACAACACACAGCGTATACTCCCCTGTCTATACTGGGCTCTGTGTAAAAATACTGCTTGATGAATTCTGCATACAAAGATAATACTATCGTGAGCCAAATAAACCATCCTACCATGGTTAAACTTTCAAACAGCAGAAAAACAAGTGTCTACCTAAGTAATGTTCTCAGGGAATCTGGATGCCTTACAATACTGTCTGGCCACAAAAAAAATTTCATTTTATTCACTTTGGTCTAAACACCACTGAAGTCAATAAAAAGACTCATATGAAGTTCAGAGCATTTTGAAGCAGCCACTTTAAGAATAATTATACAATATAATTGGATTTACCCAGAAAATCTCATTCAGATTAATTACGTACTGCTGCTTTGACAGAGTGATCCAAAATATGACCCTAGACGTTATGTAGGGGTGATATTGTAGCCATTGTGGTCCAGGAATTATGCAAGAGACAAGGATAGTTATAGATGAAAATCTTTATTTGATCAACTGTATGGTTGAGATAAATTTAGACAAGCTTTCAAATATGAAGCATTCTTTGCCAGGTAACCTGGCACCTAGCATTAGGTGACCCAATGAAAAATGCTTTGTGTTCAAAAGTTATTCTAAGGCTGTGTACACGCATTCAGATAATCTGGGGCAATTCTTTCAGGTTTGTTCTCCTGATAGAGACACTTACCCAGAGCTGCATGTACACACATTTGAGTGCTGAGGCCCTGAAAAGTGTAAAGCTGACACTGTAGCTGAGAGCAGGGGGAAGGTTGTGCTGGGGAGGAGTGGGGGGGGGAGGAAATGATGACCTGTGCATGCACCTCACCATGCCCTGTCGGTTTCTTTATTCTGCCTGTTGACAGATGGCAGCAGTACATAGGGAAGCCCTGACTGTCTGCCTCAGATTGACTGGTCAGTCTGTGTTTCTCTTCAGCACAATGCAGGAAAAGGAAGTGTGAAAGGAGTGTGTTCTGTTCCTTCCTGGAACAGCAGAATCCAGAAAGACACACTGTTTCCCTGGAGCTGGAGGGGTTTGCTGGAAGACTATGTTCTCTTCTGAGAGAATCCATTGCATGTACAGATATCTTCTGGGGATGATTTACACAGATTGTTCCCAGGTTATTCTCCTAGAACAGCCTTTTTCACTGTGGGAGAAAAAGACTGAACATCTGTACATTCATGGTTTCTGCTGGGAGAATAATGACTCCCAGGAGAAACTCAATGTCTTTATAAGGCCTAAATCCTTCCCAAACATGGAGTTTGTCCAATACAAGATATCCTCCATAGCAATTCTTGCCTTCCGTAAAAGTCCTAATTTTGGTTTATCTTTAACATGGAAGTCAGGGACAAGCCACCTCCGTATTCTAATGGATTGCTTCATTTTACTCAAAATGGCTTGATTTCTAATTTTTAGATTTCTAGTTTGTTAATCCCTCTAGATTTTTGGCAGTAAGATGTCTGTAAATTATACCAATTCTAGTATTGTGAACTCAAGAAAATAATTGTTTGTGGTCTCTCTAACCTATGAAAAATCACTGAAGTGCTGACATACAGTTGGCCAAAATTCAGGGATGCCCACTGAGAGGAAATTTTCTTACTTAAAAATCTGGTTTTGGTCTGCACAACACTACAATCCTAACTTTTGATAATTTCCTGTAAATTGTAACATAGTGAAATGAAAAATGCTTTCCAGACCCTGCAAACAACTCGATAAAACTAGCATTTACATCAATTTCACCATGCTAACAATAGAATAATTTGTTTTATTGTAAAATTTCCCATAACTCAGAAGTTCAAGATTGTTCATAATTCAGGCAAAATTTGTGATATTATGTTGCTATTACTCAGATGCCAATAATCCAGGATATTTGATCTGAACTGTATGAATTTGGTAATTTTATTAAGAACAGAGTTCAGATACTAATATTCAGGGACAATTAACATGGTATCATTTGCATTTATAAATAGCACATCTGTTTCAACTCAGAATATATTACTACTAGCCATTTTTTTTTTTTTTACTTATGCAATTTTTTATCAGAGGGCTTGGTTATATTTGATTTTTGAATGTTGTAATAAACTCCATACTATTTTTTGTTTCCAAACAAAACAACTGGTTAATCCTGACATGAAAAAGTAATCCGATTGGAAGTTACCCTTCCTCCTCTTACCATATATGTTTTAAATAAATAAAACTTTCTACTTTTAAATTTTAAAAAATTACATCAGGATGTAAGGTGGCATTCTGTCCCTTCCTTGTTGTCTCAGTGTCCAGTATTGGTCATCTGCTTGGCCTTTTCCATCTTCCAAGGTAAAAAAATGCTTCATAGACACAGGTAGGATTTCTATTTCTGGTGGCGTAGCCTTTGCACCTACATAGTCACCTACATGTGTAGAATGGGCACATGGACTGACAAAAAAAATGCTGGATGGTGGTGCAGGATGAAAAAGAAAGTAATTCTTCAGATGCATATCCTTTCTTCTGGATGTTTTAAGCAGTCTATGCCACTATTTTGGAGTATCTTGAATAATATAATGTGTACTTCCCAAATTGTTTTAAATTTTTGCTGCACATTTAAAACACACAAGCACTCATACTTGTGAAGATTCCTAAGGAAAATGTGTCATTAAAAATATTAAGGTGAATAAACACTTCAGTGGAGCCCAGTAGAAATTCACAAATTATCTTATACTTAATTAAAATGAGAAACCTTTAAAAAAGAATACAGTTTTAGAAATGAGCAGTTAAGGGATGGATCCAGTTCCCCACTGCCATATAATACTTGAGCACTACAACTTTTAAGCCCATCCAGCTTTAACTTTGCACTATAATAATTTCCAATCTATCAAAATAGCAAGCTATCAGGAGATAGGAAAATCTCTTTCCAATTCCAGTGATTCATTTCCAATATAATTTAATTTAACCTTAATGTGGTCTGCAATAGTATTCCCTATGAAACACCTACATATATAAGTTGCTATACAGTCTCCCTAAATTGTCAGTAACATGTACTTGCAAGGTCTACATCATATAATCAAGATATTTGATAGCATAAAATAGATCAATCATTTTAATGCTATCCATTGAAATATTATCTTATTCTACCAGCACAATTGCAGTATAAGAGACTCTTTATAACCCTGTCATAACTCAGAGTACAGTGGAACAATATTCCTTTCAGAATCTTTATTTCACATTTCATGAACAATCTATAAAATCAGCAATGTATGTTCAATGGGATACTTCCACAACAGAACAAAAAAGAGGACAAAAATAAGTTGGCTATAGGTTTGTTGGGATTATGTTGAATAATGAAGAGTAATAGGAGAGTGGAGAATGACTAATACGTTACAAACATTATTATATTTGTAGTCGGGAGCAATCTTAATAAATAAGACTAAAAAGGATCACGAGGTCATTTAGGTCAACTGTATGCTTAATGTAGGATCATCGCTGTGTAAACCATCCCAAAACAAATGTTTTCCTTATCTGCACTTACAAACTTCCAGCAATAGAGATTCTACAACTTCTTCAGGAATTTTTTCCAAGTTTTATTTACCTTCATAGGTAGAAAATTCTCTCTAATATATACATTATATATCCCTTGCTGCAATTTAAGTGTATTACTACTTTTCTTGTCCCCTGTTGACTGAGAGAAAGATTGAATGTCATCCTTTTTGTGTTTGGAGACAGGTATTAAATCCCTCTCAGTCTTCTTTTCTTTAGACTAAGTAATTCCATATAAATTCTTATATCTGTACTTCATAAACTGTTTTTTTTTTTCTGGATGTCTAATATTTTTTGTTATACTCTATTGGACTCTCCCCAATTTGCCCTCTTCCTCCCTAAAATTTCGGTACCCAAATCTGGACATAAAATTCTGTTTATGGTCTTACCAGTATCTTTCCAGGCATTTATTAGACTGGACAGTCTACAATTCCCTGGGTCTTACTTCTTCTCTTTTTAAAAGTCCTTTTCCAGTCTTCTATTCCCTTACCATGCGTTCTCAAAGATGACAGCAAATGGCTTTGCAATTACTTAAGCCAATTGGTCTAGTACTCAAGGGCAAATCTCAGAATGCTTGCTGACTTAAAAACATCTAGTTTATCTAAGGTCCCTGATATTCATTAAATTTATTATGTAATTAATTGGTTAATTGCATAATGCATACTACATGTGCAAAGTAATTATCACAGTAAAAATGGCTAACAAGCTATAGCAATGGCCAATGAGTTGCAAAGTTATTTGACAAAGGTAGAAACTAGTTTCTTTCAAGCTTGAAATCTCCTCTGTATTGCGGGGGTGGGGGGGAGAGGCATAGCCCTATACCTGGAATCTCTTGAGTGTATATTATCAACCTTTTACAGAAGCAGGACATTGGCTGCCTTGGCCCCCTACTTTACCTGTGTTAATTTAGGGTCTTATGTCAGGGTTGATCAGTGTTTTGCTAAGAGGTAAGATTACAGATTTGTATAGGATGGTTGGATAGAGATGGACAGCCCTCAGGGGCTGGACTACATAACCTTTGGAGGTCCCTGCCAGCCTTACTTCTCAGTGATTATATGTAGCATGTCACACATAGGGTGATGGTTCTTGGCTAGGTCCTCTGGCGTCTCAGGGTAGATTGCTCTCATTCTCTGTTTCTCCCTCCTTGCAAGGGACTCTCTGTGACTCAGTTAATTCTGATGCCCCAGGATGCAGAAATAGGCTCACTGTCCCTCCTTCCTTTCTTCAGCCATCCTGAAGTCTGTTTTAAGAAGCCATTAGCACCTCCTGGTGAAAGCCAAGGTGTAAATAAACCCTGAAGTGAAATGCTTTACTTGTCTGACACAGAAAAAGATGGGGTAGGGATTTTTTTCCCCAGAAACCCTGGGGGCAGGACAAGCACATTCAAAGAAGCACCTCATAAGATCCCTGGAGGGTTTGAGTTTTCTGTTGCCCCTCTGCCCTGGGCCCCCCAGCTGCCTGGCTCTTTGCATGGGCATCCCCAGATCCACACAAAAGTTGGAGGAAGCAGCTCCTTTACCTAGGGGGTAACAAGAACAGGACCCTACTGGGTCAGATAAATGCTCAGTATCCTGTCTCTGATGGTGGTTCTGGCTGCATTTCTCCCCACACCTTTTTGTTCATGGCCCCACAAAGTCCCAGAACCTCCTGGTCAGCCTCCTGCTGGCTCTGGTCAAGCTGGCTATCTATAAGACCAGGAAGGAGGCTCTGGCTGGGGAGAATGTAGTCAAGTGTGGAGCTGTCGTCTTGTCACTCCTTCGCTCACATCTCCAGGCAGAGTTTCACTGTTTGGCATCTACAGGCTCCCTCGACTTATTCAGAGGGCAGTGCACAATGGCCGGTGAGCTCTGTTCAGTGTCCTCCTGTTATTAACCTGTGACCTCACTTCCTTTCCTGTTTTCTTTTTTGTTGTCCCAAGTATTCAGTTAATGTGTCTTCAGTGGCCTCTATTCTTAAGGGAGGCTTATGGTTTTCCATGATGGGCCAAGGCCTATGACTCTGAGGCATGTCAAATAGGCCTGTTTCTGATGGTGGCAGAAGTGGATGGTATACAGGGGGAGCACTGATATTTCTAAAGTGATCTATGCCCTCTTCAGTACCCTCTCTGGTCCAGTTAATTTCTCATTCCCAGCAAAGATGAAGAGAGGGATGACAGCTCCTGCTAAGAGTTCTCCAGCTCCCCTTGCTGATGAGCTCTGGCAGAGAAAGTTCCCATGATATTTTTCCACCTCTGTCCTTTGAATGTGAAGCAGGTCACATGCTGTGACAGTTTCCATCAAGTGGTATCACCTGTTCTTTGATGGAAATAATGTCTGCCAGGCAGGGGCTTAAATAAACTTTACTTTGTTCTTTCCACTGTCCTTGATGCTAATTGTGTGAAGTATCTAATAGTTGACTTTTTTTGTACGGACTGAAGTTAACAACAACAACAACAACAGGAATTAAACACTTCAATATTCTAACACAGTAAATGCATCTCATCATTCTTAGCCTCCAGTTCTAGTTCAGTAAGGAACCTATATTTTCTTTATCTTTCTTAGTATTTCTAAAGTATTTATAGAATGCTCCCCCCCCCCACACTTCTCAGTTTCCTTGTTAACTATATCTCCATTTCCAAGGTGCTACCTTGCCCTACTGTCTACTTTTTCCAATTTTGTCTCTATATGCTTGAGCTATATTTTTATATGAATCCTAATATGGTCAGGTTTTTACTTTTTGTGAGATTCATTTTCAGTTGTAGATCACTGAAGAGCTTGTCAGCTGAACACACTCATTAAAATAATTATTTTATATTATAATTATACAGGTATTTAATTATAAAAGTAATTATTTTATAATTATAAAAGTATTTCTGAAAATGTAGTGACTCCTCTGAAACAGCACCCTTTTAACAGTGTTGTGGCTGGGTGGGGGGTGAATAATGAAATCTCTCTCCTTGGGGCTCACCTTCCATGCTTTCAAATGATGGAAGAATAAGAAGTTAATTCCCCAAAAAGAGAGGATGTAGTAAATCATCCCGCAAGTGGGATTAAAAAATTGGTTTATTAGTGAATTGCTCACAGGTTGTGGAGAACCCCAGCTGTTCTCGCAGCTCGTGGTCTTTCTTTTGCCCTCGACCACTGTGCAACCCACTCTCCTGAGCCAGTCAGCTCAACTCCAGTCCCGCTCTCTTTTCTCTCTCTTGCTGGTACCTTTCTCCATGGGACCCCCTCTCAGTTGGTAAGTTTTTCCTTTCTCCCTCACCTCCTTGCTTCACCGGTTGCCTCCACCCAGTCAGCTGGTTTTATCAGCAAGTTGTTCCACTGCTGGGTTGGCTGTGGCTGGCATCCCCCCTGAATCTCTGCACACCGTGCCCCAGGGGGCAAAGGAAAACCTTCTGCTGTGGACTTAAATAGCTGCTGGCTCCTAATAGGTCAATATTCACCTTGGGTGTGCCCCCTTCCCAACTGTGTTTACTAAGTAATTGACTTTGCCCTGTCCCTGATCGGACTTTCCCCACTACTTGCAACTTCATAACATCAAAGGAAAAGGGCTGTCTTTGCCCTGTTAGAAGTATGTTCTTGATTTGGGATGATTTGATCATTCATATTCCCTTATCTGTTGAAGCACAACATTCTGAATGTTCCCATGTTCTCATATTTCACTGTTTGTCCTTTGACATCCTCAGTCAAAACTCACTGAATATATAGCGAATATAGGCTGCTGGTAGATGTTTAAAAAAAAGGCGCTTTACTTTAAATTCAGATCATTCCTGGGCTGAGCCCAGCATATGCCCAGAAGTTAGTTGGACCCAACTTGCCCAACATTTGTATAGATCAGGTGTTTTACTGGGGCTTTTTTGGTGCTTTTATCTAATAGCTGATTGACTCAGCTTTAGATAACAATGCCAAAAAGCACCGTTGAAGCACCCAATCTATACAGACACTACAGAGCTGGGTCAAAGTAACATGCTGCTGCTTTTGGTAAAGCCTGGGTTTTTTCCTTTATGCTTTTACATTATATTATATATATATATATATATATATATATATATATATATATATATATATATATAATGTCTGCAGGCAGTCAGTGTTTAGCCTAAGTTGATAATGTGTACTAATAAAAACGAAAACCAGTTAAGTAGGGATACCGTTGTCAGCGTCTTCTGGCGAAAATCAAAGTCTCCATAGATCTTGCACCAAGTTGTGCTGTGTCCAAAGGAAAAACTCACTTTATCTTTGCAGAATCTAGCAATTGTAATCACCCTGTACCTGCCTGCCACATCTTGTTGTCACTTGTAGGTATCTGGAGGCGTTCCCTTTTTGAGAATTCACTTCAAGGATATATGAGGCTTGTCTTCTCTGGGGCTCCAACCTCCCCTTACACACCACCCAAACACCAACCAGATGTTCTGATATGGCAATTCATATTAGCCACCAACAAATATTCTATTTCTGTGTTGGTCTTTACTTTTCTTTAGCTCAGCATCTCCTTTGATGCTATTATTCAGATGGAAAATGTCCTGGCAAACCCAGAAATAGGTCTGTTCATTGTTATGACTGACAGAAAATGGTAACCGCCAGCAGACATACAGGTTAGGTAAGTATTGAAGGGTTTCAAGTTCCTGGGATGCTAGACACTTTCTATACTTTTTCTGTCTTTTTCCTTTTTTATTATGAAACCAGTTCTTCCCCAGACTCTGAGAACACTCCTCAGTGAAATCAGTCCTGGGTATAAACAACTGGCATCCCAACAAAAGCAGAAGTAAAAACCATGAGAAAATATATATACCCCATGGTTAGGCAATGTATTTACTCACAGCTGACTGCAATTCTTACTCTGCTCAGGCTTCCTTTCCCCTAGAGGGTTCGCCTTTGCTCAGTGTTTTCCTTTCTATGTTACTTGGTAATATATCAAACACAAGGAAAATAAGAGGGGGAAAAAACAATCTTTCTTCAGTTAAACTGTCTTCAGTGTTACCCTCTGTTCCTCCTACTCACTGCAGATAGACCTTGCAATATGCTTTCTGAAGCTAGAGCTCCTCTGAGCTCAGTGATTGATTCTCCCTCTCTTCCCCTCCTCCAGAGCCTCCCCCTTGCTGATCCCACTGCAGGTCAGACCACGCCATTGTTTACACTCCCACTTGTCTTCCCCAGGGCTCAGCTCTGTAAAAGGGCATCAGACGCTGCAGATGCCAAATTGGAAGGACTGGAAGCTCCTGAAATGGCTTTCTGGTGGCTGCATTTCTCCCTCTGTCTGGATTCCTGTCAGTCCAGTAAGTACCTTTGCTCTCTTTGGTTTTTTTAATCTGAAGAGGTGGGGAAGCCTTTTTACAACCATATTTCCAGTTCCAAAAAAGATGACACCTGTCAGGCGGATACCTCTCTCCCAACCCACAGCTCCCTGGTTATGCCAGGCCCCTCACTCCCAACCTGCAGCCCCCTGTCCCAGCTGCTACCCCTCACTCCCTGGCCCTGCCAGTGTCCCTTACTCCTGACCCATAGTCCCTTGCCCCCTTTGGCCATGCTGCTGGCACTCATTCCTGAGCCACAGCTCAGCCCCAGTACAGTCTGCAGGGAAGAAGAGGGGAGGCCTGTGGCAACACCCCCCCTGCCCTGGGCTGGGGCTCAAGTGTCATGCCTGGTAGCCTGCCCACACCCCAGGGAGGATCTTGTGGGGCTGCCCTGCCTGTGCAAGCATGGGTACTTACATGCCCATCCCCTCCAAACACCCCTGCCACATACACACCCTGGACAGTCCCCATTCCCTGGCCCTCCCAACCCGCTCCCCATAGACTTACCTGCAACTAGCTGCTGAGGCTGCTCCCACCACCCTGCTTGGTTGCATGCTGGCCATGTGCATGTGCACACACACACACGGTACTCCCTGCCTCCAATCATCCTTCTCTTGTTCTCACCAGTGGAGCAGAGCAGAACCCCAGACATTTGTTCAGATTTCAAAAAACTGCCCAGACGAAGATTGGAGGATTCAAAAAAAGATATGTCTGGGAAAACCTGGATGTATGATAACCCTAAATTAAGACATCTTTGAGTCCTTACATAGCATCTTAACCACTTTGCACTTTAGAATGTGTTGCCTGGATGATTTGGGTAGATAAAACATACCATGTGGACTAGGGGTGTGAAACACATGGCCCATGGACTGGATCCAACCCACAGAGCTGTATGATCCAGCCCATGGGTTTTGCTGGACTGACCCCATGCATTGAACCCAGCCCTGTGCACTGTGTGTGGTGTGTGGGCTGGACCTGGTGCTGTCTGCCATGAACACAGCTGGGGGCCAGCACAAGGTGCATAGTGCATGTGGTGCCCTACTGGATCAGGCTGGTGAATTAGGTCTAGAGATGATCTGGACTGGGCTGTGCCAAAACCAGCACAAAGGGATGTTCTGACAGAATGTTGCATGCAGCACATGCCTCATGCCAGCCTCCTATGTGTGCCAAGCCTAGCCCTGTGTTCAGTGTGCAGTAGGTGCCACCCCCAGGACTTGCTGTGCATGCAACACATGGGGCCAGCATGAGGGATGTGATGCACCAGACCAACCTTTTGTGCTGGTAGGCAGGCCAGACCCAGTGCCATTGAGGCTGCACAGGGGACTGGTCCCAGTCTGGCTCACAAACAGGCACAGTGACCCTCATCCAGCCCATGAGAGTGGATGAGTTGATACCCCTGGTACAAACACTAGTACACTGACTAACATTTTATATATCAAAATACCACAGTTCACAACAAATAGACAATATCTTGTGTATCTTGACAGAGAAACAATATGTTTTATGCTTTTTGAAATAGTACAGTTGTAGTAAGCAGAAGAAACTACTTCCATTGTGTTAAATGTTAAGGTCCAGAGACTGACATTCATTTTTTCAGGCAGAGCTAACTGTGCCTTGAGTTTAGGTCTCTTGGCTCCAAGTGACCTAAATTGCTGGTGTGAATAATTGCAGATACAGGATTTCACCTCAAGTTATTTGCACCTCCAAGAATTTGAGTCCTAGTTAAATCATAACTGAAAATTTGAGCGGAAGGATGCATTTAAAACAATCACTATGGAATGGAAACTTTTTATTTCTATTCAAGACAACTAGTACTATTTTTCATTTTAAAATACACTCCACAGAGATGAAGAATGGTGTATGACTTTTCTTGCATGCAAGGTTATGAGCACTTTCACAAGATTTTCTCCTACACTCATAGCTATTGAGAGACTTTGGTAATATTTCCTGACTCTGAATTGGTAACAATATTGCAATTCCCTCAAATGTCCCACTACTTTTATAAATACAGGAACAACCATTTCTGAAAGGAGTGAAACTGAACATTTCCTTATGCTGCTGCTTAACTAAGTGCTGCTCTTGCTTTCTTTTTGCTATGTTTAAGTCTTAAATAAATAATTTAGACTTTAATTCAGATCTTTTTCTCCCACAACCAAAAGACATTTTCATACTCATGGAAATAGAGAAAAGAAGGGAGCAGATGATGATGTCAGATGAGGTTTTTAGTACCTTGTTAACATTTTTTTTTCTATATATAATCGAAGAATATAGCCTATGGAAATATGATTTAATTTTTTGTTTGAAAAATAGATCAAGAATTATGTGGTAGGTAGCTCACATTCACACAAATGTTATGTCAAACATTTTACTGAATCTGCAGACTTTGGATGACTTAAAATCTATATCCTCTGCCAATGTTGCCCTATCGATTCTGCTATTATTGCAGACGTGCGCGTGCACACACACACACACACACACACTCTTTATATAAACTATTTTAAACCTCAACAAGTAGATACTTGCTAAGTGGCATTGTGTGTCTTCAAAATGTATCATCAGCAGTGACTTCTTGAGATACTATTTCAAATGGGTGGAAATGTGTAAGTAAAATTATTAGCAGATTTCCAAGAGGCAGCTGGGAGAGTCCAGTTTTCTCATCTTGTACTTCCATAAGTACTATATTCAAAAAGAGCTTTCTTTTGTTTTATAAACTGCTAGAAATGAAAAGAGTTGAATCCTCTGCTTGAGGTGCTGGTTTTAAAACTCATTTTGACATATTGGTCCCAATTCAACTTTGATATAAATAGTTGTATATAAATAGCATGTTGGTGGAAACAGGTCAGAAAACAGATGCAACTTGTAGAGAAATACAATATTCTCCAATCTGGTGTTCAGTGGGTGCGCCAGATGAGAGTAATTTGCACGGTGAGGGGAAAAACCATGGAAATAAGAGACGTGTGAAATGCGGTGGTAGTGGAAGAAATTTTTCAAAATACCACATTTAAAAACTACACAAAAAAGAAAACATCCTTAATATGTTTCGTGATGGAAAAAATATTCACAAAAATGTCAATTTTAAAACTTTGTCTTAAAATAGAGTTTATAATTTGAGAGCAATATTTTAATGCTGTGGACTCTTTGTTGTACTCCACTTGAGAAAATGCACTGTGAACCTACCAGGTCAGACCCCTCCAGAAAATGTCTTTAGTAAAGAATGTGGCTCCCAGGTATCCAAAGATATTTCTAGAAACAGATAGGGCCAGAGAAGTGGATCAGCTCTGCTGTAGTATGTTGCAGCATAAATGATCTCTTTCATTGGGCTAAACACATGTTGACCTTTGTCCCACCTGTTGATGGTGATGGGCAAGAGGTGATGTGATCTTTAGAGGCAGTTAGGGGTAAGTAAAGAAATTCCCACTTTCCCTCATTACCAGGGATCCTGGATTTCCCTGAAAAAAACCCCCCAAAAATCACAAATTCTCTGCTAACTCCCCCCCCCCGCATCCATGATTAAAATGAATGCCCCCCCTCATCCCCCCACCAGGCCCTGCTGGTGCTCCTCACTTCCCACACACAGCCCCCAAAGTGTTGCTGGTACTCCTTGCCCCCCACCCACAGCTCCTGCTCCCCCAGCCCTACCAGAGGGGGCCCTAAGCTGCCAGGGGTATGCACCTGGGTCTGCAGCCCCCAGCTCCCAGTCCCCGACTGCTGCAGGCATGGGTGGGGCAGCTCCCCTGTACTCCCACAGGGCAGGGAGGACCCACACCCTCCCAGAGCTGTACCCAGGGTAGGCTCAGGCTGAGGCAGCTTCCTAGACAGTTGGGGCTTGGGGCCCGGGGCTGCAATGCAAAGCTGCAGGACCTCAGTGGGGAGCAGGACAGGACCATGGGTGGCACATCTGGGGGAGGCAGAGGGCCAGTTCCTCACTGCTGCATGCACTTCCAGGGGGCACAGGGGACCCACACCCCCAGATCTGTACCTGGGACAGATGTAGGCTGAGGCTGCTGCCCAGCTAGGTGGGTCTTAGGGCCTACAGATGCAATGCATGGCTGCAGGGCACCAGCTGGGAGCAGGACTAGGCCATGGGTGGTTCATCTGGGGGAGGGGAGCGAGAGGGCCAGTTCCATGCCCCCCACAAGTGTGTGCAGCAGCAGCAGAGACCTGTGCCCCCCAGATCTGTACCCGGGGTAGGCGCAGACCGGGCTTGAGCTCCCACCCCACTTCCATCCACCTGGGGCCTCTGGAGCCAGCAGGCATGTGCCAGCATGACTGAGGACAGCGGGGCCATGTGGAGATTCCTCGCCGATGTGAGCTCCCCACCAGTGCCTGCCACTGATTTGGGGGGCACAGCCCCATGCCACTGCTCTCACTGCAGCCCTGTGCATGGGAAGCATGTCACTGGGGCAGTGGGAGGGTGAGCAGTGGTGAGGAGGTTTTCTGCATGGTCCCTCCACTCCCTGCCATGCTGGGTTGCAGGGGTGGAAGCAGGGTGGCAGAGAACAGCAGTAAGCAGAGGGCCTGCTGTTCCTTGCTACCCTGCTTCTCCCTTCCCACCCACCCCACTGCAACCTGGCACAGCAGGGAGCGGAGGAGCCATTTGGAAAATCTCCTTGCCACTTCGTGTCCCCCCACTACCCTGATGATGCACCTCCTGCACACAGGGCTGCACCCCCCAAAGCAGTGGCAGGTGCTGGAGGTGTGTCTCCAGGGTAGCGGGATGGGAGCTGGGGGAGGGAGCTCACACTGGCAAGGAAACTCCATGTGGCCCCACTGTCCCCAGCCTTGCTGGATCATGCCTACCAGCTCCAGTGGCCCCTGGGGGAAGGAAGTAGGGTGGGAGCTCAAGCCCACAGCCTTAGCCAGCCTTGGGTACAGATCTCGGGGTGCAGGTCCCCCCTGCTCCCTGGGAGTGCATGCAGCAGTAGGGAATGGGCTCTCTCCCTCCCCGAGATGAGCCACTCACAGCCCCATCCTTCTCCCAGCTGGGGCCTTGCAGCTGCGCATTGCAACCCAGGGCTCCAAGCCCCAAGCCTTACCTGGCTAGGCAGCAGCCCTAGCTCTGCCCAGATCCCTCCTTACAGGAGCCTAAATCCCCCTCCCCCTCCCCACCCTTACCTGCTTGAGCTGCTCTGCAGACTGCTTGGAGCCAGGTGTATGCCTATCTATGCATGTGGCGCCCCCTGACTTTCCACCTTCATCCTGCTCCCTCCCAGCTTCCTGCAGACTGGAACTCTGCCTTTGCATTGCATTGCATTGCATTGCATTGCAAAGTGGCCGAATCCACAGGTTTCTTTGGTAAATGACAAATCTACACTTGCCTCTGGTAAAAGGCAAAATCCATGATTTACTCTGTTTTTTCCTGTGGGAAATGGAAAACCAGCATCCCTGCTGCTTATACAAGCTCTCCCCAGAGATACCAGGTGTGGGTCTTGGTAAGCAGGTCCCTGCATGGAGGCACATGGCACCAGGGATTCTGGAGATCTTGGTTGGGCCTCTGTAAGCAGGAAACTCCAACTTCTCTGCTTATGGAGAGGCACCTTGAGATTCCCCAGTGTGGGAATTCTGGGCAAGGGCTCCATGGGCTTGAGGAACCTTCAAGCCCCCAGCGTGCCTGCCTGAGGTGGATGGGCAGTGTGAGCAACTCTGGCTGTCCATATTCTCCTGCTACAGGAGAATAAACATCTGCTACAATAAAGGCTAAATACCAAGGTTCAAAAAGCCCCTGGAAGAAAGTGCTTAAAGTGCTGTAAGTTAGAATGCATTCCAGTGGAACAGCCAGTGCAGTCTCCCCCCAGCCCAGGCTCCCCTCCAGCTGGTACCTGTCAGTAGCATCTGGGGGTGGAAGAGGGGGGAAATGGAGCCTCCCCAAAAGGGCCTCCCCTACAACTTGGTAACTGGAGTCTTTTGGGGGCCTGAGCCAGATCCCCACAGCAGGGGGGTCCCTCCCCCCAGCCCCAATTCCTACTGTGAGGAAACACCAGGCCCTGCTGCCCCTCCTGAAGCTGCTGGCTGCTGCTGTTAAGAGGCTAGGGTGGGGGGAAAGGGAGCCCCCCTGGCATGAGGTACCCCTCACAGTTTGCTAACTGGGGTCTTTGGAGGTCCGGGCTAGCTTCCCTTGGCAGGGGGGATCTCTTACCCCCACCCAAGCTTCCTTACAGTGGTAGCCAGAAGTGGCAGCAGAGCTGCCTGGCCCCACATTTTGCTGAGCAAGGACATGGGGCTGAGGGAGGAAGGGAGGCCCCATGCCACACAAACCTGGGCCAATCCACCCCCAACCCCCATGCTAGTAAGCTGTGGTGGGTGCTTCTTTCCCCTTCCCTTTCCCATTCCCCTCCACCCAGCTGCTTCTGATAGTCACCAGGTGGTGAAGGGAAGGGGCCACTCTGGCAGTGGCTGTTGAGAGAAAGAGACCCCAGAGTCCTTCTCATTTAGCATCTCCCTGGCTGGGCTATGGCTCCCTGTGGTGTGGGGGCAGCTGCAGGAATAGAAACTCCCCCCAGCCAGGCTGCACAGGAGACTGAGATTAGAAGCAATCACTGATTTAGGTCAGTAACAGCTGAGGAGGTAGGGCCATCCCAGTGCTGAAGCTAAGAGCGGCACTATGCAGTGCCTTACAGGTTCATCTAGCTCAATATCCCATTTACAATGCCAGATACTTTGGAGGTAGGGGCAAGAAACCTGCAATAGGAAATTATTGGATTGCTTTCCAACTTGGAAATATCTTAACTCCTGTAAGTTAGATGCTGGCTCATACCCAAAATCATGTCAGGGTTTCTATCTTATCTAGCCCTATCTTTGCCCACCTTATCTTTAATCTGAACACTTCCATTGCACTTTACAAGAATTTGATCCTGTACCTCACATAGATAAAGCCAAACTTGCAAAGTACAAACTATTTTTTTAAAATAATGTGTCAATTAAAAAGCTGTTAGGATAAAAATAAACAATATTACCCGTGCATAGCCAGCCTCATTTTATACTGCAGATTTGTTATTATGGCTCTATTATTTATGCAACAGTAATTGTTATGGAAGACATAAAAAAATCCTCCCACATCTTCTGTTATGATCAGCGCTGACCACTTGTTCGCCAGACTACAGCTTGGTAGTTTTAATAATACTTGCTTTAAAGAAATGTGAGCTTATCAAATCTTTTTCACTTGAATGGGAGGTGATCCCAAGAGCCCAGAGGTAGAACCTTGCATGCTACTTTACTATGTATGTCTTTTATTGGAAACCACACAAATTTTTCTCTGCTCCATTGCTCTTATAGAAAACATTTCAAACAGGGAGCCATCCTGTTTTATTACTGTGGTTCCAGATGCATTATTGTACTAAGCCTCCCATCTAACTTGATTACAGTGGTAACCCCCTGGGAGAAATGGGCGTCTGGTTGTTCTTGCATACAAACTGGTAGGTGGTGGATGCCACAAACAAAAAAGGCTCTGATTTTTACAACCTCCATGTTGTATTATGGATTTTTGCTGAGGGCCAGATCCTCTGGTAGAAAGTAGTCATAGCCTTATTGATTTCAATGTAGATACAACAGTTTATACCAGCTGGAAATATGGCCTCCAATATATATGCTCAAAGTATTGGCATATGTTTAAACATTAATTATTTAAAACTTTGGGATATTTTTCTGATGGGACTTGTCTTGATGCATATTTGATTAATTAAAGATATAGTTTAAACCCTACACCCATTTACTTAAGTGGAAGAGAGACTGATTGTGACAGAATGCTTAGGGTGCCTCCCATTTTAAGAAGTTAGGCAGCCAGGTGAGGCCAGGACTATTTATGGAGTTATCTGATTCAGAAAGCCTTCAGTAAGGCTAGGCCTGATGATGGAGTCATCTGACGCAGAAGGAAGGCTAAGTTTGGACAGGATATAAGCCCAGGCCCTGAGTACAGCTGGCAGTAACGTCTTGGAGCCATGCATGTGCAGAGAGGCTGCTCCGTCACATTGTAATTACAAAGTGTCAGAGCGGACTTGAATAATCAAGTCTGCTGGAGCGTGGTAATTACTACACTCCAGCAGACTCCAGCATCTGAATGTGACAGACCTATGGAGGGGCCTGAGAGGGCAGACCCGTGGACAAGAGTGGGCTGATAGCTGAAGGACTGACCCACAGACTCTTCCTGGCCTTGGTGAGGGCCAGGGCCTACTGTATGCCAAAATCCAGGAGGGACAGTTGCAAGACCCAAGAGAGCCCAGAGATCTCACTGGCTTGGGTGGGGCCATGGTCTAGGGTAGGCCAAAGGACCACAGCCAAGAGGAAGGGGGTTAAGGGTCAAGCCCCTTGCAGATGGCTGGTGCAGGGCCTGGAGGTGAGACTGAGCTTGGGCCAAGGGAGCCAGGAGGTATGTAGCCCGAAAAGGGCAAGGAACGGAGCTGAAAGCTGACAGCCCAGGAGGGACATGTGACAATGGGGAAAGTGGGGTAGGATATTTAGAGCAAGACAGGCAACAGATTGGTCTTAAGGATGCCTTGAAACTGCACCCTACTGGGGCTGGCAAGTGTGGTAGGTCTGCCTGCTGTGGGGCAGGCACCACAAAATGTTGTGCATTGCCACCCAGGAAAAGGTGAGTATGGGGCACCTGAAAGCCTCAGCTCCCACTGCCTTGTAGGTCAACCCATGGAGGGGGAAATCTAAGGGATCAAACCCTAACAGAAAAGGAAGGGAGAGAGTAGGACCAGAAGGATCCAGAGAGCGGCTGAGAGAGAATAGGACCCTGGAGGGGTCCAGAGGCCAGAGAGTGGCCAGGAGAAAGTGAGACCAGGGGTCTGAGGACCAGCGAAGGTACCATGCAAGAGACTGAGGTGTCTGGCAGTCCAGTGAGAGGCTTAGTAAAAGACTGAGGGGTTTGAGGGCCCAGTGAGGGACTAAGGAAGAGACTGGTGGGAGACCAAAGGGGTCTGGCAGCCCAGAGAGGAGCTGTGTGTGTAAAGAGGGAACATCAGTGAGGATGACACCTGACAGGCTTGGGTCATGGTTTAGGGACAGAACGGAGCCATGCAATTAGCCCATAAGGCATCGAGCACTATCTGGTGATTATTACAGTAAGACCAGCACAACCTCCCATATTTTAATGGCAATTAACATCAAGATGTGGCAGGAAAAGGAGGGCTGACTGCCCATAGAGCAAGGTGCAAGACATTTTTTTTTGGCCTCCATGGGCTTCACAGCCACCCCTGGAGATGGTACCAGGTGACAGTGATTCCTAAGTACTGTCACATTGTGAGACCTCAGTGAAATCTATACTTCTTATAGTTCTTATATTTTATTCTTGAGTTCTTATGAAACTTCCTGTCCCATTATATACTATTTTTATTCAACTGGACTCTAAATATCCTCTATTTAAATTTAAAAAGCCATTTTAGTCCTAACGGGGTATAAAGTGTCCTCATAATGGAAATATTTCCATCAGCTAATGCTAATACTAAGTCAGCTAACAAGTCTTCACAAAGGATGAAACTGCTGCTGTTATACAGAAGGGAATTACTAACATTAGGATTAAGAAAACCTGATACAAGCAAATACGTATAAGAAAGCCTGTTCTTTTGTTACTTTCAACAAAGCAATCTCCTGGTGAATAGGGTATGAAGATTTAGAGCTGAAGAGTTCAATCTCACTTGAAGCATTTATAGGTATGCAGTGTGCTGCAAAGCCTAGAACTGTAGAGGGAAGATGATAAAACATTTTTTGTACCATTCCCTCCTCCTCTACACTACTGCACCTCTCTCAGAAGATTATTTATAATGTTGGTTCTTAATAAATAATTGATAAAGAACAGATAATACAAAATTATCAGACTAGGTAGGGTGCTTTATTATAACATTAAGACATGACAGGTGTTCTTTATTGATCAATTAATACATGCCTCAAGGTGTGCTGTGATGCATGAGGCTGCTGGTCCTTTGCCATGTGAGGTTTGTATTAGTGGGTCAGTAAAACACATCCTGTAGGGTCTTAATGTTGTTATGTGCTAAGTAAAGATGCCTGTGGTTAAGGGTATGCCTGCTGCAGATTGCAGTATAATGCAGGAATACCTGAGTTAGCTTTAAATGAGCTAAGTCAGGTATCAGAAGCAATCTAGCCATGCCATCACAGAAGTCAGCATAGGCTAATTCATCAGCTCAGTACTGGTTAGGCCTCCACTAGAGAATTATGTGCAATTATGGGCTTTGTAATTTAAGAGGAATGTGGAGAAACTGGAGAGAAACTAAAGATGAGTAACAAAGATGATAAAAGGGTTGGAAGACTAACCATATAAGGAAAGGTTTAGAGAACTATATGTGTTTAGTTTGTGGAAAAGAAGACTGTGGAAAGGGGCATGATACCAGTTTCACACATTTGAAAGACTGCCATAAAACATGGGGAGTTCTCCCTTGTTGCAGAGAGTAGAATATATAACAATGGAATTAAGTGCAGAAAAGCAGATTTAGATTTACTGTTGGGGAAAATGTCCTTATAGCCAGAAGCACAGAACAATAGAACAAGCTGCTCAGGGAAGTTTAGGAAGTTTTCAAGAAGAGGTTGGAGAGACGTTTGTCTGAGATAGGATAGGAATAATGCATCCTGTATTTGTGCAGCAGCTGAACTAGATGACCCCTGAGGTCCTTCTCAACCCTATGATTCTACTTTGCTTCTTAAATAGGCATATGTTTAGGCACTAGACTCTGGACATATTCTCAGACACTTTATTGAAGTTCAAGATCTGATTTAATTTTCCAGTATTATGACAGATTTCTTTGTAGTGGGTTGTTGTTCAGTTCTTTATTATTCCTGGGGCAAAGTTGTCCCTACAAGGAAAACAACATCCACATCTGTGGGGTGCCTGCAGGGGAGAACATGCTCAGGGGCAATCAGCATGCGTTCATCAAAGGCAGGTCCTGCCTGACCAACTTGATTGCCTTTTATGATCAAGTAACTAAATCCTTGGATGATGATATCACCATGGACGTAGTCTTTAAAAAGGCCTTTGACACTGTCTCTCACCCCATCCTCATCAATAAATTAAGCGACTGTGGCATTGATGCCTACACAGTTGGATGGGTAAAAAATTGGCTGATGGGGCATGCAAAGAGAGTAGTGGTGGACGGGTTGTACTCAACCTGGTGAGATGTGAGCAGTGGGGTACCCCAGGGATCAGTCCTTGGGCCCGCACTGTTTAACATCTTCATCAGCGATTTGGACGAGGGGGTGGAAAGCACACTGTCCAAGTTTGCTGATGACACTAAGATGTGGGGTGAGGTGGACACACTTGAAGGGAGAGAGAGGTTGCAAATAGATTTAGACAGACTACAAAAGTGGGCAGACGAGAATAGGATGGGGTTCAATGTAGACAAATGCAGGGTGGTGCACCTTGGGAGAAGGAATCCACAGAATATATACAGGCTGGGGAGTTCCCCTCTTGAAAGCACAGAGGTGGAACGGGATCTTGGAGTCATTATTGACTCCAAGATGAACATGAGCCACCAATGCCAGACCGCAGCCAGCAAGGCCAGCCATACCCTGTCATGCATCCAAAGATGCATCTCAAGCTGGTCCAGAGAGGTGATACTCCCCCTCTATGTATCTTTGGTCAGGCTGCAGTTGGAGTACTGCATCCAGTACTGGGCGCCATGCTTCAAAAGGGATGTGGCCAGCCTGGAGAGGGTTCAGAGGAGGTCCACCCACTTGGTGAGAGGGCATCAGGACAGGCCCTATGAGGAGAGACTGAGGGACCTGAACCTGTTCAGCCTCAGCAAGAGGAGGCTGAGGGGGGACCTGGTGGCTGCCTACAAACTCATCAGATGAGATCAACAGCAAATAGGCAGAGCCCTTTTCTCCCCAGCACCACCTGGGGTGATGAGGAACAATGGTAATAAGCTGATGGAGAATAGGTTTAGGTTAGAGATCAGAAGGCAATATTTTCCAGTTAGGGTGGCCAAAATCTGGAACCAACTTCCAGGAAAGTAGTCCTCGCCCCTACCTTGGGCAAATTCAAGAGGAGGTTGGACGATCACCTGTCTGGGGTCTTGTGAACCCAGCATTCATTTCTGCCTGTGGCAGGTGGGTCAGGCTAGATGATCTGTTCGGGTCCCTCCTGACCCTAGCTACTATGAAACTAAGCAAGCACTTAAACAAACAACCATAGAATCAACAAAGAGTTAACTCACAGCTACAGTCCTTTCTCAGACCTGGAAAGCAGATACTGCAGGTCAGTGTTTGTTTGTTACTTACTTACTTACTTACTACTTCCCCGCCAGCTCTCCTCCCTCCAAGTTTTAACTTCCCCTGGGACTAGGAATCATCTCTCTCAGATGGCCCCCATGGCCCTGAGCAGGAAGGCAATTGCTCATTAACCCCCTGAAGCTGGGCTTCTGCCCCAGAGCTGTGCATCCAATTACGTTCTTGTTAAAGAAGTCTGTCCTTAGCAGGTGACTTCATTTCCCCCTATGTGGAGATAGGAAAATTGTTCTCCATTGTTCTTGAATGTTGTCTATTTAACTGCAAAACAGGAATAGTCTTGATATAAAAAGCCAAGTTCTGATGCCCTTATTCAGTTTTTATTCAGTTCTTACTCTGACTAAGCTCTCACTACAGTGAATGAGAGACTTTGGTAAATTCAGGGCTGATTAGAAACTTAAGAGACCTTCAGTCTTTGCTTATATGAATCAATGGATTAAGGCCTTCAACCCTATTTCACATAAGCAGTGAGTAGTCCTTGGATATTAGTTTCTGGTTTCATGGCTTCCCTGGGCTGGATTTCAACAGTGTATCTAGGTGAGCCCTAGAATCTAATTTTTATTTCTGTAAGCTACCCAGTTCTCAGGAGATAAAGACTTCTACTTCAATAAAAAATGGTAATGTTTAAATAATTGTGTTTGAATCATCTGATATCTTAATGCAAGACAAAGATATTTATATACTAAAATGACATACTGTAAGTGAATATTTCCAGCTGAAATGGGATTACTTCTGAACACCCACATGAATCATGTTGTGACTCAGTAACTTTTAATTTCAGAATAATGTTAGTAATTTATTGGGCAAGCAAAATGCTGTACTAGCAGAAGACAGGCTGAAAGAAAGATGAAAGAATATGATTAGGAGGTAGCTTAGCACGGGGAATGCAAAATCTAGGCAAGATATACTGGTACTACATTTGCCTGCAGATGACTGAAAGATGTTTATAGCAGATATCTCTGAGCAAAAAGTTTTTGAGGAAGCCTGGTATGTTGCCTGACATCTCTGCTTTAGGCCTAGTGATTATTAACATCTTAGCTGTTGCAATTCCCTGATGAACCACCTTGAAAACATGAGCTTTATAAATCACATCATTACTTGACACTACAAAGTGCTGATGATCTCAAAAGCTGTGACAACATTTATGGGGAAAAAAGACAGAGTTTCTAGGAATAATCTGAGAATGTGTCAGTCCCACACATCTCGCAGTTTGCAGGTAGCCAAGGTTTCTTGTACTTACTCCTTGACCTTCATCTTTACACACCGCAAACTTCTCAGATGCTTTTAAAGTGTGGCCTGCATTTTAATAGCAAAAGCAGCCCTCCCAGTCTTACTCATAAAGTGCCTTCCTTTCTATCCTTGCTATAGTAGTTCTCCTACTTGCAGATGTGTAGCATGCAATGGACAGCTATGGAAACTGCTTACTTCAAAAGGTACCTTAAGAATGCATGTATGAATATTTATGCTGTTAGTATATGGAATAAGACATGGTCTTGACAAAAAATCATACCATTTCCCTTTACTCTGAATTTCATCTTTTCTTCCATCTCTGTGTTCTTCTCTCTCACCCTTCATGTGATCATCTTCATCCTGTTCTAAAATAATAAATAGTAAGTTCTAGACATTTCTGTATATCACAGAAAGAAAATACTGAAAGGCAGAGAAGGAAAAGAATAACTAGCAAATCTAATCCATATTGCTACCAGTGCAGGATTGTTCTGAGTGGCAAAAGTAACAGGTGGCAACTGGGACAGCATCTCTGGATGAGGTCTTTGGGAGGGCTTAAAGGGGGGAAACAAAGAGTGACTGCACTGCTGGCACCAGTGCATTGGATGCTTCAGGTGCAGAACTGCCCTGCTACACCTGTGCTTGTTCCCTATGATTCTAGTAGATTGTTTAGCATATTTTTGAATATCCAAATAATAGTTGGCCAAATCCATTTATTCTCTTGGCATATTCTTCTACTGCTATGAGTCTGGTCCAAAATCCCTTTCAGCCAGTGAAGGGACTTTCATTTTGGATTCTAATAGTGTTTAGATAAGGGTATCACCATCAGGAATTTTCATCTTGTGTGGCTTAGTGTCTGAGGTACTAGATTGGGACTCAGGAGACTCGGGTTTTATGCTTGGCCCTGCTGTTGGTTGACTGGTGACCTTGGGCAATTGTTTTCTCTTTTGGTGCCTTAGTGCAATAGTCACACTTACCATTTTGTAAAGTACTTTGAGATCTGTTGCGGAAAATCCTCTCATAAAGAGCTGGGTCTTATACCAAACTCATAAATGCATGGGAGACTCTAGATGCTGGGATAATGTCCATATAAATACCTAGACTCTTGTATAAATAACTATTCCACTATAAATAACTATTCCACTATTGTGCATTCTCTGCTTCCAGTTCTGTTTCTGCCACCATACTCCAAATCTTGTCCCTTGTAAAAAAGCAATTGTTTTGCTGACCTATTTTCTTTATTAATTTATTTGTCTAGATGTCTTGCTATATTACTAAAAGTGGATCATAGCAGAGTTGTTTGTCTAGAATCCATAGCATTGAGAACAGCTATTAGGAAGCTAGGAATGTTTCTTACCACAAAATACATTGTTTGGTTATTTGCCAGCTCAGTAAAAGTAAAGATTAAGAGCAAAGCAATCAAAATACCAGTAATATAGATTATTTGATTCTTCATCATTTTATTTTTTTAAATTATTCATATCTTTTAGCCATTGTAATTATTTTTAACTGATGCCATTACTGCTAGGTCAATTTTACTGTGAAAACAGCAATCAGATTGTGTTCATCAATAAAACAGGATTTGTCAAATCTTGACTATTGACAGGTGTCTCTGTAGTTAAAGAGATCCCACTTTCTTGCAGGTGGTGTGTCACATTTCTTTGTTACAGTTTTCTTTGTCAGATTGTGGGCTACAGGTTTTTATTTTATTTTATTTTTAGGAGGACCCCAGTAGAGTAAATGTCTGTGATTTATGTGAGGGGTTTTCTGGAGTTGTTCCAGATGGTTTGCTGGAGTTCACAAGCCAGTTAGAAGACCTCAGCACCAGCAGTATGCTCTGAATTCCCTGTACTTTGGGATGTTCATTGACTAATCAATATACACTCTCCCCAAGAACCAAGATTTGTATAAAGAAGGTCTTTTGTATTTATAGTGTAGGTGTGAGAATCCAGAGGGCACTCACCTAGAGTACGCCCCCAGCCAGGGGCGTGGACCGCACAGCATCATGATATCCATGCTGTGACAGGAGCTCCCCATCTGCACCTGCCCAGCTTTATCTCCTTGACATGTGAAGTGGATTGGTACTAATCCACAGTGGGGGCAATATCTGGGGGCTGGGAACAGAGCTGGGGGGAAGAGAGAGAGAAGGATGGTGGGAAAAGAGAAGGAAAAAGCCTGGGAGCCAGAGACATGGGGAGACGGCAATGAAACTTGGGTAAGGCCCTGGTTAGACCCCAAAGAGGTGGTGACACCCTTGCCATGGGAGTGAAGAGGAGGGTGGAAGAAGGAAGATGGTGGAAGGCAAATTGGGGAAGGACCCTAAAAATGGTAGAGGCAGTAGATCTGCCCAAATCATCCACCGCAGGTTTTTTTCTTCTTCTAATGTTTTGTTGCTTGCTTGAGAGCTGCAGATCGGGTGCCACCGGATGCTGTTGAGCCACAGGCAGTCCCAGCAAGAAGAGAGCCCAGATTAGGGCCAGGCATTCTCCCACATGGGAAAGGGGATTGTGTGCCCCGAGGAGCCCCACAACCAGTTTGGGAGCGGGGCGGAAAGCCTACGGTCTGTGAAGACCACGGCTCCTTACCAGCTGATTGCACAAGAGGGAGCTCCCCTCCTCATTAAACGGTGCACACCAACAATTAAGCCCGGCACGGTCATAATTAACAAAGTATCCAGGAGGAATCCGGGACAGAGAGTAAACCCCCGACAGGCTCCGAAGGGTAACAAAGCCTCAGTCAACTGGGACCAGACTTCGACAGCATCCAAAAGAAGAAAAGGACAAAAGCAATAAGATTTCAGTTAACCCCCCTCCCCCCCAAAAAAAAAATAAAATAAAAAGGGAGTAAAGAAATTGGTTTCAAGTTGGTTCTTTCATCGCTTTTATTTTTGGGCTTTGGGCACTGGGGCAGCCCTGGAGATCAATCTGGGTGTGGGACAGGTAGTCACCACCTCCCTTTCATAAACATCTTATCATCAAAGTTGTGGTAGGTAAGAAGAAAGGGCACCAGACCTCACCCAGATCGACTATAAAGGGTGCAGCCACCCTGAGGGGACCAGTGAATGTCAGCAGGATGTAGGGGTACACACCCTTAACCAGTGACTACCCAACAGTAGGACAATAGTCTCTAGGGTCTAGAACGTCTAGTTATGGACCAACTGTGCTAAAAATAATACTGTGCATAGGGGAATAATGCCTATGACCTTTTTACTGCATCACTTTGCAGAACAAGCGTGTTTCAGCCTTCCATCTCAAGGCTGAAATCTTTGGAAGGTCTGAAAATCCATCATTGGAGCCAATTTTTCAAAAGAGTTGATTTAGACTCTAAACAGATTAACATCAAGTAACTCAGCTCAGTGGACAAAGACTCCCAGACTATTAACTGAAATATTCATGAAGGGACTAGTAGTTTAGGATTACTTAATTTTGGGGTTGGTAAATTGATGCCCTAAAAGGGTCAGATTTTCAGAAAGCATTTAAAAGTAGGTCTGTGAAGGTCGGGCATTTAATGTGCCTTTGTTCAGGTACCTAGAATCAAAAGCCATCTTTTCAAATTGTGGCCATTTTTTCTTTCATGCAGAATATTATAAAAGACTCCAATATATAAACAACTGGATTATGTTTTCAAAGCTTTTTAATTCTCTCCATCCAACAGTGATGTGAATATATGAGGTCAGCTTGTTTCCCTATTGTACAGAAGAAAGGTGTTATGTTGAGTTAGAAGAAGCTATTGCTTACAGAAGAGAAAAGTAAAATCCCTAATAAAGAATAGGTTTTCCTATGTATTTAACAGACATTTTAAAATACTAATAATTCATGTTATAGCAGAAATATATTAATTGAATATTCATGTTGAACTCTCTTATACCTATGGTAAATCTCAAAAGATTCCACTGTTTTTAATTGAGTTATGCTGTATTCATTTCAGTCTGAGAGACTTATTTGGATAAAGGGTAGGGTTTGTTTTTCAAACTGTCTTATCAATTAAACCTTATTCTATAGTAAAAGAGTTCTTACAAAAAGGAATAAATAAAGCATGCCTTTTTATAACAGGCCAAAGCAATCCCTAGGAAAGTGGTTCTGTCAGGGAGAATCCCTGCCCTAGAACACTAATAATACTGATCTTTTTGGGAGAAATTCAAAATCCAGATCCAAATTTTATGTTTGAGTTCATTACTAATTAAGAGGGGTTAGCACGGTCCTTAACCATAACCTTTTTGCTGTAATATTGCATTTACCGCTATGAAAGGGTATATTTTAATGTTAATAAAAGTACCATTGCCAATAATAGTAATTTAAATAATGAACATACTGGCATTTTTATCACGAGGTAAACCAGTGAAGAAATAAACCTTTTAGCAAGATCAGTGCCTACACCAGCATCCCTAGAAAAAGAAATTGACCTTGGCATATTTGTGAGCAATGCAGTTCTCTTTACAGCAATCTTAACACCAGATTAAACATGTCTTAGAGGCTGGTGGGTGATGAGTTAACAACCCTCTTGGGCAAATGCTCTATCTCCACTTCCCTGCCAGTGGGGATGAGATAACACAGTCTAGTTGGGTAAGAGAGAACCCCTGAGATTTGCAAATGAAACAGGTGAAAATGGCAGGTGTTAAATGAGGTCAGTTATCTTAAACTAGCAACTGAGTACCAGGTGTTCTGGGCCACATGTGATGAATCTACATGAGATTTACTGCAGTTAACTAATTAGCTGTACAGTAAATATCTTAGTGTCTACACATGTGCCCCTATTAGGCTGGAGTAAACTAATTTACTGTGCAGCAGAATAGTACTTTTATTTACAAGTATTATCCTGCTGCAAAGTAAATGCTTCAGAACAGCACATCTCTTAGACACTGGAGGGGCTGGCTGGGGCATGAGGATGCTTTAGTTCAAGGGCTACCTGGTGGTTAGCTCCACATGGAAGCACCCTTGTGCCCCAGCCAGCTCTTCCACAGCACACTGAGCCAAGGGTAGTAACTCTGTGCTGGCAGGCTGACCCCTGGCGCCCTCTGACAGCAGGGGCAGCCCAGCTCCACATGCCGCACACAAATAAACTCTGGAGCTTATTACTCTGGAGTTAATTGCTCTCAGGTGCACGTTCAAATGGCATGCCTGTGAACAATTAACTCCAGAGCAATAAACTCTGGAGTTTATTCGTGTGCAGTAATAGCATGTGTAGATGTTCCCATTAAGGAAGACACCTACAAAGGGAGAGGTGGTTTTTATTGCAGTTTGTGGGAATGAGAGACCTCTGACTTGACAGCCCCAAAAACAGTTGTTAGCTGAGCTATTTCATTTACACTTATCCTAAGAATGTTTCCTGCATGGTAGGGCAAATGTGCTGGAAAGCAAAATGGATATAATTTGTAGCTAAGAAAACCCTTTGATTTTAGGAACCCAAGTTGAACTGATATTAGTTATATGTTTAGTTACTTGTCTATGAAAATCCCCCTATTTTTTTTTCTTTTGGTATTTAAAATGGGGGTGTTTTCCACAATACTCCTAAGCATCACCTTGGAATCAGAGGGTTAAAACATAATGGATCTTATTAGGGAAAAAATGGAAACTAAGGGGGGAAAGAAGGCAGCAGGGAGGAAGATTTCTTTAAAGAAATAAAGAGCACTGACAAGCTGTAAGAAATGAATGGTAACCAAAGAGTATTAACTGTATATTCATTTAAATTAAATTAATCATCTTATGCTGCAGTATAAGAATAGTATGTGTCTTTTAGAATGTGTCTTTTAGTCATCTTTACTCACCATTGCTGCTTCTCCTCCAGCTAGCTGAGAGAGAATTCCACGTTTCCACCAATGCAGTACTGCAGTGGAAACATTAAACAAAGATTTATTTTAAATAGAAGCTGTAATATTTCACCTCCTTTACACTTTGTATTCTAACTAAAATTATATAAATCTGTAACCTTCTTAATAGTTTGGGTATGGGTAAAATTCTTTAGATAGTCTATTTGTACACAATGAGCAATTAATCAGATCTTTTGGCTAAATGTCTCTAGTCTCTTTTATGCCTCATCCTACCCTCAGCGGTACAATTCCATACATTAAATAGACATCAGGTTAATGGACTTTGGCAATCTGAAAATTACATCTCTAAATCTACTTTACATTTAGCTAAAATGCATGATACCTATTTTCTTCAAAATAGGTCTATTAAAACCCAAGTAAACATATTAAAATGACAGTAGTATATTTCAAATATTCATTATGTTTGTAATATTTTCTTCTGTGGTTATCTGGGTGGATAAACTAAGTGCAGCTTATTCACACCAAAGGAGAGTTTATCATCTTTAAAATAAAATTAAAAGAAAAGATTTTTCTCATGACCCAAAACAAATGCACTTAAATCCAGCCACTTGCTTACTCAGGATGAATAATTAAGTAACTTTATGAAAGTTAACCCCCAATAGCCAGGGCTTGTCAAATCTCTAGAACCCAGTACTCACATAATTTTCTGTTAATACTTTTTCAGCTATAGCACATAATATTCACTAACTGCAGGATCTATGGAAATTTCTAACAATAAAGATTCTGACAATATCCATTGTTTTGTCTTCCTATCATAAGAAATGAAAATTGGATATTTCAATTATGAATGAAGAATATGTTGGTGTATTTTAATTTAGGAAATAAAAGCAACTAAAAGGCATCTTATATAAAGAAGAGAAAAAAAGGTACTTTTGCATTGGATAGAAAGAAATTAAATGGCTATCCATACCTTTAGAAGGCAGAGCAGAGATGCACCTTCGCAGACTAACTAAATTGGAGATGCATACATTTTTGTGAGCCTGTGTTCACTTTATTAGATGCTATCTGATGCATCAAAACCTTTGTCAGATGTTATCAGAGTATTGCATCAATAGTCCTACATTTCTGTGTATGTACTGAGTACTTCTAGTATCACCTACAATGATACAAAAAAATGGGATTATGTGAAATCCCAACTCGTGTAGTACAGACAATGAGATTACATGCATACCCTGGAGCTACATATTTTTGAACTACCTCCAAGTATGGGAAGGAACAGGGACTGCTCAGTCATCAGACTTGCGAGGCATCTAGAAGGAGAAAAAAACTAAATTGTATTGCTATCCTTATGGTAAGTATATATAGCAAAGTCACAGTTAAATTTCTCTGCTAATAAAATAAAGACTGACAAAATAATAGATTTCTTTGTGTTTTTTGTCCCCTGCCAGCAGCCACTTCAGTATTCCAATTAAAGAAACAGAAACCGAAGTACTACAGGAAAGAATTTAGACTGATCTTTTCCTGCGGGTGATTTCCTTTATTGTTTGAGCACTGACATTTAATTCAGGGAGATATATATCAGATATCCATGTGCTATATATAAAATAGCACATTCCCATGCAATATAGATAGCACATCATGTGAATACACCAATGGAAAAAAAGTCTAAATGTCAGGTTAAATTTGAAAAGGAAATTAAAATGGTAAAGAAAAAAAAAGATACACCAAAGACTATAAGAAACAAGGTTGGTGATAATCTCTTGGGTCCCATTCCTTTGAAATAGTATGTGCCTTTAGAACCTATTTATTAGGAATTGAACATACTTAGAACATTGCATAATTGGGCCTTGAATTATTTAGTCATCGTGATGTTCTCTAATGAGATAAAACAAATATTGTGTAGAGTTAAGTTTCCATTTCTTGGACAAGAAAAATGAAATCTTCAGTACCTTTTTCATTGCTCTAGAGCAGATCATTAGTAGGTATCACTCTGACAGTTAACAGGACCTCCAGATGCCTCCCAATGTAACAGCACTCTTGACCACATTTTAACTGTTCAGTACAAAAAGCAAAAGTAACCACAATAACAATTTAGATTTTTTTTTTTTAAACAATGTTTTTTACTGTATTCACAATATCCCCTAGATTATTCTCAGGTGCCTGAACATGAGTGAAAACCCAACAACTGATTTTTTTTTTTTTTTTTTTCCCCAATTTTTTCCCCATATACCACAAAACAAATTTTCTGTTCTCTACCTAGTAACATTTAGAGGCCTGATATATAGAGGCCTGATATATATAGTTGCTGGCATAGTATGTTGAAAGTAAATTAGACCTTTTCGAACAGAAATGTCTAATGTAATGTTTCCTCAAAAGAAGCTGAAGCCCTGTATAACTTCACTAGGATGAGGCTCAAGGATCCTACGCTCTACCTATACCTTGCATCCGTTATCTCAGTTGTAGGGATCAACAAGTACACCTGGACTGTTTAGGCTAAGAGCAATCCTCTTTCTAAAAATGAGGGGTTAAGTTAAAGGCCTCTGTCTCCAGTACAAAATCTGGCATGAGAAAGACCAGGTGAAAAACTATAAAGTTAAGTGATGTTCAGATTAACGCATGTACTGTGGTGTAGTTCTGGTGTTAGCATTTATGGAAAGATAATTGTAGATAATGACATTTTCATCAGCATCTCGAACCGAAGCTTTCATTCATGTCATCTGATAAACCTAAGACTTTTTAGACCACCATTTATTATATAACCTGATCAGCCTTTCTTTAATTCTCTACCACATCCCCATTTAGAAAAATGAAAACCTGAAATCAGATTAACAAAAAATACTTTTCTTCCAAATCTAAACACAATTCACAACTGTCAATTTTAATGCACTAGATCTCCAGATGGAGGATTCATGTGGGACAACTGTTCCCATATTCCAGACTGTTCACTGTACATAGACACATCCCAATTAGCACCAGGCATGCTAGGGCCTCCTTGAACTGTAAAACAGTTTCAGCAGAATAGACATGGGTGCTTTTTAAGCACCCATAAATAATGACAATATATGCAGATACCTGTAGTGGTATCAAAAGCCAAAGTAGTGTTTTACTAAGTAGTTTTTCAGAAACAGTACAGTATTGAGAAGCACTTTTAAAGTCTTTAATTAATGAACAAAAGTAGGACTAATGCAAGTTGCAGTGTTCTGCGAAAGATGCTAACCTGAAGATACCATTGATATATCAAAATGTTCATCAGAAAAGTGGATAACCAAATGGGAAGAAGCAGTGTGCATAGAAATGAGTTAAGCAAATAGTCTAAAATACAAAGGCAACATGCATGTATTTCAACCAGCTATCTAATATTTTCCCAGATTGTTTACCAAACTAAACTATATAAACACAATATCATTCTGAATGTGCTAGGACATCTGAATATTGCTTTTATGCATCAATAACATAAAGCATGTCATGATTAGAGAGCCAGCTATAATCAATATTAGTGTGGGGAGTGTAAGCAGGTCTATAAATCCTCTTAATATTTTTGAAATGTCAACCTGATATTTCCACTGTGTGCAGATAATTTGTCCATCTGCATTGTGTGTTCAAGCACACTTTCTAGTAGTGATGCATGACTTTTTGAGTTGAAAAGTCAACAGCTAAGGCAATTTCTCTCTATGTATCTATCACTAGATTTAAATGTCTAATAGCTTGTTCAGCCTTGTAAACTACAATAAGGTCAAGCTTGGTAATCTTAGCCTGCAACTCAATAAATAGAGTAGAAACCATCCCAGTGAAAATCATTTTCTAAAGGTTTTTAATACCTGGCTGTAAAGCACTCCTACAATTGAATACAGGTCTTTCTTTCCAGGGGTGTATTTGATCAATTTTCTACTAATGCTAACCCCAAATCCATTCTCCATAGTAGAAGATGCATCTGTAACCATGTCTCGAGAATAAAGTTAATCCAAAATACAATAGATATTCAGGGTTTAATCTCTAGGATTGAAATCCTCTCACCTGCCTAAATCTTTAATAAACAGGATCTGTGTAGATGGATTGTGGAAGAGTCAGAGGTATGAAATCCAACTTCTAACACAGGCCAGTGAATATGTATGTTACACAGCTCCGTCCCTTGTTACAATTGCTGCTGTTTTAGCTATTGAATAGCAGCCATAACTTCCTGGATACAAGGGCCTGGAAGATTTCTCATCTGCCTCTATCGCAGTGTTGCCTGTGACCCATATGCAAGCACCATTTCCATAGTACATAGGCTCTCTAAGATGATTCCTTCTTTCCCCCCCTGTGAAAACCCTTTAAGTTGTAAGTTGTGCTGCCCTAACTACCTCCCATAGACATATAAAGACATCAAGGATAAATTTAACCTTTACAAACCTTTCATATCCTCAAATCTTCACACTGGAGATTGATATGAGTGTACCTAATACCCATGCGTCAAAGTATTTACATTAGCTGTCACATAGCAGCCAATTTTTTAAAATTATTATTACAGAGTTTGGTAACAGGTAGCATGTATAATAGAAAGTTCTGGATCCATTATATAATATGTAGTTTTTTCATTCCAACTGTTATTTCAAAACCTACTGTATGAATGATGAAGCAACATATGGTAAGGTCACTGCCTGATCAAGCTGATATCAAATTTTGAGAAATGATTAACATTACCACCAAATGTACAGCCTTCATATGTGTCAGCAATATGACCCTATAACTTCTCTGCAATCTGTCATGAGGCAGCAAACAAGATGCAGGTTGATTAGAACAGTTGTTTTAGGGATAAAAATGTCAGGTAATTTACATTGCTTGCTGAGCTGAGCCTACAGTATTTTCTATTTAGTGGAAAACATTGCTTAGGTTACAGGTTGTTTTGGTGGAAAACATGGTAGGATATACATACTTCATATAGGAAACTGAAGATACCAATATGAAGATTCTACCTGAAGGTAAGGCAAGAGGCAGATGACTGCTACAAATATGATCCACAAGAAATAGTCAGTTGTGCATTTGGATATTCAAATGTTTTATGGTCAGTCCTGGGAATAGATGGGAAAGGTCTACTGATCTAAACTATGCTGCTTAGCAAAAATATGCAACTTAGATCAAATCTGCCTCAGGCTTTTTAAGTGTCTGTAACTAGCCCTTGAGAGGTTCATCTCCCTGACCTGACTAAGAATCAACTCTACCTAACAATGCCTGAAGATATTGGTCAAGCTAGGTACATATTCCACCTTCATTCTATTTAAATTGTGTTCTTGATTATAATAAGTAAGTGAGTAAGAAAGTTATCCTGTTGGCTAAATTAAACCATAGTTCTATTTCAGACTCTTACTCTTGTATTATCTGCAACGAACCTAGATAGCAGTTTATTAGCAGTCTATGCAAAGTTTTGGTTACCGATTCGATTCGAAGGAGATTTGGCCCATTTCAGCAGCTGAATCTCTGAATCTGAATTGAATTGGGAGACCCATTAAAAGGTCTGAATTGAATCCGAAGCCTCTGAATTGATCCAGAAAAGATTCAGAGAGATTAAGAGATTCAGATCGGCTGGGGAGAGGCAGGCATGGCCAGGCGGCTGCAAGTTCTCCTGCAGCTTCTCTAGCTGTACCTGCCTCTCCCCAGGTGGGGGGAAGTGCAGGAAAAGCCCCTATGGCTGCCCTACCCAACCCCATCCCCCACCTGGCCCCAATCTCGTCCCAGCACTTAAAAGAAAAAAAAAAAGGCCTGTACTCACCAGTTGTGGCAGGGGCTCTGGAGACTCTGGGTCCATTTGGCAGAACCCCTCCATGCTGCCCCCACTCCCCAATCACCCCCCTCATCTGGTCCCACCCCTGATGGCCCCCCTGCCCAGCCCCAGCAGTCTGTGAATAAAAAAACAAAAAATAAAAAAATAAAACTACGCTCACCAGCAGTAGCAGCAGCTGTGGGGGATCTGGGGCCATGAGGCAGAGCCCCCACCCCACAGTCCCCACTTCCCAATCCCCCCCCCACAATCAGCTCCACCCCTGATGGGAAATTATGCTGAAAGGAAACCAGCACAGGTTCATCACAGGTAGATCCTGCCTGACAAACCTTATAGCCTTTTATGACCAGGTCACGCACTGCTTTGACACAGGAACGGAGGCTGATGTCATCTACCTGGATTTTAGGAAGGTCTTCAACACACTTTCACATCCTATTCTTATAGGGAAGCTAGCAGGCTGTGGAGTGGACACCTACGAAGTCAGGTGAGTGGCAACCTGGCTTAGGGACTGCACTCAGAGAGTGGTGGTGGACGGGTCATTCTCGGACTGGAAGGAGGTAGGTAGTGGGGTCCCGCAGGATTCAGTCTTTGGACCGGTGTTATTTAATATCTTCATCAGTGATTTGGATGAGGGTGTGGAGAGCACCCTCTCCAAGTTCGCAGATGATACCAAGTTATGAGGCAAAGTTAACACACCGGAGGGCAGGGAGTAGATACAGGCTGACCTGGACAGGTTGTATCAATGGGTGGAACAATAGAGGATGCAATTCAACAAAAATAAATGTAAGGTACTCCACCTAGGAAAGAGGAATCCCCAGCACACCTATAGGTTGGGGGATCACCTCCCCAGCAGTTCAAGGGGTGAGAGAGATCTTGGAGTCATAGTTGACTCCAAGATGAACATGACCCGCCAGTGTAACGAGGCCATCAACAAAGCCGATCACACCTTGTCGTGTATTAGCAGATGCATTACCAACAGATCAAGGGAGGTGATGCTCCCCCTCTGTGCGGCATTGGTCAGGCTGCAGTTGGAGTACTGTGTCCAGTTTTGGGTGCTGCACTTCAGGAGGGACATGGAGAATCTGGAGCAGGTTCAGAGGAGGGTCACTTGCATGATTAGTGGCCTCCGTGAAAGACCCTATGAGGGGAGGTTGAGAGTTCTGGATCTTTTCAGCCTTCACAAGAGACATCTGAGGGGAGACCTTATAGCTGCCTATAAGTTTATCAAGGAAGGACAACAGAGAATTGGTGATACAGTATTTACCAGAGCGCTCCAGGGAATAATGAAGCATAATGGGTGCAAACTAGTAGATTTAGGTTAGACATTAGGAAGAAATTTTTTACAGTAAGGATGGCCAGAATCTGGAATGGGCTTCCAAGAGAGGTAGTACTATCACCTAACTTGGAGGTCTTCAAGAGGAGGCTTATAACTATCTAGCTGGGGTCATCTGACCTCGGTCCTCTTTCCTGCCAGGGGCAGAGGATCAGACACAGTGATCCATTGTGGTCCCTTCTCACTCTACAATCTATGAATCTATGATGGCTGCCCCACCCAGCCCCAGCAGCCTGGCAATTAAAAAAAAAAAAAATGGCCCACACTCACTGTCTCTGGCAGCGGGGATCAGGGATTCTGGGCACTCATGGCACACCCCCCCCCCCCCATGCAGTGTGGGGCAGTGGGGGAAGTGGGGTTCAGCCCCACTCCTGGATTGTGTGCACTCCTCCTTCCTCGCAGCTACACAGGTGCAGCATGGCTCGGTGGGGTGCTGCATGCTGCCTGGGAGCTGGGGCCACTGGGCCTGAGTGCTGCCCAGCTCTGGGTGACAGGTGGAGCTGCCCCAGCTCCTAGGCAGCACACAGTGCCCTATCAAGCCATGCTGCACCCATGCCATGGGCCAGCTGCTGTGTGGGAGCCAGGCAGGGGGGGGGTATCCCTGCTGCACTCCACTGACCCATACTATGCAGGGGCCTCTGCCACGAGCACTCAGAGTTCCTGATCCCTGCTGCCAGAGCTGGTGAGTGCAGGACAGTATCTTTTTTGTTTTGTTTTTTAATTCCTGGACTGCTGGGACCGGGGGGGGGTGCACAATTGGAGAGCAGGGGCTTCACAGGGGGGATCTGCTAGGTGAGTGTGGGGTGCTATAGCTGGTGCTAAAGCTGGTGAGTGCAGGGCTTTTGTTTTTTTTTATAAAGTGCTGGGTGGCTGGACCTGGCAGGGGATGGGGCCAGGCAGGGCAGCCGTGGGGGCTTCTATTACAGCTCCCCTGCACAGGAAGAGGCAGACACAGCCAGAGGAGCAGGTGCCGTGCCTGCCCCCGCCACAGATTGGAATCTCCAAATTCGCACTGAATCAGTGCTGAATCTTCAATTCTGATTCAGCCAAATCAAAAGGGGACAGTGACTTTAAATCATTGAATCAAATCACTGGCCTCTGAATCAGCCAAATCCAAATATTTCCCTATTTGCACAGGCCTACAGTTTGTAATCTTTCCTTTCACAGGGATCTTTTATATATTTGAAGATTGTTATGCTATCTATGTCCATCAGTTTATTGTATTCCATTTGTGTGTATGTATCTAAATACTTCCTAGACAATCTACTGCCTTGTATACATATATATGTGTGAGCTAATCATCTCATTTTTACTTGTGTTCAGCCATCTGTTCTATACATTTATTTGAAGAAAGAACTCTTTTGCATAATGTGTAGCATGATAAAGCTAGTTCATGAACATAAAAATCTTAGAGGAGGTGTAGATATTTAAAAGGCTTTCAGTTTAGGGACAATTTAGGCTGAGTTATGAGAGTCAAAAAACCCTCCTTTCCTTGCCATTTAGTCTTATATTTGTGCATTGAAATTAATGTAAAATTAAATTTAAAAATGGTAGTAAACTAATACATGATATTTTATATTGTAATTAAACTTTTTATTTTCAAAACTTTTGACATGGAGGAACTAATCCATTCCTATCATTTTATATAAATGACTGCCATAAATTCCCCTGAGGAGGCCTTCCCTTGGACCCCCAGACTTTAAAATACTGTATTTTCTTGTCCAGGAATATAACTCTGCACTCTGTTTTTGAAAGGCATCATAGATAAACACAAACCTTACCTTGTAGTACATAAGGAACTCAGTGGCAGCTTGACAAACCTGCTCCTGAGCCCACTGTCAGCCTTGCACACCAAATGGGGCCTGAAGACCAACACTGCATGCTGGCCCAATCCAGCCCACTGGGCCTGAGTCCATGTACTGGGTCCATCCCTGTTGGGGTGGGTCCAGGGCCATGTGTTGAATTTGACTGTGAAGTGAGCCCACACACTGGCCCAATCTGGTGCATGATGTCTGTCATCTAGCTGGGGTTTGGCAATATGGTGATGGAGAGTGGTGGCAGTATTAATTGCTGTAGCCTCCACTGCAATATTTCCAGACCCATTGAAATCTGTATTTCTCAAATATAGTACAAGCTAATTTCGACCAGCTGATTGTGGAGGAAAAGGTGCACTTTTCATTTGAAGAAAAATGGTTGTTTCTCTGATTACTCCCAAAGTAACATGCAGAGAAGCAGGCAATTCTTAAACAAAAACAGCATTTATTGGCAGAGTCCTTGGGTCACAATGCCTAGTGCATAAAGCACTCAAAGTTTCAGTTAGGCTGGCAGCACAGGCTGTTTTCCTTTCAAGACTCTCAGGGTGCTGACAGACATGCAGGCCCCCTGCTCTAACTCATAGTGCTTTACATAAAGTACCATAAATTAGAGCACCCCCCACAACCCAACAGATGTTCACCTGTTGGGTTGCGGTGTGGATCGATCTTGCTTGTGGGAGCCTGAGGAGCCTGCCTGAAGCTGAGGAGCTGCTCGTCTTGCCCAGCTCTGGGGCTATCAGCAGGAAGTGGGGTGAGTGGAAGAGCTTTGGGGGGAGGGGGTGGGCATGAGGTGTGTGGGAGGATCCAATCCACCTGCCCACCCTCCAGCTCAGGCTGGGCAAACCCCAGCTGGCAGCTTGTTCCCCCGGCCCTCTCCCCTGCCCTCCCTTCCTGCTGATAGCCCCAGGGGTGGAGCTGGGCTGCATTATCTCAGCCCCGATTGTGTAGCAAATTAACCTTAGGGAACACAAGTTTCTTAAGATGCTTTAAGTGGAGCACCTTCATCTGGTATCTCATTTGATAAAGGTTAATCTGTTGCATGATCAGCCACTTTAAAAGCTCTCTATAGCCATGCACATGTCATGGCATATCTTTAACTCACTTTCAGAGGGTTGATAACATGAAAAACATAACTTCTGTCTGTGTCCTCAGGTTCTCCTTGTCCTGCCTTCTCCTGCTTGAGTCTCTGGAGTTCCCCTTTTGAGGCAGTTTCTGCCATTAGCTCATCTTTGTTGTCCCTCCTGGGACACCTCTGTGCCAGGGCCTGAATTCAGTGGTGTTCCAGGGTGTCTTCGTTTGTGAATTGGTTCATTTTATTCTTGATAGCCCATTCTCTAGCTGCTTGGGGCACTATAGTGCACAGAGCTACCTTCACTCCAGGGTATTAGTTCAGGGCAACTTTAACCCATTGTTTCCTACTGTAAAAGAAAATGGGAAGCCTGAAGTATGGAACATTATTGTAAAATAAAACAAAACAAGAAAAATCCACAGTTCACTTATTTACAAAACTTTACCATAATCTGCCCCAGTTGGAATGTAGGGGAAGGATGAGGAAACTCATCTTGAGTTTTCAAATTTTGGCTGTTGTCCCCTATCTCTTTTCCCTCAGAAATGCAATCCTGTATTGTTTATTAGTGAAATAAGATGGAAAGTGAGACATTTGTCTTTACAGAACATATTTGTCCAAAGTTACTTGTACTTTAGGTTTTAGATGGAAATTTTTACCACTTTTTCTCCCATGCATAAGAATAACTTCCCTTAACCTGGAGAATGTTCCCTCAGATCTATGCTTATAAAAAGTCATGTTGGGTGTGATGTTTAGAAAAGCTTCTGCAAGGGCCAGGCAGTTTGTATAAATTGTTTCCTGCTTTGCCTCATTTTCACTGCTTTGTTTTCCTGCACTCAAACCCTAAGCTTCTGGTCTGTTTTAATGGTATTCCAAGCCCGGATTGGGATTTATAAGACATTTATAGATGTGCTCCAGGTGGTGGTGGGGTGCTTTAATTAGCAAGCCATACTATTTAAAAAGCACCCGAGAATCATGTATATCAGCATCCCTGCACTGAAAAATGGTGGTGGGGTGCTTTGAAATAAAACTCATTGAATGAGCTTCAGTTTAAAGTGCTCTGCCACCATTTTTCATCACAGGGACACTGATACGATACATGTGAGGCTGGAAGCTGCTGGAGCCTGTTAATTTTTACACTTCAGGAGACTCAATGAATCAAGTCTGCTCCAATGCACTGGATTTACAACACATGGAGCAGCCTCACTGCGCATCTATAGGCACTCATAAACACTACTGCAAATCAAATAGTAAAAAGCAATACAATAACAACCTTCAAATCTTAAAATCTGTTATTTTTAAGCCCTCAATTTCAGATAAGTCTTCCCTTCATATATACATTTTTTCTTGTAAGTATAGACTAATTGCTGAAGAATGTTCATAGACCATTTAAATTGATGCAGCAAGAACTACTGTGACTTCCTTGAGTATTTTGGCAGGTATCTTAGCAACATCATTGAAAATGAATTGTGCTGATAAACCAGCTGATGTCCTAATTGAAACCTGGAATAAAACTTCACACAGGATGATTAGCTTCTATTGTCCCATCTTCCTTTCTTATAAATCTATGTCTAACTTTGTAGTAGCCTTGATTGCAGGCATGAGTACTGAGTATGGATTAGCCACATAGCTTTTTTATGTATTGATAGAAATTATATGTTAGAGAATAAATAAAAATAGTTTTACTGGATCCTTGCAATCTTGTCTAGTTGGAAGTAAGAATCAAGTGAGGTTCCCCAGAGGTCTATTATGCATAAGTTATTGTTTGAAATCTTAATTAATTATTTGAGTGAAAGGATCAAGTGCCTGCTTAGCAAATTTGCAGACAACAACGTGTTGGATGGAGTTGCAGATACTCTGGAGACTAGGACTATAGATAGAGTGGAGAAATGGTCCACAATCAATCATATGAGATTCAACAAGGAAAAATACAAAGTCCTACACTTGTGATGGAATAATTTCATGCATAAATAAAGATGTGGGAATAACTGATAAGGCTGCAGTGTACTTTTGTTGCAAAAAGATCCAGGAGCACACTGGGTTGTATCAACAGGAATGTCACTTGCAAATCAAGGGCAGTGATTCTTCTATTCTATTCAGCACTGGTGAGGCCTCACCTGGAATACTGTGTCCAGTTTTGGACACCACACTTCAAGAGGGATGTGGACAGTTTGGAAACAGTCCATTGCAAATCTGGATGATTAGGGGCCCAGAAGGCAAGATTTATGAGGAAAGTCTGAAAGAATTAGGGTTAGATATTCTGGAAAAGAGAAGATGCAGGGGTGGGAAAGGCTTTGATAATAGTCTTCATATAACTGAAGGGCGATTACAGAGGAGATTGAGATGGACTTTTCTTTGTGGCCTTAGGGGACAGGACTAGGAATAATGATCTCAAGCTGCAGCAGGAAAATTTAGGATGGATATTAGGAGGAATTTTCTGACTGGGATATGGTCAAGCATTGGAATAGGCAATCAAGAAAAACTGTGAAATATTTATCTTGGGAAGTTTTCAAAGGCAGGTTAGATGGCATTTGGCTGGGATGTTTCAGTAAGGGATGCTGTTGCCTTGAGCAAGGGGCTGAACTAGGTGATTTTATGAGGTCCCTTCCAGCCTAATCTTATGGTCCTATGTGCTAAATCTCAATACTGACAAAATTTTGAATCACTGAAAATATGCCTTATAGAGTATAGGAGAGAATTCTCTTTCTGTTCTAAGTGATTAAAATGAAAATCATATGAAAAAGGTATCCTCAATCTATACCAATTGTATGGGTTCTCAGAATGATTTCTGCAGTAAACAATATTTCCATAGAACCCCTCTCCCCCTTTTTGGTTTAATTTCTGTTGGGTATCATTACAATTTTACATAAAATGGGACTAAGCATGCATGGCTTTTCTCGATAACCTGAAGTCAGAGTCAGATGTTGATTACAGGTCAGGTTTGATTACATATACATTTGTCTTATCATTGAATTTCCTTATGTGATCTACTGTGGTTGTAGTGTTACTGTATTTTTTTTCTTAAGTGCCGAATTATTGTGTCTCATCAAACTAGTTCAATGGATAGCAAAAATCTTTATGGTAGATCATAATTATTACTAGATGTTTCAGGACCATCTCAAACTTATTGCAGGCTCTGGCAGGGGTATTTACATCATTATATATTTCATACACATTAATAGAATCATCAAAAACCTTTACAGTAGCAAACATTTTCTAACACATGCAAGACAAAATATTTTCACTGCAGACATAATACAAATATAGTAAAAGAAAGATGAATGCTCAGTCAATCTTTAATCAAAAGAGCCAGCTTTGAGTTCAGGAACTTCATTTAAGTAAGGACTTAAAAAAGAAAAATGTCCATTTCTTGAGATAAAAAAGATAATGCATGTTAAAATACAAGAAGCTGATCTTAGACAAAGTCCAAATAAATGGCCAGAACCTGGCAAGCAGCATGTTCAACCAGAAAATAAATTAGCTTAGCAGAACTATAGTGACTGCTGAATTTGCAGTAATCATTTGTAAATGAAACCCTCTTTTCATTAGTATTTCCCTGCTTGCATGCATAATTTATGACAAAGGTTTGGAGGCACTAGTGCAGCTTTCATAAATTAGTACTAATTTTGTTATAGCTGAAACCTAGGACATTTTGTAATGCAGCTTCAGTTTTGCCTCTGAAAAACATAACCCTGAGCTTTTCTTGCCTGAAAGCCAGATTTTATGTTTACATGCTTAAAATAGGTGTAAAAATGTCCCAATCAGCACAGTAGAACCAGATTCTGCTTCCTTTGAAATAAGTGTAAAGATGGATTAAATTGCTAGGATATGATGCTAAGTGTTTTTACATCCAATTTTCACTCATTTTTCATGTTTAACAGAAGACTACACATGGTATAAAAGAAAACCATAAAGAGATAGAGAGAAGGGTAGGGATTGGGGAGGGGGGGAGAGAGGAGGAAGACAGATTTAGAAGACTCTAGAAATCATCTGAATCTAGTTGACAAGTACCAGTAATAAACTCATGTCACTGTGCTTTCAATAATTAAATTTTCTCCTTAACGTCATTATGTTCTGCATCATCTTAACATGCTTTAGAATAGAAGTGTAAATAAATAAATATATAGATATAGATATATAGATATAGATATACATATCTCTATATTCTAATATTATAAAAATCTAAGTCTGTCCATCTGTCTGCCAATAATGCTTTATTTGTGCTCTCATTGGCTGAAACAGCTAATCAGAGTTCAAAGAAGCATTCTGATAGAAGGCAGCCCGCTGCCATGATGGTGGGGACACAAGGGATGGAGCAGGGGGATGAGGCCAGCACAGCTGGCCTCACCCCTCCCACCCTGCTCCCTGGAGACAGCAGCAACAGAGTGGACAGAAGGAAATGCAGGGAGGGAGTGGGCCTGGGCCCAACATGGGGGAGGGGGGAACAGGCCTGGGTCCAACGCAGGGGGAGGAGAGCAGATCCAGGCCCAACATGTGGGGGTGGGGAGTAGGCTCAGACCCCAAGCAGTAGGAGGGAATGGGGAGCAGGCCTGAATGGTGGGGGGGTGGGGGCCAGGGCTCTGTCCCTGCCTGCTCCCCCTCTGGGCAATTGGCTATTCTGTATATATAGCTACGGATAGACATATATATGTCTATCCATAAACAAATCCTAATGGGAAGACCAGATTATGCTTTCAATCAGACCATTGTAAAACCAGAATAATGTTGTTGACTTCAATGAAATGATGTAAAAGTCTATAGAATTCCTTCAGATTTAGAGCAATTGTATGTCACTCAAACTAGACAGATAAGATCTTCTCCAGTGTGAGGCAACTCTGAACTGATATAAAGCAGGCATTATTGCCAGCTTCTGCACCAACTGTCTGGAGCTGGAGTAGAGGACATGCCTGGGGCAGGGAGAAAACATTTGTGTTCTATCATTTAACAATTTGTCCTTGGTTTCTTGGGGACAAGAACCAGCTAGCATTATATGGGCATTTAACTTGAACTTATTCTCCAACTCAGAGTTTAAGTTAGAAAATTTTAAATCAATATTCTCCTAGTCAGAAAAGGTTTGCTGAAACTTCAAGAGTTTAATCCTGAACTCAGCTGTCAGATAGGCATTCTAAATGTATTGTAAAAAATCTTTCAAGCTGAAGTCCTTTTTCCAGGAGATTTTTGCAAGGGATTTATTCATTATTTGCAAAAGGGTCTTGATGATGAATATTCTTGGGGAAATGTATGAGTTGTGAGGTAAGCACAGAGAAAGGCATCTAAAATGAGGGCCTAGAAGAACGGGCCTGCCAGGCAAGAAAATAGAAAAAAAAGTCCTTTTAAAAGGCTAGGTGGACTGTGGGCTAAAATCTCACTGACTGTCTTTCACAAGCCATGAGTCTTATTCTGCACTGCCTACCTCCTCAGTCATTTACATCAAAGCAAAGAAAGTGTCAAACATTGTTCTGATTTGGTAGTATTTTTCATCCAGTTACCACTCAGTGGGCATGTCTACATGTACATTTACAATAGCTTAACTTTACTGTGTGGTAGGCCACCGTCTACAAATGCAGGTATTAAGACACATTAACACTGTGTGTGGACTGACTTGGGACTAAAGTTAGTCCCAAGTCAGTCCACACACACAGTATTACTGTGCAGTAAGGCATCTGCACATACATTGTTATGCAGTAGCAAATCGGGAGGTATCAAATTTACACTGAAGTTGGCATAAGTCATAATATTTACTGTGTAGTACAGGCATACCGTGTAGACACACACCCATACTGCACAGTAATTTTGGTTATGTCACAGTAAATGCACACATGTAGATGCACCTAGTGGGTGTGTCTACATGTGCATTAGATCTGGGAGCAGTTTACTCATGAAGGTAAATCTCCCGCCCCCTGGTGGCCGGCTGACTGGGAGCAGATTGGCTTCCAATCAGGTGTCTACATGAATGCTACTGCACAGAAACTACTTGTGAGTAAATTTGCTACTTGCATTTTCAGGTAGCAAATTTACTTGGGATTAGTGAGATTTGCTGTGCAGTAAACATGTGCATGTGTAGACACACATACTTACTGTGCAGTAAACTATGGTACTTTGCAGTAAAGCATCTTGTGTAGACTCACCCAAGATGTGCTAATACAGAGAACTGTAGCAGAGAAAAAAGAAAATAGCCAGAAAGGACCCAGGAGGTAAAAATCATCAAAGGTTATTTGTCAGCTGATGGAAAATCAGTTAGTCTGAATTCATATGAGTGGACAGATATCTACATTGCATGTACCAGCACATTCAAGGCAGCCTTCATTGTAACACTTCTTGGCTAGCTGTCCAGATGGTTGTGTTTAGCAGCATAATTCTTCCTTGGCCCTAACTGCTCCCCACAAGCTAGATCTGAGGCCTCTTTGCAGGGAAGCATAAGGGAACTTGCATAACCCATGTATAATAGGGATCCCTTACCCTGTTACTGAACCTTGAGGCTGGAAATGGCAGTAGTAGCTGCACAAATGGACTGAGCCAAGGACTAAAAAATCAGGTAGTTAATGATGCAATGAGCTGCACCTGGCCCCTGGGTGCAGGTGATCTGGTGATGTGACCAGAAAAAGACTAAGCTTGGGCCTGTAAGCCCTGTTCCTGACCAGGTGGGGGTCAGTATGACCCTGGCTGTGGGGGGATGGGGGGCTACCAGAAAAGAGTTGGCTGCAGCAAGGAGCCAAGCCAGATTGAGAGAGGTTCTTGGGTGTTGGAGGGGTAGAAGCTAGCCCACCTGAGAAGCAGGGCTTAAGCCCCAGATTCCCAGGTGTGTTTATGCTTACGTTAGGACTGGTTAGTTTGCTGTTTTGTGTTGGAGTTTTTTCTATCAGAGGACCTGCTGTGGCTTTAGGAGAGGTGAAGGCCATGGGTGAAGGTGCTTGGGTGATATTCAGTGACAATAGCTATATCCAAGCTAGAGGGGTTGAGGCTGACAGGGTGACACTGGAGTCCTAGGAGGGGCTGCTGCCCAGTTGGGGCCCATGCCTAGGACCTGAGGTCTTACACAGTGTACCAAGGCTGAGGGTGAGGCCAAAGAGAAAGGGGGCAAGGCTTGCATAGCTGAAGCCCCAACAGGTACTCAGAAGCCTGAGGGAGCACTCCCTTAAAGGGGAAGTGCTTGAGGTGGGGGAAGCATAGACCCCAGGTAAGGTGGACTCTGCCACAAAGGCAGAGCCAACCATCGAGGGAGCCAGTGAGGCTAGCCCCAGTCCTAGGGACCACTTCCCCCAACAACCCAAAAAATAACATTGAATTCATAGCAGGAGAGAGACTGGAGGTGAGGTGAGGCTGGGAAAGAGCCAACAGGTGGGTTGGACCACAGGCGAGGTGCTGAGGTGCTGAGGTGATGGACCCTGAGGCTCGTTACAATTTGCTTGTGTTGTTGTCAATTGATCATTAGAAGACTTTTTAGTCTGTGGGGCTAACAATCTCTCACCTAAAGACCATTATAATGGAAAATAAAAATAAGGTCAGGCCAAGGGAAGAAAAGCTATTGTGGGTATGGAAGGAAAACTAAAAATATTTCTTTCTGGGATACCTTCATATTCAGATAACATAAAAAGAACAGAGTGAGACTTATATATCTCCATTTGCAGAGTTCACTAACATGTAGCCTAGACTGGGTAACATGGATCAGAGATAAACCAGGCTGGAGTGGCATAACCTTAAGCCACTTCAAGAGTGCTTAAAAATAATTTCAGGTGTTAATGTGCAGATAATTCAGGGATTAAGAGCTCCAGGAACCACCTAACATTAATGTATAACAAGGTGCATGCACATTTAAAATTTAATGGCTACTGGTGTGCTTGATGTGATTAGAATATTGTTCTATGAACTTCTTGGGCAACATTTCATTGTGTACTATTTCTATGGGTCAAAGTCCCCTTAGAATTTATATGCACCACTGAAATCAGTGAGATTTTTGTTTAGTAGGAAAAACACAATAGCAGTGCATTGTAAGAAAAAAAAAATTCAGTGGCATCTGCATCTTGTGAGATAAAAACAGTCTTCAGCTCCTTACAAAGTTATGCAGTCATTAAAAACTAAAGGAAGTCAAAGATTAGAGAGATTTTAAAATAGCATTCTGATCTGACTTACAACAGCAAAAGAAGACAAGGAATCATCAGTTATCTGGCAAAAAGAAAGTGCTCAGAGTAATGTGTGATGGGTATTGGGACACTATATACTGTATGATCTAAGAAACTTTTCATAATGTAAGATAACATTATTAGAAGGAATCCATCTCCTTTTATACCTTTGAAGTTCTTGACTATTCTAAGCTTCGCAAGGCTCACCATGTTGATGTGGAGAAGAGGCTTGGGTGCTACCAATTACCTTGAGAGTGATGCTAGCTGGAGTTTTTTTACACCTGGTAGGGCTACCCCTGGTGGCCAAATCAACACTGAGGGTTCCTTCATTCTTCAATAGAAAGTCCTATGGTGATGGGCAAATGATAACAGGGGAAATGCTAATGATTACCAGAAGCCCCTGATCATGAACATACATGGTGTTGATGATTGCATGATGGTCATTTTATACTTGGAACTGAGTCAGTGATGATTCAGCAGGTCTATTGAGTATGCACTCTGCTTACCTCATATGGGGAGGGGGACCAACCAGTGCAAACAAAGCTATCTAGGGGTCAAGCATGCAAGGAGATATCCCTCTGAGGTCCAAGAATGGAACAGCACTCCTTAAAGACAGCTCCACTATCAAAGCACAGTGGGAGGAGCATATTCAAGAGCTCCTGAACTGAGGTTCTAATGTAGAAGACAATATTATTGAGGTTTTTCCAAACTGCCCATTAATTACTACCTTTCAGATCCACCAAGTTATCAAGAGGTCTTGAAAGCCATTAAGCAGATGAAGAACAACAAAGCATATGGTCCTGATGGAATACTAGCTGAAATTTATAAATAGGGCCCTACCAAATTCATGGTGGAAGTGGGCTGTGCTGTGGCTGCTTTAATCTTGCATGTTCCCTTGCATGGACACCGATTGATGATTGGTGGAAGGCCCCACTTGTGGCTCACTGTAGATCAGTAGGGAAGTGAAAACTATGGTTTTAAACATGGTGCCATTTTTCCTCCCTGCTGCTCAGCAGCAAGCAGTGGAGCTGCCAGGGCCCGTTGGCCAATCAACAGTGGGAGGCAAAAATGGCATCACGTTTAAAACTATGCTTTTTACCTCCCCACTGATCAGGAGTGAGCTGCAAGTGTGACCCCTCCACCAGTGAGCAATGGGGGAGCATGGAGGGGAATCTGCAATATTAAAAGAGCCACTGTGCAGCCCACTTCCACCATGAATTCAGCAGGGCCCTATTTATAAACAAGGTGGAAAAAAAATCTTGCATGAACTACATGTCATTATTATGAAAATTTGGAAATATGAACAGATTCCCAGTAGGTCTGTGCAAAGCGGCTATTATTCAGTTCAGATTTGGATTCAGCTGATTTGGGGGACAATGATTCAATTTGGTGATTCAAATCACTGTCCTGAATTGATTTAGCCAAATCTGATTCAGAGATTTGGCTGCTGCTGAATCTCTGAATCACCCAGGCCCATCCCCCGCCTATTCTCCAGGCCTGGCAAGGGCTGCCCCACCCACCCCTGCTCCCAGCACTTGGGGAGGGGAAAAAGACCCAACTCACCGGGTGCTGCCAGGCAGGGGGTCATCTCCGCTGAACCCCACTGCACTACACTGTGTGGGGGGCTCTGCACAAGTCCCCCAACCCCCCCCCACTGTTCCAGCCCCCATATGGCTGCCCCGCCCACCACATTTCCAGCCCTTTAAGAAAAAAACCCTGAGAAAACCCTCAGACTCACTGTTCCTGCTGTTTGGGGGGTGATCCTCACTGCCCCCCACTGCCACACACCATGTGGGGGACTCTACATGAGGCTCCTGAAACCCCAAGGTTACTGCATGAGCCGTGAGTCCCAGGTTTTTTCTCATTTTTTTTTTCCTTAAAGGGCCAGAGCTGGGGTGGGCAGGGCAGCCATGGGGGGAGCTGGGGGAGCAGGGAGGTTGGGGTACTCATGGAAGAACCCCCCATGCAGTGTGGAGCAGTGGGGGACAGTGGAGATTGCCCCCTCACCCAGCAGCATCCGGTTAATGGGGCTTTTTTTTAAAGCACTGGAAGCTGAGGTGGGCGGGGCAACCATGGAGGGGGGGGATGGGGGAGCAGCCTGAGGTCAGTGGGGGCTGGGGGAGCAGGCAGGGGAGGGGGCCTGTCAGGGGTCCCAACATGGTTCCCTTCCCATTTCTCCATCCCCCCGCCTTTCCTGCCCCTACTTGCCAGCTCCTAGTCCAGCTACAGCTCCCTGCTGCAGCCACCGGGCACTGTCTGAATCATCAAAGCTCTCTGAATCTTTTCTAAAGATTCAGAGAACTTCAAATTGATTTGGATTTTTTATTGGTCCCCTGATTTGATTCGTATTTGGAGATTCAGCCACAAAATTGGGCTGAATCTCCTCTGAATTGAATCATCACCTGAAGGTTTGCACAGTCCTAATTCCCAGTGACTTGAGAGATGTCAAAATCATTATTATACTCTAGAAAGATGGATTTAATGCAATAGTTCTTGTAGTGTTGCACTTCTGTCCATAGCTGGGAAGACGTTTGCCTTCATTCTCCTTAATAGAGTCACTTTCCTTGCTGAGGAGATTCGACCTGAGTTCTCTTGTGGTTTCAGACCACTCAGAGGTACAACAGGTATGATCTTTCTTGCTAGACAGCTGCAGAAGAAGTGCTGAGAATAACACCAAGATCCACCAATATTTGTTACCATTATGAGACTTCTTCATGATGCTACAACAACAACTGCCCTGCAAAATGGCTCAGAAATGGACCCCTTTGCTATTAGAGCTCAAGTAGAACAAGGATGTGTGGTTGCACCAACATTCTTTTCCATCTATATTGCAGCTATTCCACATCTCATTGTTAATAGGCTTCCATCTGGAGTCTGGCATCCAGTATCACATGGATAGGAATCTCTCTAACATCAAACAGTCTATGACATATTGCAGATAATCACCTTCAATACTAGTTTTCCATGTACTAATATTTGTGTCATGTGTATCCATTCAATTAAAGGGCTCCAGGTCACCCTTGACTGCTTCTGTTAAGTGTATGAAATTCCAGGACCCACTGTCAACTTAAAAAAAAAAAAACAGAAAAACCAAGATCCTTTACCAGCAACCCAAAATTAACCAGCTGTTCCTCCACACACTACAGTTTAGAGGGCAGTCTTTGGAGAATGTTGAACATTTCCCCTACCTGGGTAGCCACCTTTTCCCAGAAAAGTAAACATAAATGATATTCAACACCAGATAAAGCCTGGTAGTGCTGGTTTGGAATGTCCAGAATCATATCTTTGATTATGATGTCAAGACCTGCATCAAACTTCTCATCTACCAGGCTGTCATCATCCCTACTTTGTTATATAAGTGTGAAACTTGGACAGTGTATCACAAACATCTGAAAGGTTTTTATTTTTTTTTTGCTTTGTTTTATGTTTTCTTAATGTTACCATTATATTTTTAATGTTCTCATTGGAAAATCTTTTAGGTCAATTGGAAGGACGGAAGAAAGAACACCAATATTCTGACTCAAGCAAACACAACCAGCATTGAAACCATGTTCATATAGCACTGGCTCTTTTGGACAAGACAAGTCTGAAGAATGCCTGACAAGCAGCTTTCAAAACAGGCCCTATACTACAAGTTCACTGATGGTCTTCAAGGTGTTCTTGAATCTCTTCTTTGGCCCACCTTCTACAATCTGAAGAAATGCAATATTACATAAATAGCTGGGAGAGTTACTTGTCCCTAGGGCATACCTGTGGTGCACCCTCTGGCATGCAGCAGGTTACCCTAGGTAAGGTAAGGAAGGCTGGGGCCAGCAACTGTGCTGGCTCCAGTAGCCTTATTTGAGGTCCTGAAGGCCTCAAGGAGCTTTAGCCTGCAGCTAAGAGCCTGGTCAGCAGCCGGAATGTGGCTCCATCTGGCCAGGCTCCAGTTTTGGGTGGCATGCACTGCTGCCATGTGTGCCAGCCCACTTTTTTTTTGGCATGCTGTAAAGTAGTGGTGCAAAGAATACCTACATGTGCAGTATGTGGTGCCAAAGGCAGGTTTATGGTGTCACATAGTGCATGCCCATTTTGTCTAGACACATGATGTATGAGGCATTTTGAGCAAACTTGCCTCACTAATGAGGCAGATGAGAGAGATGAAGTGAAAACATTTTGACCTGACATCTCCTTCCTCTCAAAACTATTTATGACATCAATAATCAAACATGTGGATCTTGGCTTGAACTCCTCAGTCACCTATAGACTCATCAATGGCTTCCCTATTACCATGCCTAATGATTTATTCTAACTGTGACGGTCATCCTTTGATGACAGCAAGCTATGGGGTGGGGGGGGGGGAGAAAAACACTGTGGGTGCATCTACAGGTGTTCTTTACTGTAGAGTTGATTAATTAGCTCCACAGTAAAGCATCACTGTCTACATGTGTGCCCATATTAGGGCACAGTAAATTAATTAACTCCTCTGTAACATAGGACTCTCTGGGACAAGTACTATTCTACAGCAGAATAATTTATGCCACCAAAATGTATAAGTAGATGACTGAGACTGGCTGGGGCATGAGGGTGCTACAGGGCAGAGGCTGCCTGCCAGATAGCCCCACACTGTAGCACCCTCATGCCTTAGCCAGGCCCTCTGCCACCCAATGCTACCACTGGGAACCCAAAGCTGATCCCCCAGGTGCCTGCCAGCCAAGGGCAGTAGTATATAGGCTCACCACGCTTCAATGCAAATGTGACAGGTGGGCGGGACCAGAAGTCCGCAAATTACCCCTTTGTTTATCTGAGACTGTACTAAGGCGGACAGATGTGGATATGGATTCTTTCACAATGCCTGTAGGCCCACTCACTACAACCCCAAGACAGCCTCATAGAAAGCGTTACCATAGAAATAGAAAGGGCTGCCTGGCGCATCCAGGACGTATAGATTCATAGATGTTAGGGTCGGAAGGGACCTCAATAAATTGAGTCCGACCCCCTGCATAGTCAGGAAAGAGTGCTGGGTTCAGATGACCCCAGCTAGATGCTTATCTAACCTCCTCTTGAAGACCCCCAGGGTAGGGGAGAGCACCACCTCCCTTGGGAGCCCATTCCAGACCCTGGCCACTCTAACTGTGAAGAAGTTCCTCCGAATGTCTAGTCTATAGTTTTGAGGAGGAGACCTGGCTCCTAGCCCAAAGACTCTGAGAATGCCTGACCCTGTTCAGGAAGACCCAATGAACAGGCAAATGGAGGAGGCCCAGGCCCCCGAAGCAGATGTTGAGAATTTGCATGATGGTATCTTTGTGCCAGAGCCTGCATGCGAAGTAGAGGTCATTGCAGAGGAGAGACCGGTAAGAGATTTGGAGCATGGTTGTGGGGGCACTTGGGTTTTGAGGTTAGTGGTGTGGGTTCACTTCATAGCACATGTGTGTTTGGAAGTAGCTAAGGACTGATTTAACAGCAGCTAACTAAGTCCTTTATTTGAACTCCTTTGCAGTTAGATGAAGGCTTTTTAATGACTCCAGAAAATCTACTCAGCCATACACAAGAAGGAAGTGTATGCTTCTGCAGAGAACAAAGACCAGATGAGGCTGCAGAGTTCAGAAGACAGCTAGGCATTGAATCAACAGATGCTGTTACAACTCATGAACGTGAAGTCTTCATGAAATCTCTTGTTTGCATTTCCTTTTATGGTCTAATGAAATACTGCTTGAGGAAGAGACTTTTTCACCTATGCTGGGGGTGCACATTTGACCTAGGGGGTCAAGAAGCCCACAGATGCGTTACTTGGTTAGATGAAGACATAAATAATTCAGAAACTTTGCCAGGAAATATGTCTTGATAGCATTTTCAATGCTGTTATAGCTATTGGGTTTGCCAGGAACATTCTCAGAATTACTGAGAAACATTTAATTCAGGTTAGAGAGCTTCTAAATGCTGTGTATTCTGCAGAAGATCCTAACGCTGCCCTTCATGATTCGATCACTGAGGAAGATAAAACACTTATACCCCATATTGAATGCTTAATTGGTACTAGAGATTATAAAACCCTGCTTAAGAGAAGGGCTTAGTAAAAACCGTTTAAAATGGGGGGGGGGCTTATATCTTTTGTTGATCTTGGTAGAAGGCTGGGGGATGTGAGGTTCTAAAGCACACCAACAGTTTTCTACATCTAATGTAGATTAGCATCTGCTTTTGTGTCTTGGATCTCTAATGACATACATATAGGGTTTTTTGTAAAGATAAAACCAATGAGACTTAATGGTCAGTAGAAATGATAAAAAAAAAAAAGCCTTCTTCGGCGAAGGGGTAACAAAATTAACTAGTAATTATTGTAAAAGATTTGATGGAAATAAAGACTGAATTAAAAAATATATATTCTCACAGCTTTTGTATGGTATAGGGGTGGTGGTGGTGGGGGGGGGGGGTGTTATAGAGATAAACCAGACCACAAAAAAAAAAATAAATAAAATGACCATTTTGTTCAGAGCTCTTCCTATTTTAAGACTAAAGGAGTTATCTTTTAGCAAAAGGCCTGCTGTAAAGATAAGTCCGACAAGGCTTAATGGTCACAGGAAATGATAAGAAAACACTTCTTAGAAGAAGGTTTAACAAAATAAATCAGTAAATATTATAAAAGTTTTTGATGGAAATAAAGACTGAATTTTAAAATATATATTCTCACAGATTGTGTATGGTATGGGGTGGCGGGTATGCATCATAAAGATAAACCAGATAAAAAAAACAAAAAACAAATGAAAAAAACCCAAAAAACCTGACCTATGTGTCCAGATCTTCACATACTTTAGGACTAAAGGAGTAGAGTTGTCTTTTAGTGGTGACTATTTTAAAACAGTTATATTTTACTTTATACATACACTATGTTCCTTAATTTATTATTTAATGTTTTAATATAGAGGACTTACTTATTGTATCATTTCATTGATATTACAGAGAGCTTATCAGGTGGGGAAGCCCCATGAAATTTTACCACAGCAAGGTAAAAACTATTTTAAAATGGTGGGTTATTTGTGGCAGTGTTCATATAATCACACTAAGTTATAACAACTATTTGTAACTGTTTGTTTTCAAACAGAACCTCTTCTTCTAAAATAGAAAAGCAGCACAAACACATACAGTCATGTTTTTATCCAGTAGTAAAAGGTAATTTTTCTGAAATCAGCTTTTGAAACTTTGTGTTTCTTGTGGGAGGAGAAGATGTGTGTAGGGGTTAAGCAAATTTTAATTTTTTAATGTGTGAGGAAAGTGAATTCTCAATGGTGAGATGTAAATTTTGTATTTCCTAAGTGATCACATGCACCACTACCAAAGAAGAGCGGAGGCCTGGGCAGAGACCTCTAAAAGTACAAGCAAAAAACCCCGGAAATGCTCAGCCTGCAGATCATAACACCCAAGGATCAGAAGACCATGGGGACAGAACAGAAGGGTATGATTCCTCAAAAGAAAACAAGCCACACACCTCTGAGAAAACCATATGTAAAAAGACAAGGATTCACACTCCCAAAACAGGTGATCTGGACCCCGTGAATAAGAAACCCAGGACTGATTGCTCAGACAATTTAGAGAAAAAGGAGAGTCTTTCTCCTTTTTTTGAAAGATCATGATTATTGTGAAAAAAAAGGGTGGATTTGGGGTGGTACTGGCAGGCATATACATCTCAGAAAGAGTGTGCAGAACGCTTTGAAAGATCATGATTATGACCAGATCAAAAGGGTAAATTTTACTCAGAGAGGAGGTAGTCTGTGTAACTCGGACAACAGTCGTGGCCTGTATCATAAGAGGGGGAGTCATGGTAAATGTGGGGGGTAAGAATGGGTGGTGAACCAGCAAGTGGCTTGCAGGGTGAAAAGTAAGGGCCTGGTTAAAGAGAAGAATGGTGAAGGCTAAACAATGGTTGAGGAAAAAATAAGAGATCCCCTAGTACTGGCACTTTAGAAGGCCACTCAAACGCTTCCCCTCCTCCCAGGCCTGACCCTTCACCAGAACCCATGGAGCCTGAGAGAGGGGGTGAAGAATATGATTTAGGAAGCCCTTTAGAGGGTCCCTCAAATGTACCCCAGCCTCCCAGACCTGACCTTTCACCAGGACCAGCAGAGCCAGAGAGGGGAGATGGTGACTATGATTTAGGAAGCCCTTTAGAGGGCCCCTCAAATGTTCCCAGGCCTCCCAGGCCTCCCCCACCACCAAGACCTGAAGGGTCAGAGGGTTGGGATAATAAATCTGGTGTAGAAGACAGTTTAGAGGACCCCTCAAGTGCTCCCTGGTCTCCTGAGTCAGCAGAGGAAGTTTTACCAGACGTACTATGGTGTGGGTGAGAAGGCAAGAGTGGTCTGTAGCCAGATTTGGAGGCATGAGGTACACTGAGGAGTTCTGTTTTGTGAATCTGGAGCATGTGCCATTATACATGGCATACAAAGCCATAAGCCAAGGGGTGGAAGAAACTGTAGAAGAACTCTGCCAGAGATTCACAGGCAATGATTATGCCCAGTTATGTATTCAGGCAGATAGCATAGCAAAAGCATAGCAAACTGCTTATACTCTCAAGCTTTTAATTTAAATAAGATGACCCCAGAGCTGTTTTTAGAGTGGTTCAGTAATCCGTTACAAAGCCAGAGAGAAATATTGCTTGATTTGACATTTCGGCTGGTTGTGGTTGTTGTGAGAGGCTGGGGAGGTGGGAGCCGTAGAGTTATAAGCTCTATCCCCTATTCCCAAATCATTGCTAAAAAATGGAAGTATTTAATTGACTTGAATCCTTATGATACTAGCCTGTGCTTTGCAGATAGTCTATTGGCTGTTACAAAACATAGAGGGGCCACAGATACTGAACTGCTAGATGGTGCCAAATAACTGCATAGGAAATTAGGCATGTCTATATATCAAAAGGTTATGCTCCATCAAGTACCTTTGTTTGAAAACCTTGAACAGGTTAACATTCACATAGTGATGCATAAGGAAAAAATTGGGTGGAATTTATTTAAAACACAGGATGCACCCAGATACCCTGACACCTGTTTTTTTTCTGCTGCATGGTGAACATTATTATGGTATTTTGGATGTGAAAAAGGTGTTTGGCATGAGAAATTATTGTGATCTTTGTCAGATGTTGTACAGCCATAGCCACATGTGCAGGTTCCAATGTAGTCTTTGCCTGAGCCCAAACTGCTCTGAAAACATGGGCAGGACACAGAACTGCCCTAATTGTAAGCTGTTCTGTCATTTCAAAGAGTGCTTAGAAAGGTACGTGGCCCTGGCCTCTGAAAATTGGATTGAATGTCTGACTAAAACTCTGTATGATGAGTGTAAATCTTACGTGGATGTCACAGAGCACTGAGGTGCCCTGTGCCTGAAGAGGGGAAAACTGCTAGGGAAGGAGCCCTAGCAATGACTAAGGAGCACAGCTGTGGGTTGCCGGGGCAACCAGGGAAGGTCAGCTGACCAGAAGGGGCAGGGCCGGGCCCTTATAAAGCCCTGGAGCTGAGGCTTGAGGCAGTTCCCTGCTAGCAGCCAGAGAGGCAGGAGCTCCTGGAGTAATGATGTGAGAAGCAGTGAGAACCGCAGGTACAGCTTGACTTGAATTGAGCAATGTTGTTGTAGCCAGGCAGCTTATGTTTGAGTTATAGCCAGGAGGATCAAGTTTGTGTTGCTGTTTGTTAAATCAACTGGTGGTTTGGGTGAGGCTCTTAGGGGTTGGAGGAGGCCTCGTAAGGGACTCAGAGCAGAGTGTGAGGACCCCAGCGCCAGTTGGCGCAGTACACAGGGTGCATAGACCCCAGCCCCAGAGAGGGGAGCGCTATTGAGAAGCCCCAGTGCGGGCGTGGCAAGCCCCAGAGGGGGGGGGCCGCACGACTGAGGAGCCCAAGGTGGGCATGGCGAGCCCCAGAAGGGGGGGCCGCACGACTGAGAAGCCCAAGGTGGGCATGGCGAGCCCCAGAAGGGGGGGCCGCACGACTGAGAAGCCCAAGGTGGGCATGGCGAGCCCCAGAAGGGGGGGCCGCACGACTGAGAAGCCCAAGGTGGGCATGGCGAGCCCCAGAAGGGGGGGCCGCACGACTGAGAAGCCCAAGGTGGGCATGGAGAAGGAAAGCCCAGGAAGAACAGAAAGGGGCCAAGATTCAGATAGACCTGAGTTAACATCAGCGAGGTGTGGACTGCGGTGTAGGGGAGGAAATGGAGCAGCAGATAGTGCCCCCTAGCAGCGGGGCAGTATAACGGCAGCCTTCTGCTGATTAACACTAATTAATTAAGACCAAGGCATGGCAGATGAGTTGGAGGGCGGTTGCCCCAGGGACAGGTGTGTGGGCCATGTTGAGGGTGGCTCAGAGTGACTACCTGTCACAGTGGACAAAAAGCACGAGTGCAAAGGGTGGCAGTGCAAACAGTGTTATGGGAAAATCACGGGTGTAAAAAAGCACTGGTGCTTTATGCATCAGATTAAAGAGCCTGAAGAAGGCGAGGGGTACATTTTTTTTTTTTTTATGATTTTGAATGTGTGCAAGAGACAGGGATGCATGTGGCCAACTGCATTTTTGCAATGGAGCTAAAGACAGGGGAAAAAAAACCTCGGAAAACCATAGGCAAAAACCCAAAAAGCCTTGTAAAGCTAAGCCCAAAAAGCCAGAAAGCATTTGGGAGTTTAAAGGCAAAGAGTTTCTGTCTGATTTTTATTAAGGTTTTTATGGATAAAAAGTTCAAGGACTACACTTTCATAGCTCACAACACCAAAGGCTATGATAGTTACTTCATTGTCAGCCAGTTATTGAAGAACAAAATGGGCATGAAACTAACACTCAGGGTGGTAAACTCATGTGCGTTGAAGTGACTAGTCTAGGCATCCATTTCATAGACTCTTTAAACTTTTTGCCAGTGAAACTTAACAGACTTCCACAGGTGATGGGGTTTGGAAGATGCAAAGGTTATTTCCCATTTTTTTTTTTTTTTTTTTTTTTTTTTTTAACACGGCAGAAAACCAAAATTATGGGGGGGGGGGGGTCGGTCTTTCCCAAAGTTGAAGTAATACAGCATTGAAAATATGATGTCCGGTGAGAGAGGATAGTTTTTAGAATGGTATCAGAGTAACCACAATAAGACCTTTGAAACTCAAGAGGAGCTGGCCTATTCTTGCCAGCAGGACGTAAAAATTTTTGAATAATGCCTGCTGCCTCTACAGGGATGAGATTATGAAAATGACATGGTGCTAATGTACATTTTGGAGAGAGAGAAAATATTCAAATTCAACATGCCTTACAGGGTAGGAAATTTCAGGTAGGCCCCTATTTTTTAGATGGCTATGCCAACATTGATGGGGAACCTATGGTGTTTGAATTTAACGGATGTTTTTTCCATGGTTGTGTCACTTGCTACAATGAGACAGACCAGAACCTGTTGAGAGAGACCACCTTTGGGTTTTTGAATTATCACGCATTGCACAAGACCGATTATCTCAAGAGAGAGGGTTTTACCATTAGGATCATTTGGGAGCACGAGTGGAGGGCTATGTTAGAAACAGATAGGGGGCTGGCAGATTTTTTAAACAGAACTCCACTGCCTTCTCCACTGGTGCCTAGGGATGATTTTTGGGGGGAGAACTAATGCCATCTGTCTATATTACCAACTAAACCCGGCAAACAAATACACTATTATGATTTTACCAGTCTTCACCGCTTTATAAACAAAACGAAGGAATACCCAACCAGACACTCTGAAATAGTTAATGACAATTTCCAACCCCTGTCTAGCTGTTTTGGAATAGTTAGGTTCAAACTGTACCCATTGTGAAACCTTTTTTTCCCTGTGCTACCCACCAGGGTGAACAGAAAACTTATGTTCACACTATGCCGCCTCTGTGCAGAAACAAGACAGCAAAAGTGTGAACACACTGATGAAGAGAGGGCCCTCCTGGGCACGTGGTGCACACCAGAATTGAATAAAGCTATCGCCAAGGGGTACAAAGTAGTTCAAATCTATGACGTCTGAGAAGTCTAGCACCCTTTTTTTCATGGTACATAAAAATGCATCTCTGACAGAAGTTGGAAGCCTCAGGCTACCCCACCTGGTGTACCGACCAAGAAAAACAAGAGAGATATGTGGTCAATTTCTTGCAAAAAGAAGGTGTGACCTTACACCCAGAGCATATCCAACCCAACCCTGCAAAGCGCCAAATAGCAAAATTGTTTCTAAATTCTTTGTGGGGTAAATTCAGTCAGAGAACCAACTTACCCAATACCCTCATCGTTAGAGACCCCAAAGAACTCTTTGGATACCTCTTTTTCTCCTGTCTATGAAATTTCATCTTGAGACTTTATTGATGATGAGGCAGCTTGCATGTCTTGGAAACACGCCAAAGAGCATTACCTGGTCTCTGGTAGCACAAACATCTTTATAGCCTGTTTCTCCACCGCTTATGCATGCTTAGAGTTGTACGAGCTGTTAGACAGCTTGCAAGAACGTTGTCTGTACCACGACACAGATTCTGTGATATTTGTGAGCTGCAAGGGAGATTGGAACCCCCCACTATGTGATTATTTAGGTGAGCTCACCAGCGAAATCCCACCAGATGAGCAGATCACAGAGTTTGTGTTGGCCGGTCCAAAAACCTACGGGTACAAGTTGTCTAGGGGAAAAGTTTGCTTGAAGGTTAAAGGGATTATCCTGAATGTGGCCAACAGTGAAAAAGTCAACTTTGAAACCTTGAGAGAACTTGTTCTAGATTATGGGGCAAACCCTGCTGGGGACACCCCTATAATAATTGTGATACAACAGCGCTCTATCATTAGGAACAAAAGCAAGTGGATGATAGAAACCAAAACCTTGAGGAAAAATGCAGAAAGTAATTTATGACAAAAGGGTCCTCACAGAAAACTTTAATAGCCTCCCCTATGGTTTTTAAAGATGGATATGCGATGGAAGCACCCCTTTTCTGTGTGTTTTTTTTTTTGTTTGTTTTTGTTTTTTTGGCAGGCCCTAGCAACTGTGGTAAAAGTTACTTTATAAAAAATCTTTTGGATCACGCTGATAGAATGTTGTCTGATATGCTATCATGTAGTGCTATAGCTGTTGGCAACCTTTTTGTAAAGAACTGCTTGTAAATATCCTTTTATCAAGTTTGTGGAGGGTCTACCAGACAGGCTCAATGATGACTGTTTGTTTCCTCCTAATAAAATAAACATGGTTGTGGTAGATGATTTGATGGACCCTGCCTGTGACAGCAGCAAAATTGAGGGAGCCTTTACCAAGTACGTGCACCACCAGAATTTTGGCATTATGTATATTAGTTCAAAATGTTTTCTGTCAAAGGAAAAGGAGCTACACCATTGCCCTTAACACAAAATACATGGTTTTGTTTAAAAACCCCAGGGATAAGCTACAGGTAGTGTCCCTAGTGTGACAGATGTAGCCGGGTAGGGCCCAGTTCTTTCTAGAAGCTTTTACGGATGCCACTAAAACACCTTATGAGTATCTGATGGTTGATTTAAATGATTCTACCCTGGACACTTTTTTAGATTAAGAACCGGGCTTTTTCCTCCTGACCAACCAGCTGCTTACACTTTTTAAAAAAAAAACAAAAAACCAGCAGGTAGGAATAAAAAGAGATGATGTAGTGGTGACCTCTTCTTTGCTCTCGAGATGATGAAAGGGGAACATGTCTAACTGTGTAAAAAGAAATTTGGCTCTCTTAAAACTACTTCTTCAATCCTCCCCGTAGCAGAGAAAATCTATACCCTGCTCAGCCTCTGATGATTTAGTAGCGGCCATTTCAGAAATTTCTCTGAACACCTTAAAAGGAAACATCCCTTTGACACGGCATCAAACTCGCGTGCTGAAAAAGAGATGTGGGATCATAAAAAACCTAAGTAACAAAAGATTGCCTCTTTAAAAAAACAAAAACAAAACAGCTGGTGAAACAGTCTGGGGGATTTATCAGACCTCTGTTAAATTTTGCTGTTCTTCTGATTATGGGGTGAAAAGCAAACTGTTCAAATTTGCTGATGATACCAAAATTTGGGGTTAGATGGGCATGCTAGCAGGGAGGGAAATACTGTAGAAAGACCTAGACAGGTTGCAAGGGTGGGCTAACAAAAACAGGATGCCTTTCAATACAGACAAGTGCAGGGTGCTGCACTTGGGCAGTAGTAACTGGCAACACACTTATAAGATGGGCAACTCCCTTCTTGAGAGCATGGAGGCAGAAAGGGAACTTGGAGTCATCAATGACTCCAAGATGAACATGGGCCAACAATGTGAAGTCACAGTCAGCAGGGCTAACTAGACCCTATCGTGCATCCACAAGTGCATCTTGAGTAGGGCCAAGGAGGTGATTTTTCCCCCCGCCCCTCTACACGACACTGGTCAGGCCACAGCTGGAGTACTGTGTCCAGTTCTGGGCTCCCCACTTCAAGAGGGATGTGGACAACATTGAGAGGGTCCAGAGGAGGGCCACCCACATGATCTGGGGACAGCAGGGCAGACCCTACAATGAAAGGCTACAGGACCTGAACCTGTTCAGCCTTCACAAGAGAAGGCTGAGGGGGGACCTTGTGGATGTCTATAAACTCATTAGGGGGGACCAGAAGGGTTTGGGGGAGACCTTGTTTCCCCTAGCACCCCCCAGGATAACAAGGAATAACAGCCACAAGTTGTTGGAAAGTAGGTTTAGATTAGACATCCATAAGATCTACTTCACAGTTAGGGTGCCTAAGATCTGGAACCAACTTCCAAGGGAAGTGGTGCTGGCTCCTACCCTGGGGGACTTTAAGAAGCGGCTCGATTGTCTACCTGGCTGGGGTCATTTGAGCCCAGTTTTCCTCCTGCCCAGGTAGGGGGTCGGACTTGAAGATCTACAAGGTCCCATCTTCTATGATTCTATGATCCTCCAGGTAAACAGCCAGCCAGTGTTCTTCGGGTTGATTATGTGGGTGCATGTTGACCACCAAGCTCAGGGGCCTTTAGATGGTCGAGCCTTAGGAAGCCAGTTGCAGGGGAAAACATCTAAAAGTTTCTTTGGCATAAGGGTCTGAGGATAAAACTCTGAGCTGTTCGGTGTCCATCTTCACATGTAGTCAAACAGGATGTTTCTCCTCTGATTTATTCCTATGACGTTGGCAAAGAATCCATATATGATCATGTTAACCATGGTGGGAAAAGCCACAGCAAAGCATATTTCTGCTCTCAGGTTCTCAGTTTTAATCAGTGAATAATGATCAGCACACTCCTGGTCAGGATACAGGTCAAAGGCAAATAAGGTGTACCCCAAGGCAAACTCCTCATGGCTAACTATCAGGGTTCGTCTTTTGTATGTTTACTGGCTGTCTGTACCAGCTGCATGAATTATATCACACTGTTACCATTCTCAAAATCTGGTTGTAGGGACTTTGTCTGGGGTTGTTCTCCATCAACATAGAGGGCCAGAAAGTTAATATTGTAATGTTTAAAGTTAAAGGGGTTCTTGGCATAATTCCCGTTAGAGGCATCATTATCCACAAACCCAATAACGATGAGTTTGGGCAACTGCTCCAGGAACAGATTCTCCTGGTTGCTGACTCAGCTGCTGGCAGGAATGCTAAACTAAACACTTTCATACCCATGCGGTCTATGGGGTGTTTAGCATTGGCCATAAGCAAGGCCTCTGTGTGGCCCAATCGGACACCCGGAGCTACCTTCACTTTTTTCACAAAAAGTGAGGCAGATGTGATTTTTAGTTTACATGGGCCAGCTGCTGCGGTGCCCATCAAGCAAAAGGCATCTTTGCTGCGTGTCAGCTTAATTTTCACATCCATGCTATTCAGCAACAGTATTTCTTGAAAAAACAATTTGCTATGGAGATGACCAAGCAGCTCTATCTTTTTGCTCTGGTCTGTCAGGTTTGCCCATCTCTGAAACCCCTGATTTTTCACCATCCTGCGCAACCATTTCATGATGCCCAGGGGTATCTTTGTAAAACAGGCCAACAGAAAATTGGGTGGTGTGGGTATCATCACTGTAGTTGAGAACCAATTCAATGAAGGCTCGGTAAAGGTAACAGTTGTTGCTCTGGCTTATGAGATGGTCTCCCAGAGTGACATCCAGCTGACTGAAGACAGAGGCTAGTGGATAATTCACCAGACTCACTGCTGCCCCGGCATCAAGTTCAGTTCCATAGCCTTTTACAATGTTGCAGCAAAGGTACAGCAGCGTGTTGTTCAAATCCATGTAATCTTTGCCATTTCCAGCTATGAAAAAGTCAAGGGGGCTGGATTCAGTAATAGCCAAGAGTGGGGGTATCTCAACATACAGGCTTTTCCTAATGCAGGTCTGCATAGGGGCTATTTGAAACGCATCCAGTTTGGATTTGACGTATTCTTCAGACCCACAGCAAACAAAGGCCATGGCGGTTAAAATATATTTCTGTTTCCTCCAGGAGAGTGCCTCTTCTTTCTCCGAGGCTGCTTCTTGGTTTTTCATGTCTGGCTGCCCTGTCAACTTATCCTCTTCTTTTTAAGGGGTTGAGGAGGTCCTGCACATCTGGAGTCTGGTGCATCTCTCTCTCTCTCTCTTTTAAGCCTCTTTCTTTGGATATACATGAGGCTGGACGCCTCCTGCTTTGCTGGCTTGACCACCTTATCTAGGACAGATCAGGAGACATGACCAATCACATCTTTGGCTATGTTTTGTGCCACATTTTTAGCATGGGGCTTGATAATCTCCAGACCCTTTCTCAAAAGCGGAATGGCTTTTCTAAAGAGGCTGTGAACTATGCCTCCCACACCAGCCCCGTACATCATGGGCACCCCCTGATATCTGGGAGGACCATACCCAGCCTGGGCTTTATAATAATTTCTGTACAAATTAAGGTCCCCATAGGTTTTTACCATCACCATTGTACTTTTACTTATTTTAAAATCTCAAAGTCTTCCGGGGTTATAGGTGAAGCTTACCAAAGCAAAATGGTTTGTTCTGATCTGTCTTTATTTCAATGCTGATTGTGTCAGTGTGGTACTGACTGATGGGGACATAATGTGGGTTGTCATATGTGATGGTGACAAACTCATTGTTACTCCCACGGACAGGGACGCAGCATAGCAAAGAAACCGAAAACTCCCCGACAAGCTGATGTTCCCCAATGTCCTTGTAGACATACAGTGAATTGAACCCACTGGTAATATCAGTTGTGAAGGGTGTTTTTTTTAACATAGGCCCCAAAATATTCCCAAAATATAGGCTAGCTCACCATGTGTATAAAAAAAAAAAAAACAAAAAACAAAAAAAAAACCAACCAAACAAAAAAAAAACATAAGCGTTATCTTTGGATTTAAGTCTCACTTTTCTGATCGCTTGGTCATAGTGCATAACTAATTCGGGTGGAGTAGGATTGGTAGTAACTGTATTGCTCATAAGATCCAGTAACTCTGTGATGGTTGTATAATACCCCCTAGGCAGGATGTGCCCCCACGTTTTAGTCCCTGAAATGATTTTGAAAGCAGTGACTTCGTTGATGTTGTTCCAGCTGTGTGGATATTGTATTTCTGTTAACCCTATCTCCCAGTTCTCCAGCAGATCCAAAGCTTTAACCAGCTGTATGGTAAAGCTAGAGTTGGTGTTCTGTGGAAAAATGCTGGCAAAAGCATTGCTGAGCAAAGTGATGTAAAAGTTGCCATCACACATCTCGGCCTTCTGCCTGAGGTACCCCTATATGTTACAAACTTGGGAGGCTTCCAACCAGCTGTTAAATTTAGACAGCCACCCCAACCATTTCACTAACAACCACTTCTTTCTTCCCTTTCCTTTTGTTGCTAGAACTTTTTCAACCCTATAAACTCTGTCCTGTTTGGGGTTCACTTTTTGTAGTTCTTCAGGGTAAAAAAGAACCCTTGATATGTTCATCTTCATAATCTTTTAGGTGGTATACAGGCATCTGCACATGTCTAAGGACTTCATCCACTATGAAAAGCTCATCAGTGAATGTTCATAACCTTTTTCAAACCTCCTTTTGATCCTAGACACCCTCACGTGGTCTCCTTTTCTAAACATGGGTGCTTCTGGTTTTATTTTGAAATAGTCCCCGTACACAGCTTTACACACCCATGGAGAGTTTGAGAAGTTCACGTCAAAAGGCCTGGTGCGGATAGTTCTATGAAAACTGTGGTTGTAGCTCTTTATAAACTCTGGTAACACATCAATGTAGCAAAAGGTGTTGTGGGCTGTAAAATACCTCCACATCTTTGATTTTAATGTTCTGTTAACCCTCTCTACCACCACCGCTTTCATTTCACTATTCATTGCAAAATGGTGAATATTATACTGTTTTAACAGCTTGCTTAAAGACTTATTTAAAAATTCTTTTCCCCAATCTGTCTGTAATTTTTCAGGTACATGGCCCTCTGTAAAAATGGTTTTAAAGACCTGAGCTACTTCACCTCCTGACTTGTCTTTTAGACCCATGGCCCAGGCATACTTTGATAATATGTCTATCGCTGTTAAGATGAACTTAACCCCACCATTGTACTTGGAAAACTGCTGCATATCCACCAAATCTGCCTGCCATTGTGCATCAGTATCTGAAACAACAGTCTTTTTGTTTCTTTTAAAATGTCTTCTTGCTGGCTTGTGTAGGGTGTAAGCATCCTGACCTGAAAGCCAGGTGGTCAGCCTGCTTCTGTTCAGAATCTTATTCTGCCTTTTGGTGGCTTCAAAAAGCATATTCACCCCACCAAAACTGCCAGCTTCACCAGGAGAGTGTATAAACTTCCTTTAACATAGCCTCCTGTGTAGACATGTTTAGTAACCGCTTCCCCCACACCCACCCAATGCTAACACCCATGTAGTTCATTCAAATGCTTGAGGACAAATTTAAATCATGGCACAAAGATACCATCTTCCAAATTCTCAACATCTGCTTCAGGAGCCTGGGTGATAGGTCATAACTGCACCACATGATCTGGGGCGGTTCTTGCAGCATGAGGGGTTGGGTTTTGGGTGTCTGCATGGGCTGTCCTTCTGATGTCATGGACCAGGTGGTGTTGGTGTCACACACCATGTGACTGGGGGTGGAGGTGGAGTTGCTGGTGTCACACACCACATGACTGGGGGCAGTGGCGGAGTTGCTGATGTCATGCACCATGTGACTGGAGCCAGGAGGTGGGGATGGTGACATCATGCACCATACAAGGGGAAAGGGTTTGGGGCTAAGGAGCAGGACTTCTGGTCCCACCCACCTGTCACATTTGCATTGAAGGGTGGTGAGCCTATATACTACTCAGGGCTGCTCCACGTTGGCTCAGCCTGTTGCAGTCCTGACTGTACATGTAAACACTGCACCCAGGAAAGGAGTAGCTGAATCCAGAGCAAACTGCTCCAAAGTTTGTCTCGGATTAGTGGCTCATGTTGATGACCCTCGGTAAGTCTACACAAGACTCCTAGCTGCACAGTAGCATAGTTTACTAAAAAGTAAGCATGTGTGTCTACATGTGCACATACTTACTACACAATAAACCTTGCTAATCATGAGTAAATTTGCCATCAGCAAATGCAAGTGGCAAATTTACTTTCAATTAGTAATGGCACAGTAGTACTTGTGTAGACAACTGATCAGGAGCAAATCTAGTCCCAATCAGCTGTCCAGCAGGGGGTGGGAGATTGCTTCCTGCTCCTGACAGCTGCCTGTGATAGGGCAGGTTCTGCCACCAGAGCCCAGGCGAGGACTATGTTCACCTTCCCCAGAAGCAGGAACCTCTAAGCCCCACTGCTCAGAGATCCCAAATGGGGGCTGGGGGTTGGGAGATCCTTATTTCCCAGTCTCCGCTGTGCCATTGTGACCAGAAACAAGGGGCTGGGAGATCCTTATCTCCCAGCACCGGCTCCACGGTTGTGGGGCCGGTGCTGGGAGATCCTTATCTCCTGCTGCCAGCTCCATGGTCACAGAGATGATACTGGGAGATAAGGATCTTTCAGCACCAGTACCACAGTCATGGAGCTGTGGTTGTGGAGCTGGCATTGGGAGCTCCCTGCTGGTGGGGCTGGGGAGCCTGTTCCCACCAGTGTGGAACTGGTAGGAACCAGGCTGGGGAGCTCAGTGATTGCAAAAAAAGGTTCCCCAGCCTCTGCCTCACATGTGGAGTCAGGGCTGGGACCTGTCCTGGTCAGGGACAGGTCCCAGCCCCATGTCCCAATCACATAATTTGAGACACGGGGCTTGGAAAGAGCTGCAGGGCTGGGGTAGGTCACAGCTTTCTGCCCCAATCTGCCAGTAAGGCAACTATCAATGAGTTAGCTTCTGGCTGCCCCACTGTCACTTTGGGGCAGGGGGATGGGACTTGCCCCTCCCCTGCAGCTCTCTTCAAGTCCCCTGACTCAGATTTGGCAACTGGGTCAAGGAGCTCACTGCTGCTGGGGCAGGGGGACATTGCCTGCTGCCAGGGTAGGGACAGCCCCCAGGGGCAGGGTGTAATGCCCCAGCCCTGGCTCTGTCTCCTAGCCTGGATCCTAGAGCTCCTCCAGTGGCAGTAGGAGCCCATTGCAGGGCCCTATGAAGCAGGAGCAGTTTGCTGCCATTAGCAGAAAATCTGCTCCTGCTTCCCTGCATATGTAAATGCTTGCCCAGGCATGTTTACTCACTAGTAGTTTACTCAAAGGTAAACTGATTCTGGATCAAATGCATGTGTAGATGAACCCCCTGGCTCATAGTTTTATTGCCATATTTACTGCCAGCCATAGGACAGTATTCTCCATCTACCTGTACTTAATGCTTATGCATTTATTGGGAATCAAACCATTCTACTAAAGAATGCTTTGCAGTAATACAACATGTCAGCCAGGAGTTTTTGTTCAGCATATACTGTCATCTAACTCAAGATGTATTAAGTGATACTGTTGGTGATGAATGTAAATTGGATTGTGATAAATAGGCAGAAATGTGTTGCCTGAAGACTGAAATTAATGCTGTGTCTTCTCAAAGAAAATTTAAATTTCTCCTTACAATGTTTTTAAGAGGAAAGTAATTTTGAAGGGATTGCACATTTTACATCTTCTAGTGTATATGTTGTTCTACAGTTGAGAGATATATATATATATATATATATATATATATATATATATATATATATATCAGTAATAAATGATAAAGGAAGCTTTGTCACCTTTATTTCATTGGGAATGCTTCATTACATATGCTATATGTAATTATGTAACTACAATATGCTATTATATATGAGGAAAGGAGGAAACGAATCGGATATTTTTGAATGAAAGGGTGATAAGATAAAAGTCTAAATGTTGCCTTTTGGACTAACTGTTTTTTACAGGGTAGATTAATTAATAGAATCATTTATGAATGCTTATTTCATTTTCAAAATATTGCCCATCCTATTTGATCGTGAATGAATGATTAACCCATATATTCTCATCAGTTTAGTGGAGTTTCTGCATCCAAAATTTTATCTAGTCAGATTGCATTTAAGACATAATTAACAAGAAAACATTTTAGTGCAAGTTTTGAAAGCTAATTCAGCTCATTCAAAACTCCTCTTGCTTTTAAAATAATCTGGTTCACAAGATCATTTACTGTAGTTTCTTAATCTGGAAAACATGATATATGATGCTACAAAATTATTAGCTGGAAAATCAAACATAAAAGACTGTCAAGGTGTTTTGTTTTTTTTTTTTGAGAGAGCGCTCCAAACATCTATCTTCTAATATAATAATGTTCCTACAGCTCTACTTAAAGTAAGTAAAAATAACTGCTGATAAATTAGTCAGTTGGTCTCCAGACCACTATTATAAAAACTGGATATGTAACTGTAGGTCATGAAAGTTTTATTTCACTCCCCCACCTCAGGGGGAAAAAAAAAAAATGAAACTCAACACATGTAGGATCAGTTTCACTGATCTCTTTTTATTTCAATATTAAAAATATTTTCATGGATGTTATGGCCCATTAGTTGCCACCTGCCCAGCGGCATTTGGCAGATGTTGAGCAAATGTTGCTCTCAGTTACACAGGTCTAGATGCAGAATAACATCACTAAAGCTTTTTTACTTTTACAGATGTTTAACAGAGAACAGTTTGGTAAGCTGCAGTCTCTATGGAGAAGTCCTGGATAATTGAATAGCAGTCAAGAGTGCAATTCTTAAAGGTGCCAGAGCAACTTAGAGGACAAAAATTCCTCTGTGCAACGTTGAGACACAAACAGATGTAGCTGGGCAATGTAGCTCTTTGTGCTCCTGGGTCAGGTACTGGCACACCGGTTTATAGACTAGCAAATTCCTGCTGATAACAGATGTGGAGGAATGCACAGAAAAGCACAAATATTGGCTATGCCTCAAGAATATACTGGGAATCACAACTATAATGGTACGTTGGAGAGCATACACTGTCCTGGTTAAAGATGCAATGGACTATACTCCATCCCTGGAGCTGTCTGGTATCTAGGAGGGATACTGGGGCAAGGCAACAACATGCTGCTCCTTACCTGGGCAGACCATGATCTCACTCTAGAAGTGTCAAGCATTGTCTAGACTAGTTTTTTCCAAACTTCCCAGTTACGGAATCCTTTCATGTCACTTCTGCCACAAAACCTCTACTCTATCCTGTGATCTGACATGGAGCCAAGTGATCCAGCTCAACAGCATCAGTGCATCACTCCCCAGCCTGCTCCACCATTACCTTCAGTCCCTTTGCAGAATCCCTGATGACATATTGTGGAACTCCAGGGTTCCTTAGAACATAGACAGTTTGAAAACCAATGTCTTAGTCAAAGTTCTTTTATTACAGACCAGAACTGAATCTCAGTCCAAAGGTGGCTCAGGAAAGCCTGAAAAAAAAAATCTTATTTTCCATAAAGTTATATAGGATTCTTTATTTTTGGTTTTGGGTTTTTTTGGTTTTGGGGTTTGTTTGGTTTTTTTGGAACACTGCAGTTCTAAAAAGCATTTGTGCCTTGTACTGGTCTCAAGAGTGACTTATCATGTGTTACTTCAACAGCTGCTCACCGTACATATCCTCACTTCTTTATTACCAAGCCATCTTCTCCCCAGCTTTAGCACATTTTGGAAGCTTTCTTTCACCAGTCAGTTCAGAAGTTGGGGATTAATTGCCTTCCCTTGCATGCCTTCATAAACTTTTGGTTCTGCTCATCTGTGTTCAGAAATTTATGAAGAAATTACTGAAAACCCCATTCAGAAAACTTTGGAAGTTGGTCTGGGACTTGTGTGACAGTGCAGACCAATCAGCTGCAAGTGTATGCTCTGTCCTCTTGTAGGTCACCATGCACCATTCTTTCTTTTTGATGGCAAGAGTGATGTTTTGTCCCAACCCATACATGCTGGTCTTGGACCAAGGGAGGTAGGAATAAGCGCCCAGGTCCCCTTTGTTTGGTAGGTGGAGCAGGAGAAGCTCCATAGCTAGTATGGGAGTGGGGAGGAGAATGGCACGTCAGTGCCTCTGTGCTGGTGGGAGGGCTCACTGTCACACAGTGGGAGCCCCTGGATTTGGTTCTTGGAGACCTGTCCCTGAGCTGAGCAAGTGGTACCTATGTGGAAATTGGGGTTCAGAGACATTGTGCTACAGTCCTGGGTAGGCCAAGTCCTGCTTTGTATTTTAAGCAGTGGGAGCACTTCTACCCTACTTGCTTAGCTTGAGAAGTGTCATATCTATAACTCACTCTACAGCTGCAACTGAATTACTTGCAAGCCATTCATTGGCACCACATTACTTGGGTTGAGTTGGGTGAAGTGCATTTTTGAGTTGTAAAATGCTACCAGTTCTGTGCATTTTGGGGGAGAACCAACTCTTTTGTGTTATACTGTTACAATTAGTGTAGTCCTCCATCTTGAAAGTCTGTTCATCACAAGTTTTATCAATTTAGTCTTGTTACATAAGAACTACCAGTGAAGTTTTAAGATGCTTTCAAATAGCAGCAGTTTGCATTATGAATGAGTAGTAACTTGTAGAAGCTGTCTGTTAAAATTTCTGCAGGCAAAAAGTTCCTTGCTACAGAGGGCTGGCAGACTGAACCCCACCATGGGACATACAACAATGGCAGAGTGACACTTAAGCACATGTATAACTTTTTATACGAGTGCCGCAGAGCAATAAGGTGTGCCTGCTCCTTTTAGAGCAGAAACTGCCTTGAGAGAGAACCCTGGAAGCCAGGCAAAATCCCCACAGGTGCAGGTTGCTGTGGCAGCAGGCAAATGAGGGAATTAACCTGCACCTGTACCTGGTCATCTGTCTGGAAGAAGGCAGGGCCCTTGGCTCATAAACCCCAGGGATAGGACTAGAAAGTTAGCTCTCTGGCAGTAGCCAAAGGGGAAGGAGCTCTCATAGAGGAAGCTACTTGGAGATTCTTGACTGCCTGTTCTGCTGCTGGTAGGATTAAGGGGCTATAGGAGCTCATAAGTGCTGGTGGAGAGGAGGGCCATTAGACTGAGAGAGAAGCTTGCCTTCTTAAAGAGAGATCACACACACACACACACACACACACACACACACACACACACACACACACACACCCTGCTTACACTATTACAATTGGAGGACTGCAGTTAATATGGGAAAAAAATAAGGTTTGTATCCTATAATTGCAGATCTTTATTTCTTAGAAAAGAAAATGATGGGAAAATCTAGCGTTAGACCTGTTGGTCATCAGAGAGTCTTAAACCATGTGTAGGAGCAGATGTAGTTAGGTTCTATCTGTTCTCAGATCCAGGAAAACTACATGTTGAAATTTGAAAAAAATAAGAAGTGCCATATTGAGTCATACCAATGATCCATCTAACTGTGTGTGTGTGTGTGTGTGTGTGTGTGTGTGTGTGTGTGTGTGCGCGCACGTGCATGCAGAATGATCTATCCTTTATTCAGTACCACTTCTGGCATCCACCACTACAAACTTAGAGATACCAGAGAAAACATCTCTAACCATTCTGTTGAATAGCTATTAGTAGATCTATCATCCATATCCATAAATGTATTTGGTCCCTTTTTGAACTTAGCTTTGCTATTGGCCTCTACCACCTCTTGTGGCAATGAACTCTGCAACTTAACTAAGCATTACATAAGTGTCCTGGGGGTAAAAGCATGGGGGAGCAAGGAACCCAGCCCATGGGGGAACCTGGGAAAGGGGTAACCCAACCCCAAAGGAAAAACCCTGAAAAAAAGGAATTACTCACACATTTCAGGATGCCGAGCACAAGAAGAACCATGTCAAAGAGAAATGCCCATGATTCATTAGCCATGTGGAGCTGGCATGGGTGGGTGACATCAGAGGAGAATGCTGCCTGGTGGAAATAAAAGCCGGCACCAGGGAGGAACAAACAGGGATGCAAGAAGCAGAGGAGGCTGCAGGGATCCCCCATGCCATTTGCACACAGCACAAGCAGAAACGAGGAGACCCAGCACTGAGGCAGGCATTGGTGGCAGCAGAGGCTGCAAAAGCTCCCCGCATCAGATGCAGGCAGCACCGGTGTGTGAGATCCAAGACAGTTGAGGGAGGAGCTGAAGAGGACCCTGGCTGGGGCTAGAATGTGGAGCTGTGCCAAGAAATGCAGGGCGCAGGCTAGAGCTAGGAGGGTAGAAGGGCTGATTAGCCCAATGACCCCTTCCTTCTTCAGTCTTTTTTTTTTTTTTTTCCTCTTGTTGCCCTCTTATTTGAGTGGTTCCTTTTCCTTTTCTCTCTTACCATTTTCTTTTGCCTTGGCATAGGTTGTTATTAATTTGCTTTGTTTTTTGATGTCTGGATTTTGGCAGCGAGACTCGGGCAGTGTGTAAAGGCAATGGTGGCATATTGAGCCAGACAAGAATCACCAAGCTGCCAGAGAGACATCCTCAAGAGTTGGACATCTGGCAGCCCCAGTGCCCAATCAGAGGAAAGTAAAGAAACCAACCACAAAAGGAGGTGCACAGATCAGGAGTTGACATCAATGGGAGGCAAACTGCATAAAGATCCAGAGGCTCATCTTGAAGGCTGGTGTATGGGTGGGGGGTAGGGGAGGTGGAGCCCCACATATATCCACCAGGGCGTGTGACAGCTCCTGATGGACCCTCAGTGGGAGACCCCACCACTGAAGGTCAATTCAAAGTCGTGGCAGGAGAGTTTTGGGGTTTTACTTGAGATGATTGAGGGCCTTTCCAGAAGTCACACGAGGCTCCATCACATTTGACGTTGGGTGCACTCATGAAGGTGGTGTGAGAGTGGATATTCAGGCTGAGGCAGGCACAATTAGGAAAAAAAAAACTTTCTCTTGTTAGTTTGAAACCAGTCACCTGCTAATTTCACTGAGTGCCTCCTTGTTCTAGTTCCAGTGTATTTTATAGGAACAATTAAGCACTGAGAATCACATAACTTTGTGTTGCGAAAAGACTTTAGTTTTGTGCAATAGATAACATGGCAGTGTGCTTGAGTGTACCATAGATACTTATCCTTAAAGGCATATAATGCAATTGTAATGCTGTGTTATGATACCTGTGGATACAATATAGTGTTTTGGGCCTTGAGCTCTATCTGGGCTAGTTAACCCTGTTTTTCAGCAGGGTATATTGGCCTGGTTAGAATGCTGGGTTTATTGGATCATGGACCTAAGCAGGCTCCAGCTTGGCAGGAAGTGTTAACAATCCCTCCCAACCCCAACATCCTGGGACCTGAACCTGGAGCACAGGGGCTCTGTCGCTAGTAAGGCAAACAGGATGGGAGCTGAGCTGGAAAGGGAAGGACCTACACAGGCCCACAAGCTTTAAGGGGCTTCAAGCTGCCCTTAGGTTCTGTCCATTGGGAGGGACAGAGGGAGGTGCTGGTGGAGGGGTATTTTTATTATATTGCTTGTTCTAATGTTTGTTTTCAATTTAACTAAACATTGTTTTTATAGTAGGTTGTCATTTTAACATTTTATTCTTTTTCTATAATTTATTTAATTTTTATAGTAAACAGTCCTAAGCCTTTTTTGGGGGAAGGGTGGCATATCAATTAAAAAAGAAAATACATAAAATACTGTCTCTATATGGCAGACCTTTGAAAGGAAAGAGTTCATCTTATTTTTCTCCTCTTACCACACACATGGTACTTCTGTAGCATGTCCAGCATATATCTTTTTTGTTGTTGTTGTTCAACAAATTTAACATACACTAGAAATCTGAACTGAAACACATGTTTCATGCTTGAACCATCTGAAAATCTCTATGGAGGCTACTAAATTTCAAGCAAATTACTTACATTTCTAGATAATGTAGTGTTTTAAGATTCCCTACTGCTTTAAGTTCTAATAATTTTAGAGCTAGAACTAGAGCTATAAATGATTTTTAATCAAGCTTTTTGGTCAGTAAATACTAAATCATTGGTCAGTAAATACTAAATTCTAGCCCTTTTTCCTGCCAAAGGGAAAGGATTTTTTTTGTGTATTGCTCTTCCTGAAAACATACTTTGGAAAAAATGTTCTAAAAATTTCCATGCAGAAAAATTTGGAATGAAAAATGCTATTGTCATTTTGACTCTTTAAGTAAAATAAAGCTAAATTAATGTGAAACATTTTTAAACAGTCAAAATTAAAATAATGGAATGACCAAGATTTTTTTTTATTCATTGTTCAACACATTTAACAGTATTGACTTTTCATCCCAATTCAAGATATGGGGGGAAAAAAAAAAATGAGATCTAACATTTTCCCAGAGCTCAAAGCCATTTAAAACCCAGATCTAGCCAGAATCCACTTAAAATTAAAGTAAACTCTTTAAACACTGATATTTTACAATCTGAATGTAACAAAGGAAAAATGTACTTTTAATTTTTTTAATGAATTTTAGAGAACACTTGCAGAAAATAAACTTTGCACTTGGAAATGAAAGTTTCAGGTCTGACCACTGAGCAACTCCCAGTCCTTCTTTCATAAATTCAAGCACCTTGGATGAGTGAGTTTGGTTTATATGCCGAGTAGCTAAAGAGGAAGCTACAGTGTTGCTTCATGGAGAGCTGTCTTCATTTCTTTGGTCTCCAACTAGTTTCTACTGGTGTTGAATTCTGGATTTTATTGTTTTGAAGAAACTTCTGTTTTTTTTCTTTACTGGTTTCCTGAAGAAAGACATTTGAAAGGGTGAAAAATGTCCTATACTTTCAAACACACCTTTGTGAATCAGATGTCCATAAAGAGATTTTTTTTAAGGGTCCTGAATTTCAGTGAGCAAAAAATCACTTCCAAAAGCCAGTCCCCCTTGGGGCGTCACAGATTGGATACATAAATCCATATTTACTTCTGATAATTTAGGCCTAAGCCCTTAAGTCATGATCTGGTATATTGAACTGACAAAGTCCCTCTTGTTTTTGGACTGCTGACCTTGTAAGTAAGTACAAGTGAATGAAATTTATTGGCAGCTTTTATAATTGTTTTGAAACCACTCTCTCTTTACCCATTACAGTCAAATAAGTTGGCAAAGCTTTTCATACAAACCTAGAGGGTCACTGTAAAACAGCTGGCCTCAGCCTTACTTAAAACCAAATTTGTCAACTTGTGTTATAGTTTCTCTTAAAAATAAATTAACAATTTAAAACATTATATTAATTGGCCAGTTATAATGGAATTTCTATGAGGTATATACAGTATTATTACCTCATTAATACTACATTAGTTCTTCATTATTATCTTCATTACTAGGAACATCAAATTAGTATATATGACCAAACATTATTAGTTATTACCAAAAATCACTCCTGGTTTCTGAAGTGGACATGGCTCTCAGTCACTTTTTCATGTGTTCTGTTTTAACAGTCCAATGTGATGCAAATGACATAGCAAAGTATTCATCTAAAATATGTTTTGTATCAAACTCTAATTTGAAACCTCAACAGCTTCCCTGTAACCTAGGAAAACAAAATATGACTGTGTTAAGTGACTATGTAATCTTTTACCTTTTTCTCTTCTTTCAATTAATGCCCAACAGAACTGTATATCTAGGGTTTAAAGTGCACTGGAAAGTATTGGGTCTGATTTTTGCCAGTCAAGGATTTTCATTAGTCTGCAAGGGAATTGATGGGTTTAGGCGGCTTATTGAAATCAATTCAGTGCTATTTTAGAAACCAGCAGATGCTGGCAGTTCATGGAGAAAATGGTTATGCAAGTACAGGCCCATTTAAATAGTATCTCTCCTCCCACCCCCCTCTATTCTACTAAATTAAAAAGATGGCTGGAAAACATGACTGCTCAACATTTTGGTAAATGGAATTTAGTTTTCCAAACCCAAGCTATTGTCCCACATTATCTTAAAGCCACACTGTTTTCTTCTTAAGGGATTTCTCTGGGCAAACAGTTCATCCCAGATGTTTTCCCTAAGATGGGATTATTGTTAATGGCACTTTCACTCCTGCCATTCTCTTGCTTCCAAATCCTAGCTGGTTTCAGTATGACACAAGTAAGACATATCTTCTTTCTTCTCCCTAAAACACAGGTAACATAGTAATTTGTATGAGTAATCTTTTTGGGAAGCAAATATAAACATTGCTTTTAGAAGGACTGACTTGGGATCATTTCAGGATCCCTTATAACCATCAATTAGACATAAGGGCTGCTGACAGAAGTGGCATTTGTCACATCATTGGCCCCTTGAAAGTGCTCTGTAGCCGTGACTGACAAATATAAAGCAAATGCACATAATTGGGTTTCCCTACATCATACTGAGTTCTAAATTACCTGACTCAATCTAAGAGAGGGATCTTTTAAAAAAAAAAAATCAATGAAAACTGTTCAATCTTACTGGGACTTGGTCCTGGCTACAGGGCATGACTTGGTGGGGGAACCACATGACACTAGATAACCTAGGGAACAGTGACCACCACTTGATTGAATTCACTATTTTGCACAGGGTGGCAAAGATAAGAAGTAGGGCAGGAGTACTAGACTTCAGAAAGGATAAGTTCAGTGTGCTCAGGAGATTAGTTACTGAGGCACTGAAGAACAGGAGAATTGGTGAGAGAGGAGTCCAGGAAGGGTGGTCATTCCTAAAGGGAGCAATCCTATGGGTGCAGAAGGAGACAATCCCATTGCACAGGAAAGGGGGCAAAGAGGCCAAAACCCTCTTGGCTGAACAGGGAAATGCAGGAAAGCCTAGGGGCAAAAAAGAGGCATATAAGCTGTGGAATCATGGGGTAGCTACCAAGGCAGAGTATACCTACTTGGCCCACACTTGCAGAGAGGCAGTCAGAAAGGCCAAAGCAGAAATGGAACTTAGGCTGGCAACAAAAATTAAAGGCAACAAAAAGTCCTTCTTCAGGTATATAGGGAGTAAAAAGAAGGTGCAGGGTAGCATAGGACCTCCTATAGGAAAAACTAGGGCAATTAGTGACAGATAGGAGGGACAAAGCTGAGCTCTTCAATGAGTTTTTTTTTTTTTTTTGCCTCAGTATTCCTGAACTTGGATCAGGACAAATGTCCCTTCTGTTCCTGTCTATGATCCAATTGGGAGATCAGCCCACCAACTGTTAGCACAAACTTGGTAAAGAGAGACTTGGAGGGGCTGGATGTGTTTAACTCATTGAAGGGTGCTGAAGGAATTGGCCAGTGTCATAGCTGAACCACTGGCATGGCTGTTTGAGAACTCTTGGTGCTTGGGTAAAGTCCTAGAGGACTGGAAAAGGGCCAATGTGATCCCCATTTTCAAGAAGGGGAGTAAATAAGATCCAAGTAACTATAGACCAGTTAGTCTGACCTCTATCCCATGGCTCCTTCTGCTTTGCTTGCCTCTCCCCAGGTGGTTGAAGCTGTGGGAAGAGCCCCCAAGGCTTCCCAGCCCAGCCCCATCCCCCACCTGGTCCCAGCCTAGTCTCAGCACTTAAAAAAATTGAAAAGCTCTGCAATTACTGGCTGCAGCAGGGGTTGTGGGGTCTATGGGGCCTTCTGGCAGAGGCCCCCCATGCAGACCTCACACCCTGATCACCCCCTGCTGCCCAGCCCTGCCCCTGATGCCTGACCCAGCCAGACCCAGCATTTTAGCAATTTAAAAAAATCCCTGCACTCTCTGGCTCTGGCAGCAGTGATGAGGGCATCTGAGGGCTTGTGGCAGAGCCCCCCTGTGCAATGTGGGCAGTGGGGTCAGTGGGGATTGCCCCCTGCTTGGCACTCGCACAGCAGCTGCCACATCAGGCAGGTGTAGCACAGCTTGGCAGGGCCTTGTACCCTGTCTGGGACCTGGGCTTCTGGGGGCAGAGTGCTGCTGGACAGCTGAGATGCTGGGGCTGGGTGGGGCAGACATTGGAGATAGGGCTGTCTGTGGGGAGTGCAATTGAGACACACTGGGTTTGCATGGCCGAGATGTGCCAGGAGGCCCCAAAGTCCCCCACAGCCCCTGCTACAGCTGGCAAGTGTGGGGCTATCTTTTTTTTTTTTTTTTAACTGCTGTGACTAGGCTGGGACTGGGTGGAGGATGGGGATGGGCAGGGCAGCCTTGGGGTCTTCTTCCATGGCTTCCCCCACCTGGGGAGAGGCAGGCACAGTTGGAAGAGCCACAGGAGAACCTGTAGCCACCTGGCTATGCCTGCCTCTCCCTGGTCAGTCTGAATCTCCAAATCACTCTGAATATTTTTCAGAATTGATTCAGAGGCTTTGGATTCAATTTGGAGCTTTTAACGGGTCTCCTGGCTCTATTCAGATTCAGAGATTAGCCACTGAATCAGGCCAAAACTCCTCCAAATTGAATCAGTGACCGAAACCTCACACAGCCCTAGAAAGCAATGCTAAAGGGCAATCAGCACAGATTCATAGCAGGTAGATGCTGCCTGACTAACTTTGTTTCTTTTTATGACCAAATCACAAAATGCTTAGATGCAGGAATTGAGGTTGATGTAATCTACTTGGATTTTCAGAAGGTTTTTGGTATGGTATCTCATACTGCTTTCACAGATAAACTGACAGGCTGTGATGTAAATGATTACATGGTCAGGTGGGCGGAAAATTGGCCTAGGGGTCGCACCAAGAGAGTGGTGGTGGAGGGGTTGGTATTGACCTGGGAAGATGTGGATAGTGGAGTCACACAAGGCTCAGTCCTTGGACCAGTGCTGTTCAGTTCTTCATCAGAAACTTGGATGAGTTGTGGAAAGCACTCTTTCCAAATTTGCAGATGATACCAAATTATGGGGTAAATTTAACACACTAGAGGGTAGGGAATGAGTCCGGGTAAATCTAGATTTGTTGGAAAAGTGGGCAGAACAGAATAAGATGCAGTTCAATAAGGATAAGTGGAAGGTGCTGCATCTAGGAAGAAGGAAGGCTGGGGTGGACCTTCTCAGCAACACAGCAGCAGAAGGTATCTCAGAGTCATTGTTAAAATCAAGATGAACATGAGTTGTCAATGTGACAAAGCAATCAGTAAAGCTAACTGCACTTCATCATGCATTAGTAGGTGCATGACAAACAGATCCAGGGAGGTGATACTTCCCTTCTATACAGCATTGGTTAGGCTGCAATTAGAGTACTGTGTCCAGTTTGGGTGCCACACTTTAGGAGGAATGTGGACAACCTCAAGAGGGTTCAGAGGAGGGCCACTTGTATGGTTAGGGGCCTGCAGACAAAGCCCTATGACGAGAGATTGAGGGCCCTGGATCTCTTCAGGCTCTGCAAGAGAAAGCTGAGGGGTGATCTTGTGGCTGCCTACAAATTATTCGGGGTGGGGGGCAGCAAGGAATAGGAGATGCTCTGTTTACCAGGACATCTCTTGGAGTAACTAAGAACAACAACCACAAACTGATGGAGAGCAGATTTAAGTTAGACATTGGGAAGAATTTCTTTACAGTGAGGTTTCTGGAAGGTGCTCCCAAGGGAGGTGGTGCTCTCCCCTACCTTGGGGGTCTTTAAGAGGAGGCTAGACATGCACCTGGCTGGGGTCATCTGACCCCAGCACTCTTTCCTGCCCAGGACAGGGGGTCAGACTTGATGATCTCCTAAGGTCCCTTTTGACCCAAAAATCTATGAATCTGCAGCTCTGGTCAAAAAATAAAAAAAGGACACAAGGTTTCCAGCTACAGAAGAAAGGGCATAGAGAATAATACCAAAAATGTCATCATTCATTTTATATAAACAATAAACAGGTTCAGGGAAGAGGGGTGAGCCCTGCAATGCTTATATGTAAGATTGAGGTGGTTGTGCTTTTTTACCTTAAAAAGAAACAAGAAGATGATAAAACAAAGTGTTTGTAAAATAATGATTAGCATAGAACAAATGGGAGCTCTTTTCTCCCTGCCTCATACCAGAATGAGGGACCTATCAGTGAAATGACAATCTAGTAAATTAAAAAGTGGTAAAAGAAAGTCCTTTTTCATAGCACATATAATTAAGCTATGGAACTCATTGCCATGGAAGGTTGTTGAGGTCAAGAATTTAGTCATAATCAAAAAAGGGATAGTATATTTCTGTGGCTATCAAACAGTATATTCATGAATAGGACAGTATATACTATGAAACTGATATTAACCTTGGTGTTTTAAGTCCTCATAATAGCCCTCCCTGGACATTATTTTTGTAGTGCTAATTTGTACAAAGTTTGCTGAAAAGCCACTGTGCTGGATGAAGGTGAGTGCTCTGCTGCACACAGTCTGTAGTATCTGGATGAGGCTTATGGTGTGGAAACAGCACTTTACTTTATAGGAACTTATACATAACTATTTAAATCATAAAGAGATAAAAAATGTATTACTTTCTGGGGTCTAGTCTTGTTGCTATCCTGCAACACCTTCTGGGATGCCATACTTCTTGGACATTTTGTGTTTCCATAAGGACTTATTCTGTCACACACTTGGCCAAGATTTTTGTGGGGGGGGTGGGAGGGTAGGAAATTCTATATTCTCCCCTCCAAAAACAAGATGCATGTTTTATTTAGGGGCATATGGTATGCAAGAAATGTGGTAGTATTTGGACCATGACCACCTGGACTATGACCTGCACTTTCAGTATAAGGCCTTGTTCGGATGAGATGGGCTACATCTCTCTCCAAGAGGTAAAAGTCTCTTCTCTTACAGGTTGGCTGATCTCATACACAGGGCTGTAAACTAGGTTTGTCAGGGGACAGGGATGCTGATGACAGGGAGAAGCCAAGAATGATGAATCTGCCCTTTGGGCAGGGGGCTGGACTCAATGATCTTTTGAGGTCCCTTCCAGCCCTAATGTCTATGAAATCTATTAAACCAGGTGCTGGAACAGTCCAGGTACCAAAGGCACCTACTGGGAGGCTTAGATGCCTCTATACTAATGCCAGGAGCATGGGGAGGAACTTGCATTCCTGCTTGCAAATAAAGAATTTGACCTGGTTGGGCTAACAAAACGTGCTGGGATCCTCCCCACGTCTGGGCAGTGGACATTGAGGATTACAGGCTGTACAGACAGGATAGAATGGGGGGAAAAAAGGTGTTGCTCTCTATGTTAAGGAGCAATATACATTTTCTGTAGTTAAATTGGGCCAAGAAGAAGGGCAAATTGAGGTACTATGGGTCAGGTTACAGGGGGGTTGGGTGAAACCACTTGGTAGTGGGGTATACTACAGACCCCTAAACCAGGGGAACAAGTTAGATCTAGAATTCTTGAGACAGCTCTCAGAGGCAATGTGCTCAAAGTACCTGGTCGTCATGGGTGACTTTAACTTTCCAGAGATCTGCTGGGAGAAATAGGCAGGCAGGTATGCCCGTTTATGTAAGTTTCTAACTGCTTTACAGGACCTTCACCTATTGCAGGAAGTATTCATTTCCACTAGGGGAAATGCCTTACTAGACTTGGTAGTGGCCACAGGAGATGACTTGGTGGGGGGATCTGCGGGTGCAAGGTAACCTAGGGAATAGTGACCACCTATTGATAGGGTTCACTATTTGGAGAAAGGTGGGGAAGATAACTAGTAGGGTGGACTTGCTAGACTTCAGGAAGGCCAACTTCAACAAGCTCAGGAGATTAGTTAGGGAGAGATTGACTGTTAAAAGCCTTCGAGAGATGGGAGTCCAGGAAGGGTGGGCATTTCTCAAGGGACTAATCCTGCAGGCACAGAAAAGGACCATCCCAGTACACATAAAAGTGGGCAAAAAAGCAAAGAAACACTCTTGGTTGAGCAGGGAAATCCAGGAGAGCCTGGAGAGGAAAAAAGAGACCTACAGTCTGTGGAAGCAGGTGGCTGCCACCAAGAAGGAGTATACCTGCTTGTCTCAAGTTTGCAGGGAAACAGTGAAGAGAACCAAAACAGAAATGGAGCTGGCAGCAAAAGTTAAGGGTAACAAAATGTCATTCTTTAAGTACATAGGAAGCAAAAAGAAGGTGCAGGGTAACTTAGTGCCCCTTCAGGATGAACTAGGGCAACTGGTAACAGATAGGATGGCCAAAGCGGAGCTTCTAAATGATTTATTTGCATCTATGTTCCTGGAAATGAATACAAATACACATCCCATTGGGACTTGAGGTAAGCCCAGTATAGATACCAACCCACCAACTGTTCATGCTTACCTAGTAAAGGGGCATCTGGAGGGGTTGAATGTATTTAAGTCAACAGGCCCTGATGATCTTCATCCTAGGGTACTTGGGGAATTAGCTGGAGTCAAAGCAGAGCCACTGGCACAACTGTTTGAGCACTCATGGTGCTCAGGACAGGTCCTGGAGGATTGGAAAAGGGCCAATGTGCTTCCTATTTTCAAGAAGGGGAGGAAACAGGAAATGGATAACTATAGGCCGGTTAGTCTCACCTCCTATCCTTGGCAAGACCTTTGAGAAAATTGTTAAGAATCACATTTGTGGGGGACCAGCAGGTAAAATAATGTTAAGGGACAATCAGCATGGGTTCATAGCAGGCAGACCCTGCCTAACTAACCTGATTTCATTTTACGATCGGGTCACAAAATGCTTGGATGAAGGAATAGAGGTAGATATTATTTACTTAGGTTTTAAAAAGGCCTTTGACACAGTGTCACATCCAATTCTTATAAATACATTAAACAGTAACAATATAAATTATTTCAATCTGGTGGGTAGAAAATTGGCTTATGGGACGTACCCAGAAAGTGGTAGTGGACGGGTTGGTTTTTACCTGGAGAAATGTAGGCAGCGGAGTCCCCCAAGGCTCTGTCCTGGGACCGCTACTATTCACTATCTTCATTAGTGACTTGGACGAGGGAGTAGAAAGCAACCTGTCCAAGCTTGCTGATGACACCAAACTAAAGGGGGGAGGCACACAAATTAGATGGTAGGGAGCAAATCCAAGCTGATTTGGACAGGCTAGGGAAATGGGCCAAACAGAATAGGATGCAGTTTAACAAGGATAAGTGCCATGTGTTGCACTTGGGGAGGAAGAATCGTCAACACTCCTATAGCCTGGGACGTACCATTCTAAGTAGCACAACTGCGGAAAGGGATCTCAGAGTCTTAGTTGACTCCAAAATGAACATGAGCCACCAGTGTGATAAAGTAATAAGTAAAGCTGACAGCACCCTTTCTTGCATACTTAGGTGCATCACAAACAGGTCTAGGGAGGTGATACTTCCCCTCTATGTGGCATTGGTCAGGCCGCAGCTGGAGTACTGTGTCCAGTTTTGGGCACTCCACTTCAGGAGGGATGTGGATGGCTTGGAGAGGGTTCAGAGGAGGGCCACTTGTCTGGTTAAAGGACTACAGAAAAAACCCTATGTGGACCTATTGGGAGACCTGAATCTCCTCCGCCTGGAAGAGGAGGCTGAGAGATGATCTCATGGCCACCTACAAACTCATCAGCGGGGGCCAGCAAGAAATAAGGGATACAATGTTTACCAGGGCACCTGTCAGGGTAACTAGAAATAATGGCCACAAACTGGAAGAAAGCAAATTCAGATTGGACATCAGGAAAAAATTATTTACAGTGAGGGTTGCCAAAATATGAAATATGCTTCCAAGGAAGGGGTCAGCACCACCACCCTTAGAAGTATTTAAAAGAAGATTGCACAGACACATGGCTGGGGTCATCTGACCCCAGTACTCATTCCTGCCCAGGGCAGGGGGTCAAACTTGATGATCTAATAGGTCCCTTCTGACCCTAACATCTATGAAACTATTAACCTATAATATGGGTTGTGGGAATGTCAGTGTTGGATCTAGTTGTAGAACCAAAGTGGCATGGCACACTGTGTTGCCTTGAGATTCTTTCAAGGATGCTGTAAAGTGCCACACAACATTGGCACTGTTAGATGTGTAAACACGACTCGGAAGATAAACCCATATTTTCCACGTAGGTATCTATAGAATTAAAAATATTCTGACATGGTTTTGCTGAGTTCTTTGTAAAAGAAGAATTGCTCTATTTTTCTGTGGAAATAATTAATGAAAACTAAGAGCTGGTATTTTTGAGGGGTGCCTGGAGTTTAAAAAGGTTGAAAACTATTGATTTAGATCATATGAAGAAGTATAGGATGGAAACTAAATGAAAATGACTGGCTTGAACTTGGAAGACTTGGTTTCAGTCCCTTGCTACCATCTTCCTATTTGACATTGGGCATGTCACTCAGGCAGTGGAAGCACAGATAGTAAAGTAGGGGTACTAGCACCTCCCTGACACATGTGAAAAGGATAATTACAATAAGGTCTAAGGTGCTCAGATATAGTAGCAGTTGGGGACATATAATGGCTTAGATGGAACAAGGAACAAAGACCTCAGGAAAAAAAATTAAGAGTTACTTAGTAAGTGGGACACCGTGCTTGCCAGAAATGGCCTGCCAGCTTAGACAGACAAAGAGATCTTGGCATGAAGTGATGAGAGAGGGAATCAGCCTGTCAGCTGAGAAGGGAAGAGAGATGACCTGGCAGCAGTGAGAGAAAAAGGACAGAAGACCTGCAGATGTAACAAGCTGCAGGGGAAGAGAGCTGCCCAGCTGCCTGCCAAATAACATTGCAGAGGGAAACAACCCCAGGTGACTTGTCTGGTTGAGTGTCTAAGATCATTTGTATTTTTATTCATGCCAAGAAATGTAATTTATAGAGTTCCAAAGAAAAATTATGTTATCACTTAATTCTACAGCATTCCTCCTAGAGAAGCATTTTTTAAGGAAAGAATACAAAGATCCCCTAAAAATATTGGCATTTTTAAAAGATTCTGCACTAATTTTGTCATCCCTAGCTTCTCTCTCCCTTCCCAATAACTGAATTATTTCAGTTTTCCTCTCTCTATTTTCTATAGTGTGCAAATTCCTGTATCATGGAAATACTATGCAATGGAGCCGAAACCTTATCAGATGAATGAAATTGAAAGCAGGGTCTACAATCACATTCTCGTACATGAGCAAACAAAATACAGATGGGGAATTTCTGCTTAAAAAACATACAAAACAAACCTAAATCAATGAATAGCTAATCTGAAGTCAACTGATGTTGGCCAGCAAATGCATTTTCTAAAATAATACAAACAGACCCTCAAGGAGATATGATTCATAAAGTAGTACCTGACAAAAATATTTAAGGTTTGATGTTTGATTCTTCATGTTCTGTCTTCATTAACTCTTTGATTTTTGCCACCCTCCCCATGTGGATTTGTTTATTTCTAAAGGGGCTGACAGGAATTATACATTAAGTGATATAATCTGTGTATTTTTATTAGTAATGTGTTTGTTGTTGTCATCATCAGCATCATTATGTGTGTGTTTTTTCTGTATTCAGAACAAGGAGAGAGGAAACTGGAAATATTCAATGTTTGTAGCAGAGACTTGGAATCTCAATAAAAAATATGTCTTTCTAGCTTAAAGATTCCCAGGAGGAATATTACGAGAAAAAGATTCACCCTGGATGGGGAACAAATCAGACTAACTTCAGGCTAAATAAAATTCTTTTGAATGCAGAATAATACATAGGCTTAATTAGGTTTCACAAAAGACTAACTACTACTTTAAAATGCCCCCAAACACCTCCATTATAATAATACTAAAAATATAATTTACTGTCTCTTAATGGCTAACAAATCTGCTGACAAAAAACTTGGTGTCTAATATGCTATATTATTACTTCTTGAATATGCCACAATAAAAATATTCATACTATGTTGCTTTTTTCCTCATTACCTTACTGATATAGAAGAATTTTACCAGTTTCTGAGAGAACATTGTAAGGATTTTGATTCAGTTCCTCAAATGAAAGGAGGCTTGCTAAATTCTGTTAAAATCAAAACCAACTATGCATACATTGAAAATCCACAATATTTCCTTGTGGAATCAATTTTGAATGCCTTGCATGGTCTTTATTGCCATGGGAACCAGTTTCATTAGAGCAGAAGTCACATGTAGCAGAAGATCCAGGATCCCTTAACATGAGTCAGGTCAATCTAGAATTAACCTGTCAGAGGAACTGAAAAGGGAGCACTGGTCGGCAGTACTGAATTGTAGTCATACTATAGCCAGTAGGAGCCTGCTCAATTGCTTTAAAGAATCAGATGTATAAAAATGGAAATGATAAGGCTAGATTCTGTCCCTATGCTGCTATACATGTCCCTATCTCTTGCTGGGTTACTGCAGCATTTCCCAAACCTTGTGCAACTGTAGGAAAGCTGGGTGCTTCGGTCCCCCTGTACCTCAGCTGCTGCCACTGATTCCCCCAGCTAGCTACAACTGCCATCAGGGAAATTGGTGGTGGGGAAAGTGGTGGGTGAAGTGTGGGGGGATCGGTAAGAGGGAAATAGTGACTTAAGTATTGACAGGGCAAGAGAATCAAGGAAGCAATGACTGTAGAATGGTTGGGGAGGGGTTGGGGGCAGGTTTGTGAGTGGTTGAAGTGAAGGCAATTGCCAATTGCTGCCATGATTTGCACATGCCTCCTTCTTCACTCCAGGCTTAGGTGCATCCCACAGTTTGGGAAACACTTGGTTACTGTAAAGGTTTAGTAGACTCTGAGGGCTAGGCAAGGCCACATTACTTGTTCATCAGAAGACTGCTTTTTTTTTTTTTTCCTTTTTCCTGTGAAATGAAGAGTTACAATTCTAGTTCCTGTCTGAGTGCAGAGCTTGGGGACAGTGTTTTGGAGCTGCAAAAAATCTGTGAACACTAGCAATTTCCAGGAGGCAATTCTACTTCTCTTACTCCATATGGGCACATCCACACATAGAAGTGGTGCAAATTTGAGCCGGGGCTTTTTGCTTTAGCGCACATGCTCGGACATACATTTTGGTGTGGAGCAAATTGAGCCACTTGGGGCAAAATAACCCTGCCTGACTCTTTCTGGATCTGCAGCCAGGGGGAACAAGAGCCTGGGGCTAGCACCTGTCCTGGCTCCAGCAGTATAAAAAGCCACCCTGGCAAGTAGCTCAGGGCTACTAACTCTCAGGAGCTTCTGGAAACCAGCCAATTGGTACCTGGGGACACTACTCCTTGTGCCAGCTGGACTGCTGGAGCAGCCCTGAGAGTTCCCTACACTCTCTATCCACTGCAGGGGTCTGGCAGTGGGGGCTGCTGCCTGGCTGTGACTTGTTGCACACCTGTCAGACCCGGATGGGGACTGCAGAGCTGGTAGAGGCATCTGCCCCTCTGGGCCAGCTGCCAGTGAACTATGGTTGCAGGGTTGGCCTCTGTATGGCACTACTGCCATGTGTGCCCCCTGCCCAGCCATGTGGGTAGCTATCACCTGGAAGATATTCCAGGTGTAGTGGCCTGCTTTGAACTGTCAAAGCATGTCCTCCTGGCTCCATTTGGCCTGGATGTCAGCCACAGGCAGCTGGGTCCAAGGTGCCAGCTCTGAGCAGGCAGGGTCCTGCCACTGGCCTCCCCAGCAGGAATTCTAGCATTCCCTATTGGAAAACTGAAAAATTCCTGATAAAAAAAAATCCAAAAGTCACACTGTAAAATACGTGCAAATCCATGTTCCTCCACAAGTAAAACAAAAGACCACTATAACGAGAGAGAAAGTGAGACAGAGACGGTGATCAGTTGGAGAATGTTTTATTGATATATCTACAGTGGTAAACCAAGTCTCTTATCATAATAATAAAGTGAATTCTAAATATATATTTCATGAATACATATTTTCCTGCACTCCCATAAGGAGCTGGCCCCCACACAAGGGGTTTGGCCTTCCAACAGGGGATCCAGCCCCCAAACAAGGGGTACAGCCCCCCAACAGGGGGTTCAGCCCCCACATAAGGGGTTTGGCCCTCCCAAGAGGGTGTCTGGCCCCCCAAAATAGGGTTTAACCCCCAAACAAGGGGTAGAGCCCCCCAAAAGGGGTTCACCCCCCCAGATGGGGTTCAACCCCCAAACAAGGTGTGTGGCCCCCCAACAGGGGGTTCAGCACCAAACAAATGGTTCATCCCCCTAATGGGGGGTCAGCCCCCACACAAGTGGTACACCCCCCAATGGGGGCCAAATGGCCCCTGCAGGGGTTACCATCCCCCCTGCAAGGCCCACATGCCTCTCCAACTGCTGCCTCCTGGCCCCAATCCCCACCAGTTGGATGGCTTCCCCACCCAGCCTCATCCCCCAACTTGCACCCCCAGGCCCCCATGGCTAACCCCACAACCTCAGGTACCATCACAAAACCCAGGGAAAAAAAACAGAAAAAAATGGGGGAAAAAAGCCTCTGCTTACCTTTGAAGCAGGGGTGGTGGGGGCTCCAGCACCTTTTGGCAGAGCCCCCCAGGCAGCACAGGGTGTCAGTGGGGCAGCAGGGCCTGGGCTGCAGCCACTGGGGCTGTTAGCCTGCCCCGCACTGTACTGGTGGGGCCCAGTCAGCCAGATAGCAGCTGAACTGCTGGTAAGTGCCGGGGGGGTTTTTTGTGTTTTTTTTTTAAGCTGTAGGGTGTGTGTGGGGGGGGGACAGGGATCAGCGGAGTTTAGGGGGATGGGGCTGGCCAGGGAAGAGGTCAGGGGGCTCAGGGGTGCTGGTGGGCAGAGAGGCTGGCCTCAGCAGGGGTCTGGGGGGCTGAGGGAGTGGGCTAGGCCATTGGGGGTCCCCCCCATGGTCCCCTCCTCCAGCCCCCCCCGACCCCTTACTCACCAGCACCAGGGTGAGGGCCAACTATAGAGATGCTCTGGCTGCCAGAGCATCTCCATGAAGCAGCCAGCCTCCAGTTGCCTGCTTCACTTTTTTAAACTTCGATTTTTTTTAGACAAGTTTGCAGCGCGGGGAATGTTTTTTCATTCCTGCACGTGCCTAATGGTCCGCCTCAAAGGGGGTTGAGGCAGGGCAAGAGGCACATGCGAACTCATCTGGATGCACCCTATGAGGCTGTACTTGTGCTAAAGTCACTCTTTACCATATCTTTAATGACCTTTCCCCAGGACACTTCTGTGTTACTTCTTAATAAGGAAGAATTGTCCTTTAGGTGTAGAACTTAGGAAAGGGAAGAAACAAAAGCAAATAAAAAAGTACCAAAAGAACCTTACTAACTACAAGACTGTTCTTGGTCTAACTAAACATTAAATCAGGCATGAGGAGTGTGTCTACACTGCCTTAGTAGTGCTCTCAAGGATATGGAAGTGAAGCCACTCTAGCTGCATTCAGCATACCTCCTTGCACCCACAGCCAAAGCTCCTTTTTCTTTTGGCTGAACATATGTCTAGCCCAACAAAACAGCTATTGCCCCTCCAATAGCTGTATTACTATATGTCCAGGTTTGGCCCATAAGATGGGAAGGACATGAGTAATGAGGTACATTCAGAGCATCCCTTTCTGACAACACCGTGGTGGTAGTGTACCCTAAAAGACCACCTTATTGGCTTTGCCTGTTGTCAGCATCACATGGACAGAACAGAAGCAGCTGTAACATCCCCTCAGGCTTTAATGCCAAGACAATCCCCAGATTAAGTTGACAGAGACTGTCCTCCATAACCTAGGATCTAGATAATAACATGTACTTCTTTCATTTTACTCTGGAGGTTTATGTTCTTTATAAATCTGAGAAGCATGACATTTTCAGACAGTTGCCACAGATATCAAGTAGACAATATAGTCAGCAGCAAGGGGAATGAGGGTTGAGAAGCTGGTAGAGAAATGTTAGTTTATTGCTTTTTTTTTTGTCCTGCCAGAATCTATACTGAATGAGGCTAAAGCTTGCTGAAGCATCCAAAGGAGAAGCTGTGAAGGAGCAAAGTCAAAGAATCAGATTCTTGTCTCAGATGTGATACTGATTTTTAACCGATAACTTCTCTCTGATTTTTCATGTTTATTGTATAACACAACATGGGCCAAGGAGTTGGTTTTGCTTTTTGTAGTCTTTTAGGTACTGACTAGCCTTGATGTTGTAGTTAAAGTAACGATATTGTCTTTTCCTGATTAGCTGCTCTGGGTATTATAGCTAACAGGATCTATTCTCCCCTTAATGTGCCTATATAATTTTCATTAATGTTAATGGGAGCAACATGCTTGTTTTGCAGAAAGAACAGACCTTGTATTAGTTTTTCTGGCCTTCTGTTGCTCCCTGCTGCAAAGAAGCTAGATGACTGTTCATGTTTGGGGGGTTTTCAGTTGCTATCTAACCTAAAGCACCACTCTATACTAGCATCTCTGATTTTCTTTTAGAATAAATACTCTCTTTAAGTATAGAAAAACTGAGCCATACAACTTGTAATTCAGTTCGGTTTTTGTCTTATAATGTTTTCACATTCTCATTACAACAGAAGTTAACACAAAACTCACCCCAATATCCTCTGGAGCAGAAGCATATCATATACAATTATGGATTTTGATGTATTCTATGTTTACCATAGGTAAATCTGATTTCATCTTGTAAAGTATTATATTACTAAACAGTAAGCATACTCTCCGTCACTAAATAGGAGGAGGTCAGATGTGTCTAATGTGTTGTCATGACAAGCTTAAAGTCTATATACTACTATGGCCATTTAAATGGAAATTTTCTTTCAATAAGTTTGTAGAACATATTTGTATTTAAGGAAAAAGACTTACTTAGCTGCTGATATGCAGAGCTGAAATTAAGAGCCTTTGATTAAACCTCAGGTTTTTCACTTGGTTCAGAACAATTTAGTGGACAAAGGCTGAATCAGCCTTGGGTAAATTTGACCACTATTTAATCCTTTCCACTGATATCTGTATTTCTGGAGTAGAAGAAATTGAACTATAGTCCTTGAAATATATGTTGTCAGCATACATCATATTCAGAACAGTACTCTTCAAAGTTTCAAACTTAAAAACTGCATATTTTCTTTTGCGAGAAAGGGGGAAAAAAATCCCAAAACCCAAGTGTAATGGAGATTCAGAATTAAAAGCTCTCCCTGTCTTCTTTTTTTTCAAATATGGTCAAAGGTAGAGTACTGAAAAGGCAGACAAGGTTCTTTGGGTAAATCCAATATATTCAACTCAATATTTGGCCTAGTAAAAGATATTAAATTTATACAAAGAACCATTTCTACCTATGTCCTTAGACCAACACGGCTACAACCTACACTCCTGAGTACTGAAAAGAGAATTTATTAGCAAAATGATCTCATTTCAGACCTGTAGAAATAGTTATAGCTGAAGTTTCCATGGGAAAACTGTTTTGCTAAAACAGGCAACTTGCAGTACTGAAAATGTGTTATTTCCCTACCATCAATAAAACCAGGCTCCCTTATTTTCTTTGCTGAGACATCTGCTATGAGGTAACTCAAAGCTAAGGAACATCCATTGGCACTTTAAAATGTTGGTGCCTGCAGTATTTTTATTTCATAAGAACATATTCCCTTAAAGTTACTGTCAAAATTATGTTCTCTGTTTTATGGCTGTAGAGCTATAACTGAGAGCAGAATTTGGCACAATATTCTTAACTAGTTCTAAGGTCTTTCCATTAAGCATATATCATTGAAATCTTGTTTGCCTCAGGATGACCTGATAATATACTACGTAAACCTTTATTGAAGATAAAATTATATCTTTTGGGAGTTTCAGTGTCATTACTCCTTCCCATGCCACTTATCATTTAAATAAAAATTGCTTTTTAGAGTCTCTCTATTTATAAGCTCCCATGTGTCCTTATTTCTGAAACTAGCCATTGTGACTTTAAGGGCTGATAGAATTTAGCTCTAGGTATGAAAGTTCCATTCAAGCAGTTTTCCAAACACTATTTAAAGTTTGAATACATCTTGAGCAGCTGAATATGTCCATTGTATGTCCATACTCACATACATTGTTTTACTTTTATCTGTGAAGTTTTCATCAAATATGGATGGATATTGATTATCTGAATATTTGTGAATCATGTGAAGCAGCCCACTGATTCTTTTTTTTTTGTTTGTTTGTTTTTTAGTGCAGCAATCAAATAGAATTTCATGCTTGTTTTTCATTGGATGATTGGCATCTGATCAGATTAAGTTAGCTGTAGCCCCTGGTTGGAGTTACAATTAAGATACAATTAACCTGGCCATAAATAGTAACCTCTGTCACTTTCAAATAATTAATGGTGTGATAACAACCAGCCACAAAAATCTTGTGTATTTTTGGGAAATATTTTTGTGGCTGGTTTTGTGGCCCGGGCCTGAAGAGGAGTCTGAAACTAATTATGGTGTGGTCCCAGGGATGAGAACCACATCAGCTGGGTGTCAGTCTAAGGCAGCTCAGGTTCAGCAAAGCTGTGGACATCTGGCTTTCAACATGCTGGGCTCCTCCTTTATTGGCAAGTAGTAAGGGGAAGAGGTAGTTAGCCATGTTAGTCTGAAGTCAGTCAGAAAACAGGGTACATATGCACCTTTATTAGAGCACAAATTTTTGTCAACCCAAGTTCACTTAATTAGATGCTGTGAAAGGACAGCAAAGAGCAGAGTTTAAAGTAGAGTGAATGATTAGAATTAGTGGAGGCCACAGTGATCCCTCATGGTTGAAGATCATCACTCCCAAGGGTCAGATAAAAGGTTGTAAATGAGTCCATCGATGGCTAAGCCAGCCATCCTAGGGCTTCATACTATCTGGCAAACATTACAGGTGGTGGTGAAGGGGAGGATTGGACCACAGATTTCAAGGATATGCCATCAGTTATAGCTCATCAGAAAGGAAACAAAAGAAAATTCTTGTTTCTTCCTTCTGTTTCTGTCATTTTTCTGCCTCCAGAGTGAGATGTTTTTCCTCAAAGTAAAATGTGCCTTCTCTCACAAGGTGTTGCCATGTAGTATGCCATATCCCAGGCTAGTTTTTCCTAATTTGAAGTGTTAATGCCACACTTCTTAATGTTCACTTTAAGGGTGTCTTTGAAGTGTTTCCTCTGGCCCCCACATAGGCTTTGTCCTTGTCTGAGTTGGGAATATAACAGTTGTTTTGGCAAATATACATCAAGCATGTGCACACAGTGTCCTGTCCACCACAGCTGATGTTGAATAATAATGCTTATGGAAGCATTATTATTCATGGTGGTATTGTCACTTGGAGGACAAGTGAACCGGTGGTATTAGCACCGGTGAGGACAATGGCATTTGTGCAATGATCCTCTCATTTTATACCAAGGATCTTTTGAAGACAGTGCTGCAGATGGCATTCCAGGACTTTCAGATAGTCTCTGTAAGTCACGCAAGCTGTTGGGATTAGTACAGCTTTATGTAGTAAGAACTTTTTTCAAGTCATGATGTTGTGATCGTTGAACACATGATGATTCAGTTTTATGGAGGCAGAGCTAGCACATGAGGTCCTGGGCTGGATCTCTTCATTAATGTTGGCTTTCTTTGAGAGATGGCAGCTGAGGTATGCAAAGTGTTCAACATTCTCCAGCTCCTGTGGTCAATGATGATCTTTACTGGGGGAATTAATTGGCCCAGACCAGGATGGTGAAGCACCTTTCTTTTTCTGATGTTAAGGGTCATTCTGAGGCACTGGTATGCTTAAAAGAAGCAGTTAAGGGTCATTTATAGGTCCTCCTCAATGGGCGTGTCTGCATGTGTTGCTATGGTGACATTGTTACTGTGCCGTCATTTAGTATTTCCTTTTGGAAGTACTAAAAAATGGCACAGTAACTGCCCATACTGTGTCATGCATGCTGCGCTTGGTTATTTTTAGGCACTATTTTGCCATAGCAATGGTTTATAATGAGGTAGCATGTTACTATAGTGACATAGCATCATGTGTAGATGTGCCAAGTATGTGCAATGACAGCACAATCATCAGCGTACTGAAGTTCCACAATCAAGGCAAAAGTAACTTTGGTTTTGGCATAGAAGCAGGAGAGATTGGAAAGGTTCCCATCCATTCTGTACTCAGTGACGATGCCATGTGTCAGATGGCCATGGATGAGCATCTTGATGACCACAAGTAAAATGGAAAACCAAATCAGTGTGATCACAGCCCTGCTTGATACCAGTTCGAATGTCAGAGGACTCTGTAGTGGAGTCACTGCATAGCATGGGGGCAATCATCTGGCCATGAAGGAGTCTTAGGAAGGTGATACATTTTCCTGGGAGGCCAAAATGTAATAAGATTTTCCATAGAACCTCATGGTTAACAGGATCAAAATTTTGGTTAAGCTGATAAAGGCCAGATACACTTCCTGCTGTTGTTCTTAGCAATTTTCCTGGATGTCCATGGTGCCTCTCAATGGTCTGAAGATGCATTGAGACTCAGGAAGGATTTCCTCAGCAAGAGGGAGCAGTTCGTGTGGCTTCAGACCATTGAGAGGCAAGATGGATGTGAATTCAATAGGTAGGAAAGCAAAAGGGAGGGTAGGGGGAGGAAAGGGAAGGTGGAATGTTGTGAAAGGCATACAAGCAGAGAACCTATAGGAACAAAGGATCACAAAAGATAATCCAGGCAATGAGATAAGAATCTGTAGTTCTTGTTTAAACCATACTTAACATAATCCAGTTTGTGGATGTTTTCTGGTTCCACAATTTCACATTCAAATAGTTTTTTGTTTTTTTTTTTCTGCCTGAGAAAAAGAATCTTGAGGTCACCAATTGATTGTCGAGGAAATGTTTTTCTGCCACAGGCTTTAGCGTCTTTCTGCAACTGATGTCAAGTTGGTGCTGATTCTTTCTTAAACATAGACGTTGCCCTGTCTGTCCAACATAAACATCAAATGGCATTGTAAGCAGTCGATGGTATATATGATGTTGTTAGCATTGCAACTCAATGAACCCTAAATGTTTTATTACTTGTTATTAAGTCCTGTGATGATGTGGTCAATATTAATGTAGAGACACAACAGGCATGTGTGTCCACTGTAAGGTCTGGTGCCTTGGTGAGGATGGGAGTTTGTTAGTCTATTGTTTGAGAGATGTCATTTGAAGTTGTGGGCTGTCTGCAACCCATGGTAGGTTTGTCCCCAAAAGCTACCTTGAGATGGTCATCTTTTTTCAGGAGATGTTGAAGGTCATTAATGATGCCTTGAGTGTTCAAGCCAGGGGCTATAGGTAACAATCAGAAGGATTCTGGTTGTCCTCATTCCACAGTTGGTATTGTAGCAAGTTAGAGTAAGGCCTGAGTCTTGCCTTAAGTGGCTAAAGTTTTGGGGTTTTACTATAATTGTAGGAATCTCTGCTTGATACTCAAAGTGTTTAACCTGGTTGGTGGGATGAGAGCTGATCTGAGTATAACATAGAGCTTGGCTGTAGACAATGGATTTAGTATTGTGTTTGGATGAAAGCAGGTGGCATGAAGATAGGTGTGGAAGTTGTTTGGTTTTTGATATAGTTTCTGTGTGCCCACTACAAACCTTCACTGTAGTAACTAGAAAATGAATCTTCTGTACAGAGTATTCCAGTTAATTTGATGGAAGGGTGGAAGTTGGTAAAATCTAGGTGAAATTCCTCTAGAGATTCCTTCCCATTTATCCAAAAGATGATGTCATGAATGTACCTGAGGTATACCAGGGGGATGAGAAGGCAGCTGTGGAGGAAAGAAACTTCAAGGTCTAACATAAATCTGTTGAAATACTAGGGAGCCATACATGCGATATGTCTATACAATTAGGGATCTGATCCATCATTCCTAAGTCAGACATCCTGTCATGTCTGTGTAATGTAGCAGAAGACACATGGCCTCCCTGCCCCTTATTTCCCATATATCTGTGCATGTCCCCTTGCTGCCTGCCTCCTACCACATGTTCCCTGGCCCCTCATCCCTTACTCCCATGTACCTGTTCTTGCCCCCTTTTCATTTTTTTCACAGTACAGGTCAGGACCAGGGGGGGTGGGGGGGGGGGGGAGCAAAGCTAAAGCTGAAGGTAGGCAGTGGGGGAGTTAGGCTTCATGTTCTCCTCTGCACTCCCCTCAGGCTGTACATCACAAGTCTCCCTTGCTCACCCCCTCCTGCAGGGAAGGCCTGGGTCCAAAGCTCCAATGGATCCAGTAAGCCAGTTCTTCAATCTGAGCCAATTCTGAGCTGATAATACCTGCATCAATCCAATATTTTAATCTATTTTTCCTATTTTTTTTCCTCTATGTTGATTGGAGAATACTTCATCTTGTATTCAAGTAAATACAGTATGTAGTTAGAAAAAAAATGTAGAAAGGATTTTATTGCTTATTTGTCTTTTTAAAAGTTTTTATTTGGCCCTTAGGAGGGATTTCACAAACTCTTTATTATTTATTAGAAAAAAGTATGCTACATACCCAGTATATATTGTACAATGATATTTGAGTGAAATACATAAAAGTAGATGTATTTTGCAGTTTGTCTATGGAAAATATAATTGGCATGAACTTACACATGGGAAATCTAAGATGTTTTGTTTGGTGATTTGGGTACAAAATTTGTGATTCAAGAGACTTATAGCACAGCCATGCTGTGTGACCTTAAGGGCAAAGCTTGTTTTGTGTTTTTTTTTGTTTGTTTTTTCATCTGTGAAGTATGGGTAGTGATATTCCTTTATTTCTTTAGTGTGTTGCAAAGATAAATTAAATAATGTTTATTAAGGTTTTGCCCAATTCTTGGTAGAAGTTGGTGGTAAGTGTCTGCTCCTTCTTTAACATGTGCTTGGACCAGTAGACTAAGTCTACTTAAAATGGTAGCATGAGACCAACATTCAGTAGCTTATTCATAATATTTGGATGACATTTACCTCTATGCCCCATTTAAATTTCATAAGAATTTGTTGCTTAAATGAGGAGCCAAACAGTGAATGGGAGAAGCAAACAGCAGAGTTTGCAAGCAGTTTGCAGATCAGTTTGGTGTCCCATCTCTTTGAAGGGAAGCCTGAAAGGTAAGATTATTTTTTATATATAATTATGACTGACTAACTTACATAATTTTATTTTACCAGCACACATTTTATTTTAACAGCACACATTTTATTTTAGCAGCTAAAACTCAGCAGCCAGACCACAGCTTAAGCCATTTGTTTAACTAGTATCTAGAGTGAGGAGGAGTTTGCTGAAGAGGTTTGCTTGGAAACTCTCTCTCGCATTCCTTCACTGTCAGCTTTCTAAGAAAAAAGAGATTTGCAGGGAAAAGGGAACCCTTCAGATCAAGGAACAGCAAACAGGCTAACTACAGATGAGTCTGCTATGGAAAGTCTGCTTAGAAAAGAGAAGCAACAAGTGAGAGGAAGCATATTGGAAGACAACCAAGACATGGCTGGATGATGTTGCAGTCCCAGAGCCACTGTCACTTCTAGCTCTGTCTATGCTTCCATCTGTGAGGTGTCTGTCCAGGCAAGATGACACACCATTGAGGCTTCCACCCAGGTCCTGGCTTAGTGCTTGCAGACTGTGGCTTGCAGGTTCCTTCCAGTGCCTGCAATGTGAGAGGTGCCTTCTGGTGGTGTCCTTCAGGGGGAAGGCAAAAAACTTACAGGAGGAGGCTCCAAACCATCCTTTGGAACCTTCATCAATTCCGTGTTAGAGAAAACCTTTAGGAACATGGGGGAAAGACTGCCAGAGGTGGTCCTAGAAAAGGAAGAGGGCATGAACTCCCAGGAAAGTTGAAACTGGAAGCTTGTAACCTCTGGCAGCAAGAAGAAGTAATCATCCCCACCTGCAGATGTTTACCTGGAGAACAGATATGGAGTGCTAGCAACAGAGGAGGAGGAGCACATTCCATTGATGGAAGAGGCCAGGTCAGGACTCCCCAAGGTGGTGAGGATCAAGACCACTGCCAAGAAAATGAAGCAAGGGATGGTGGAGGTTGGAGACTCCCTTCTGTGGAGGATGCAGAAATCCATCTTCTGGCCTGATCTCTTGTCCTGGGAGGTCTGCTGCTTGCCCAGAACCCAGACTCATCTGACCCTCTGCCTATTACCCCATGCTGCTAATCCATTTGGGCACCAGTGATGCTACCAGGGGTAACCCTGAGCATATCAAGAGTAACTACAGGGTTCTGAGTACAAGGGTGAAGGGAAGGGGGCACAGGTGTCATTCTCAATCATTCCAGTCAAAGGGAAGGGCCCCAGCATGCACAGATGCATCCTGCATATCAATGTATGGCTGCACAGGTGGTGTCACCAGCAGGGATTTAGTTTCTTCAACCATGGAATGTTGTTCCAAAAAGAAGGATTGCTAGGAAGAGACAGGATCCATCTGGTGAAAAGAGGGAAGAGAATATTTGCAGACAGGCTCATTAACCTAGTGAGGAGGGCTTTAAACTAAGTTTGCAGGGGTGTGGAGAACAAAGCCTTGAGGTCAGTGGGGAAACAGGGGACCTGAAGGAAGCAGAAGGAGGAGGGGGAAATAGGGAAGGCTTCCTCATTCTTTCTGAGAAAGTAAGGCAATTGGCTAGTTACTTCAGATGTCTGTACATGGATGCACAGAGCCTGGGAAACAAGCAGGAAGAACTGGAAGTCCTCAGACAGTTAAGAAATTATGATGTGATTGGAATAACAGAGATTTGGTGGGATAGCTCACATGATTGGAACACAGTCATGGATGGGTGCAAACTGTTCAGGAAGGACAGGCAGGGGAGAAGAGGAGGAGGAGTTGCTCTTTATGTAAAAGAGCTGTATGATTTCTCAAGCTCCAGTATGAAGCTGAAGACAGACCTGTTGAAAGTCTCTTGGTTAAGGTAAGATAGGAGATAAAGAAGTGTGATGCCAAGGTGGGTGTCTGCTATAGATCACCAGACCAGAAAGATAAAGGTAGATGGTTTTCTTTATTTTTCTCCAGATAACAGGCTCTGGTTCTCCTGTGGGACTTCTATCACCCTGACATCTGCTGGCAATACAGCAGCACACAGGAAATCCAGGAAGTTTTTGGACAGCATTGGAGATTACTTCCTGGTGCAAGTGTTGGAGAGACCAACTAGGGGCTGTGCTCTTCTTGACCTGCTGCTCACAAAAAGAGAAGAATTGGTGCAGGATATAGAGGTGGATGATGAGTTCAGCAGCAGTGACCATGAGATTGAGTTCAGAATCCTGATAAAAGAAAGAAAGGCAAGCAGCAGAGTATGGACCCTAGACATCAGAAAAGCAGACTTTGACTCCTTCAGGGAACTGATGGGAAGGATCTCCTGGAAGGCCATGTTGAGAGGAAAAAGAGTCCAGGAGAGCTGGTTATATTCTTAAAAAACCTTATTGACAGCTGGATTGTTGGGCTGAAATGGTAGTGATCAATGACTCAATGTCTAGTTGGTATCAAATGAAGTGCCCCAGGGGTCAGTCCTGGGCCTGGTTTTGTTCAGTATCTTAATTAATGATCTGGAAGATGGAATGGATTGCACCCTAAGCAAGTTTGGGGTGACACCAAGTTGTGGGGTGTAATAGATATGTTGGGAAGTAGAGCTAGGATTCAGAGTGACCTAGACAGTCTGGAGGATTGGGCCAAAAGAATTCTTATGATATTCAACAAGGACAAGTAAAAAGTCCTGCACTTAGGATGGAAGAATCCCATGCACTGGGACCAACTGGCTAAGCAGCAGCTCTATGACCTGGGGGTTAAAGTGGACAATGAGGTGGATATAAGTCTTGTTGCCAAGAAGGCTAACAGCATACTAGGCTGCATTAGTAGGAACATTGCCAGCAGATCAAGGGAAGTAATTATTCCCCTTCATTCTGCACTGGTGAGGCCACATCTGGAGTAGTGGGCCCAGATGTGGGCCACCCACTATAGAAAGGATGTGGAGAAGTTGGAGAGAGTCCAGCAGAGGACAATGGATAGGGGTCTGGTGCACATGACTTCTGAGGAGAGGCTGAAGGAACTGGGCTTGTTTGGCCTGGAGAAGAGAAGAGAAGAGACTGAGAGAGGATTTGATAGCAGGCTATACCTACCTGGAGGCTGGTTACAAAGAGGATGGAGCTAGACTGTTCTCAGTGGTGACAGATGACAGAACAAGAAGCAATGGTCTGAAGTTGCAGCAAGGGAGGTTTCAGTTGGATATTAGGAAAAAAATTCTCACTAGGAGGGTGGTGAAGCACTGGAAATGGGTTACCTGGAGAGCGGGTGTAACCTCCATCCTTGGAAGCTTTTAAGGCCTGGCTCGATGAAGCTCTGGCTAAAATAATATAGTTGGGGGAGATCCTGCTTTGAGCAGGGGGTTGGTCTAGATGGCCTCCTGAGGTCCCTTCCAACCCAGTTTTCTATGATTCTATGATCCCAGCACAGAAATAAATTTTATCTAAGATTTTTTTTTTTTTAGTGGATCCATCTCTTGTGATACTTTTAAAAAACATATTTTGCTTTGAATACTTTTTATTTTTAGTATCTTTAGGTTATAGCTGTGTACAAAACAAACTAGTGAAAAAGAACTGCATGCAGCATAATTAAAATCTTTTTCACTAATTTTTCCCAGAACTGTATAAAATAATTCAGATACATTTGAATTAAACTTAAGCATCTTCTCCTTGAGAGCTTGCTTTTCTCCTTGATGTTGTGCTATTAATGTTCAGTGTCTTACACAGTAAACAGCCTAAAGCAACACATCTCAACAAGAAAGCTAACATGCCATTCTCATTGGTTTACTTGTTTAATTTTATTTAGCTAAGAGTATTGCAGCATATGTTCAATTGCCAAGAGAAACAAGCATCTTCTAATCAAGAGCCCCTTTAAATGTCCATTGAAGTCAATAGATGCACTTCAATTGATTTCAATGAACTTTGGGATGGTCTCATAATGTTCTGGAAGATATCTAGGAATAGTCTAGATGGCAGTGGTTGGGACCCATATCTTTAAGAGGTTCTGACAGGTTTTATCTATAGCTCTTTGTTATATATTGCCACAAGCTCATATTGTATACAATGCTGATCAATTTTAACTCAGACTGGTCATGTCTACACATGCATTTGTGCTGGCTTAAATTTACTGTGCACTAAATTACTGCACAGTAAGCAGGAATAGGCTGGCATCTACATGTGCAGGCATTAAAATGCATTACCACTGTGTGTGGACTGACTTGAGCCTAAAGCTAGTCCTAAGGCAGTCCGCACATACACTGTTACTGTGCAGTAAGGTGTCTACATGTGTGTTACTGCACACTAACTAACCGGGTGTAAAATTAATACCTGCATGATGCAAGTATCAAATTTATGCTCATGTTGGAGTAATTCACTATATTTACTGCATAGTATGGGCATGCACATGTAGATGCATGCCTGCACTGCTCAGTAAATCAGTTACTGTGCTGTAAATGTGCACATGGAGATGCGCCCACTGTGAATGCAACTGAACTTTGACTTATTCCCTGGCTCCATGTAATTATGAAACAACAAGGCATAGAAAGGGTAAAATGAACTAAGGAAATACCCTAAATGAAGTAGTTGAAGACCCTAGCTCAGTGTAAAACTTTCTGGAAATGGGAAAGAATACTAGAGAAGGCTAAACGGTGCTTTGTTATGTATTGGAAAACAACAGCTGCCAACAAAAAGGAAGACAGGCAAAACATTTTAATATATATTTTAAATAACTGATTTTGAAGCATTTTGTTTTTAATAGTTTGCAAAATTAGCTCAGGCAGTGGAGGCTAACTATGAATTTGCAAAGCATAAATTTGAGGAAAAATTCTTTCTCTGTAAAATGAAACATGAGCGATATATATTTAAATAGAAAGATTTACTATTAACTATGTAAAATATTGTATACATATGAAAAAGGCTGTATCTAATATACCTATAATATATACCATACATCAGAAAACAGAATGGCCTAAGGCATGAATAAAGATTAACGTGAGAAATATGAAGGCAGAATATGACTTACACACACACACACACACACACACAAACAATCATGATGTACTAGAAAGTCCCAACAGTTAAAGAGAAGTTTTCAAAGTCAGCTTGATTGTGCTTTGTGGCACTATGGCACAGCAATTGGAAATCACCCTAAAGCAAGATTTGACAAGAAATTGATTGTTGCCTTATCATTGCTGGTTTGTTATCAGACTCCTTCCAACTCATTGTAGGTGTTTATCTGGATTAGATAATGCTGTAAAGACATTACCACGTGACTCAAACAATGAGAACATTATATACTTTTAGGAAGGATGCTTTTATGGGGACTCCTTGCAGTCCTTCCCAACATTGTCAGAAGATAGTTGCAGGTTTGTCTTTTCATTTATTTTAAGAATATTAATTTAAAAAGAAATGGCAGGAGTAGGGGGTTTTTTGTTTGTTTGTTTTATTTTTAGGCAGATTGACAAATTTGCTGTTTATCTCTTGCAAATAAGCTAGAGCTGGATATTCAGTCGATATTGCTACACCTTGGAACTGACTAGTTAGCAGCACAAGGTCTTGTATTAAGAAAAGATACTGATAATGGAGTTTCTTTTGTGCAATCCTGTACAGGAAATGTACACAAATGTACTAGTTACCTGAACACAGAAAGAATCAAATACCATAATAAGATTATTTTGCTCAGAGTTATGAATATCTTTCTTGCCAGCACCCTACCCCCAACCTCTGTTTCTGGTCCATTTCCCAATCTTTTCTAAGAACTGCCCTGATTTTGTTCACTTTCCTCAATTCCACTTAGGTTTGATTCTGTGATGCATTTGCTACTTCTCTCCAAGCACTGAACTCCATAAAAGATACCCAAACTCCCAGGATTGCATTTGGCTGCCCACCCATATAGCTCAGATGTCTGACTGCTATGTGTTTTCAGTGATATTGCTTACTATTTTGTCCATCATTAAACTCAATCTCCTTTCTGATACTGGTACCATTTTGAACACCATTTCCTTAGTCCCCTTGGCAGTTTATTAGCTCTTTTCTTTCTGTTTTCAGCAGTCACATTATGATACTTTGAGCCAGAATAGCATCTGGTAGTAAGACATAAACATTCTTTAAGGTTCAGTGTATTTTGAAAATGTGACACCTTTATTTATGCCACTAGTAACTTTCTCGCATTCATGGAATTCCTATAACAAAAGTGAAAATGATTTCCACTATATCACCAGAGCAATACTCAGCTTAAGCCAATCTAGGAGATGATGAAGCTGAACCTTATTACAAAACACCAAATAAAATATATATTCCACAAATTTTGCTAAAAATCAGTTTGACAGATCTTGTATCCATGTTCTTTTTACATCTATTTATTTTTAATAAATATTTTTCAGAGTATTATTGTGATTAGGGAATTGTGATTTTCAGTCCATAGATGTAGAAGTGGCTTCTTTTATGTTTCTATAAACCTTTGGATCATGCTGCAAGTCCTATTTCTTTTTCCAGTCATCTAAGGAGGTGGGGGGAGGGGGTACTGAGGCCTGATATTAGTCACTTGAATGACCTTTTTGTCATTGTTTTGCAACTGGTTATTGATTTGGGAAGTCTTTTGACTTTTTATTGCTGGCAGTATGTCATGTACCAATAGTATTAATCCTAGGAAATTAATTATGGGAGAAATATAGTGACACATTTTTTGAGTTTCAGAGAAAAATGCAAGAGCTTACCAGAGCATATAGCTGCACAAACCTGGAACACATGCATACTGAAACTGGAAATGTTTCTGCCTGTTTAATCCTAACCTTCATGTGCTCAGGTAATACCATATTAACCTATACAACACACACATACAAAACATAGTAAAACCGAAGTCATCCTCAGTATAAAATGATAATAATAATTGCATTAAAACATGAATGATTTTTGGCCCATTCTTGAAGTTCTCTCTCTCACACACACATACACACACCTGCAATCAACAGTAATGAAATATTAAACTAAACTGTATGTCTTGTCAATTTAAAAAGAACATTATTAAAATGTATAATTATTTGTGGAATCATGGCCTAAAACTTTACCAGTAATTGACATTAAGGTGGCTGATAAGTTATGCCATCTGTTTCTCAGGCTCCCTCTACAAGTAACAGGTATTGCACAATTAACTGGTTAATTGTGCAATTACCTTGAGACCAGCTACACGTGCAAAGTAGCTATCATGCCACAAAAATCTCTAACCAGCTATGAAGTTAGATCTCAAAAATGTATACTAACATTAAAGGTGCTTAACATCAACCTTTAATTTGCATGTGGAACCGGGTCTCCCCTGCAGCTGGGGGCTCCCAACCACAGAGGTGCACTGAGCCCAACCAGGGCTGGAAGTCTCACAACTGAGGGGACTTTCAGCCCCAGAAGCTTCTGACTCTAGGTCTTGGCAGCATGGGGTCCCAGAGTCCAACAGCTGTGGACACTGGGTGCTAGTGCCCAGATGAGTGCAAGTAGCTGGGGGTGTAGCTGCCGTAGGGAGGGGGGGTCCAAAATCTCCAGGTCTGGGGGATCATGGAAGACATGAAGTCCCAGCCACAGGGCTATATGAAACTGAGCTGAGTAAGTTCCAGCCATGGGAGCTTACTTCTTGCTGCTGCTGCAGCTGCAGGTGGAGCCCAGGATTGGACTCCCCCGTGCATTGGAAATAAATGTTGATGGGATTTAATACACAATCCTGCTGGGGATGGGATAGAGTGGGGCTAGACCAGGAGTGGCCGAGGGGTGTGGCATGAGGCCGGACCCAGAGCGGTAGCAGGGGTAGAGCTGGGCTGGACCTGGAGCAGCAAGGGGGTGGAGCGGGGCCAGACCCGGAGTGGTGGGGAGTGGATATGGCGCGGGGCTGGACCTGTAGGAGCTGGGTAGGGGAGGGACAGAGATAGGCCCCGGTCATTCTTGACAGGCAGTTTGCTAGTAGTCATATCATTCTTTTCTGTTTACATAAACTGGCATGCCTTAACCACTGTAGTTTGACAGACCACTTAGTTTTGGGACACACCTGTTGTCTGTTGACAAGTATCTTTATTTTTTGGTCATTATAGAAACTAGAAAAATAAGTAAACAGCTCAGGATGAGTGCAGTATTAACTGTTTTTAAGAACAGATGCAAGAAATCTAACCAAAAGAATCAGCAATAACTCTAAGAACAATTAGAAAGCTCAAATTGAATTGACCCCAAAATTCTCAGCTGTTGCTGATCAGTAAGTAACATGACAAATCTTACACAAGGGATTACGTGGATGATCCAGAAGACAGAGATGAATCTTAGTATCTACAAACTCAGTATTTTTATTTTTTCCAAGAAATTAAGATTTGACTTTATCAGTCTAGAATAAAATTAACCTGTAGAATATTTTTAATGGAATAGTGTCTATGGCAACCCTTGGACCCGCTTCTTTAATATTATGTATATCAGACACTTGGGCTATGTATTAACCTTACTGTTCTTTACACTAATGTGTCCAATTATGAGTCTGTCTTTAATCTTGTCAAATAAGGAAGGGGGTAGGGGGAGAGAAAAACCTTGACAATTGTTTTATTTGGTATTTCAGTTTGTACTTCTGGTTACATATTCAGTTTTCGGTAGTGACTCTAAAAATAATGTGCCAATTTATATATGACCAGGAATATATCAGATGTCATATTCTTATAATTGATATTGGAACAATTCAAGATTAACATAATTGAAGTCCTTAAGCATTGATATAAATGAAGTATGTGACAGTAAAATTAGTTTTATTGTGTCAGGGAAGGATCCTTTTTCATGATTAGAACCTGAGAGCTGTTTTTAGACATAGTGAATACACTCAGTGTCATTTTTTAAATAATCTTAATTTTTTATGTGCTCAAAGTTATCGAAGTCCAGGATATTAATTAATTGTCTTCCAAGTTAATCTTTGAATTCTATACTGTTTTGTTCTTTCCTACTGAAGTGCTTGCTTGCTGTATGTTGTCTTTATGTTAGCAAAAACTCCAAAGCTTTGGTAACTGCATAGACAACTCTGAATGTTGTGTGATTGATTCCATGCATGAACTCTTCAGAAGGTTCCCTTTAAAGTTCCTTAGTATTTTTGCCGTTAGGGCTTATGCTAGGGAAGAAATGGTGAAAGACATCATGGAACCTTGTTCTGTGGTCTCCTTTTTGCTAGTAGACAATGCATGCATCGTGACATTTCTAAAGCAGAGTCTTGGTTATGCTATTCAGTAGATCAGAGGCAGAAGTATCCGGAATCCAGTTTGACAAGGTGTCTTTGGCATTCATAGAAACAGAACAGCACATTACCCAATTCTATCAGGCATATTAGAAGGGCAAAAAAATGAAATGTAATAGCATCAATTTGGTTTTTCTGTGAGAACCAGAATTATTATACATTCTATAATATTCCACCTGTCTTTAGACCTTTTCCAGATATGCTAATAGATTATTTTCACATTTTCTTCCACAGATTCCAATAGTAGTACTTTGTGTATCTCTACCAACTTTGGTTCAGATTTCTCAAAGAAAGTCCTTTTGAATTAATTTATAGTTTACATAGAATAACAGGTGACTGTGCTTTATTATAAAATTAATTTATTTACCATACAATATTTCCCTTACAGGCTTCCCTTATTAGTGATGCTTGCTTAATTGGCATGCATTTATTTACTGAATTACAATGATGAATGTAGAAACGTAGCTAGTGGGAGTGATCATGTATGAATGGATTTTTACCCTCTCTCCAGGTCTCCAAGTTTACTGGAAACTTATCCTGATGTCTACTCTGAAAAGTAGGCTGTATTCATTCTAGAGATGAAGTTGAACCAAAAGCCTTGATCAAAAAAGATATAAGGTGGAATCTTGGGAACTGAACCTGGAATTTGGATCTGATTTTCACAGTTGTCCAAATCAAAATCCTGGATCTCAGGAGGCCCATCTTCATTTATTTCAGCAACTTACCTGATGACTAGTAGGAAAGAGTCTGGAAGATGACATTTAGTTGATGCTCTGGTTGATAATGTTCAAGGGTCTTCACCTCAGTTTCTATAGCACTGTTATATTAAGAGGTATAGAAGGTTGTCAGTACAGTGATCAGTAATTACTCAAAGGAGCCAGGGTAAGTAAAAATGTATTTTTCTTCTTTTATTTATCTTTGCATAATCATTTTTTTTTCAAATTCAATGCCTGTTTTAAATCTCTCTTAAGTATTATTAATACAAAACTCAGTGTGTGCTTCGAGGCCCCATATTTTGTACAGAGTCACAGTGATGAAATTATCTTTAAACTAGAACAGTCCATAACTGCTCACCGAAACCAAATGATATTTAAACTGAAGTTTTGGCACCTAAGTTACCCTGCAGTGTTTATTCTTAGTATGTGTTGATATACTATATTTCTTTCACTTCCTGTTGCTTTCTTGTAACTTTTGTTCCCAGAAGTTGCCAATATCTTGTTTCCATTCCTCCAGGGTTTAAACTAGCACATCTGTCATTTTGTTGCAAGTACACAAGTGAATGTTTTTGCACTTGTTCTGTTGTCCATGGTAAGTGACATTTGCTCCCAGCACCTTATATCTAGGGCACAGTTCAAGCTTATTAAAAAATGTTTTCTTCTTTGATCTAGTTTGAAATTGCTTTCTTTCCCCTTCAAACATCATCACAACTAGAGCTCCATAACTGTTTTTCCTTTTAAGGGGCACATTTGCCTCAGCAGAGCCATCTAAAAGTTCACTTCTGAGAAGACCTTCTGACCAAGTTTCAAAATAGAATTCAAAGCAAAGTTTTTAATTAAAAGTAGAATTTGTGTGGCTCCCTGGCAACATGAGATGATGCAAGATATTTTCAATAATTTTTCTCTACTGTGATATGAAAGGAAAACTCTAATGTTACATATAACAATTTTATACAACCATCTAGGAATGGTTATGTAAATAACGATTTGGAACTATTGGAGTGAGGGTCTCTATCTCACTGGGTATCATCATACATAGCTGGAAGTAGACAAATATTGTAATTATGCAATCGTTTTTGGGGTACTTCATCATATGAAGTATATTCCTGGTGATCTTTCAGGAACCAATGTTTAAGAAAGAAACAGAGGGACAGTTAAAATTCTGATCTTGGCAGGAGGAAGTGTAAGAAACCATAGCCATAACGGAGAAAAAGTGGGTTAACAATAGCAAGGAGATTGGTATACCAGATGTTGACTCCAAGGGGCTAGGTAGAACCAGGAGTAGATAAACTAAGTAACAAGGTGTTGCATATCAGGAATAATAGGATAGGCATATGGAGAAGTTTCCAGTTATATATGATTAGTTTCTAGAACTCAGAAGAACATGTAGTGAGAAATCTAGAGCAGGGGTGCTCCAATCCTCAGCCAGTGGGCCAGATCCACTCAGAAGAGTGGAGTCATCTGGCTCACCAGATTCCCCATAGGTCCACAAATTTGATGGTTGGGGAGTGGTGGCAGCATTAATTGCTACTTCTCCATTGCCAAATGTCTTGATCTGTGAGCAGTCCAGTGGGCTAGATAGTATGACCCTACCTTAAGACTGGCAGTGTGGGACATGGATCTTGTGTTCTCAGATCTAGATGTATGGGGCCAAACTGAGGTGGCACAGAGCCTGATCTGGGTTCATGGGGCCAGGCAGAGGCAGGTCAAAGCCTGATCCAAGCATGCAGACTGGTTCTGTACCATTTATTCAGCTTGAGGAACTGAACAGTTGAGTTCCACTTATCTAGGGCAGAAGTTCCCAACCTTTTTATGCTATGGACTGGCAAACTCACTCAAATAACTTTGCTGTGGTCTAATATACATATTAAATTTTCAAATTTAAATTTCATTTTTACATGGGGGAGGGAGGGGTGCAAGAGCAGCCAGGTCTTCTTGGTAAGTCTGTTGTGAGGGAAAGGGCATTGGGTGGTAGATCAAGGCTGCAGTGTTGGGGTAGGGAGTGAGGCTGAGGCAGGGGCAGGGACTTCTCAGCTGGGGCAGGGCACCAGACTGAGCTGCATGAAGGTGGGGGGTGGCTCCCTAAAATTCCCAGACACCTTGCAGATGTTTCCTCCTTGCTCAGCAGCTCCAGCCTGGGCTTATACCCCAGCCAAGACAGCTCCTTTCTCCAGGCAGTCCCGGTACTGAGTTCCTTCCCTCCCTTGGTGCAAAACAGCTCTTGGGTTGCCCCATGCATCCTTGCAGGGACTTGATGCTGGGCCCCCTCATACAGAGCAGACAGGTGGCACTGCCAAGCTGCTACCCCTATCCCCAGCCTGCCCTACCCCACACTGATCCGAGGGCACATGCCCCACTCCATACCCTCCCAGGCTGTGTGCAGCTGCAGGAGCTGCCTGCACCTCCCAGATGACCTGTGGCTCCATCCCACGCCTGCATCAGCAGCCCTACTCCCTCCCTCACCATGGGAGTCTATGGGAGTTGGGCTAGTGCCACAGTGTGGCAGCCAACCCGTTCATGGCCACAGCCTGGTGGTTGGGAACCCCTGAGCTAGAGAATAAAAGGGAACAAGAGAGGGGGGTTCTTTTCTAGTGTGAGCTTACTTGCTACAGCCAGCCAATGTGGGAGTTAAAATCTCAAGTTAGAATCTCTTGCTAGCACAGTTGTAAGTATTCTAATCAAGTGCTTGTAACTATAATTACTGTGTGTGTGTGGCCATTACCATGCACTGTTATCTAATACATATAGGTAGTATTTTGTTATAGTATTTTAGAGTGTTCATGTAAAATGCTGTATAACAGCTATTGACCTTTGGATTTAATAAAGGCATTTTAGCTTAATTACTAATGTGGTCAATTGGATTACAGCACTAAGGATCCCAGGTGCCACTATAAAAAAAAAAATACAAATAACAAATAAAAATAAAATAATTTTGAAGCCTCTTACATCTACAGCTGCCAAGAATTGCAGTTGGGGTCAATTTTTTGCCTGAAGGATTCTTGACTATTATGGACAGTTATACTATCATTCTTGCAATTTTACATTTGACCTAAATGTAATTTCTCAGTTTAACACTAATTTTTATAAAAGCCATAAGATCCACAGAAATTCTACAGGTGAACAGCAATGATTTAAAACGTACTTTTAAACACATTAGCATCCCTGCATTTGAAACTGGGGATATGCAGCTCTGAGATCATGCAAAGAACCTACTTAATTTTTAATTTCATGTATTTTTCAGAAATTACAAAATCCACAATTGTCCACAGAATCAACTTAAAAAAAATTAATAAAAATAAATAAAATGCTCCCAATGGGAGCCAGCAGATCTCACTGGAAAGGTGACATGAAGGGCAGCCAGCAGTCAAAATGGTGGCTGCCCCCTTGTCCTCCTCCCCGCTGGGCCTCTCCACCAGTCAGCAGTGAGGGGCAGGGATGCCAGGAAAACCCTGTGAAATCAGCTCTTCATGCTGTCACTAAGCTGTTAAAATTCCTTTGTCTGGCCATGAATTGAGTAGGTCTCTAATCATGGAACAGTATAGAAGTGTGAAGTCCTAGTTTTCATTATCCAAAATGAGAAAAAGTCATGGTTAAAACTAGAACTGAATTGAAAATAATCTGCATACTTGTCATTATCGAAATTAGCATAGATATTAGAATATGTCTTCAGGAATATCTGCCCATATGGATTTGTTCAGTCTGTCATGTTGAGCTCTAGTGGGTGCCACCACAATCACAAATAATGAAAGAAAAGAAAGATTTGTTGAAAATCTGGAGAAGCAAACCACTGCAGAGGTTTGTTTAGAAAATGAGGGGGTACCCTGGACAATGTCACTACTGACCTGACCAGCATTCATATGAATTAACAAGAAATGAGAGACTCAACATGAGTTCTGTGACCTTCCAGCACCCAACCTGTGATAATTGTTCATTAGTACATCAGAGTGTTGGGGGGTATTTTGTGAGTTTTGAGCCAATATCCAGGTTTCCATAATGGTGATGAATGTTTTAATTATGTATTTTTTTTAAAGCTGAAACAAAATTATTAGTTTCTGTAAAATGATTTGGGTTGCTAGAGTAAATTCTGTGGAAATCTGTGTAATCTCTTTAGTCATATTGATTTTTTCCCCATTAACTTCGATAGGCCTCTTTCCATGGGTGTTTTTAAACATGATGAAATCAAATTTTCTATTAATATATCTTGCCCAAATAATGTGACAAAATATTCCGCTCTTCATATAAATAAGCACAATATTTCACCAAGTAAAACAGGTACAGCTTTATTAAAGATTGATATTTCTCTGTTTCCCCTGATGAGACCCATTTTGATCCTCCCTGGTTCATATTTTTAATATATTTCTATTTAGACTATGAAATTCCCATTACTTTGTTTGCTGAGAATATAAATGGAGCCACAGAGAGCCATACTTTGTTCGGCATAAAATGTAATGATCACAATTGTTCATTTAATAACCTCAGCCAATAGCCAGTGATGGATTTTTTTTAATTAATACCTGCTTGTGTGTTATAAAATGTCCTGTGTGCTTTGTAAATGTAATTAAAGATCAAATCCCATAAGTCAGTTTCTTAAGGAGAGGTTTCTTGCTCTTTTTTGCCCCAGTTCTACCAGTTAACATTTCATGAACTGAAATTAAGGGGTGTTGCTTATCTGGGGACTGCAGGAGAAGGGGATTCTGGATTTATGATATATTTTTATATTGTCTGTAGACTGCTTTAGGAGCGGGTAGCAGCAGTGATTCTTATCTGTTCCTATCTGTGAGCTCTGTTTTTTCTCATGACTTCATTAATATATTTTTTACAGGTTTTATATTTCATGGCTTTGAAACCATTGTTGCTGACGAGTTTGCACATAGTTTTTTCCTTTCTTTGTCTCTTTTAATTAATGTAACATTGTGCTTTCTATCTTAACATTTTAGTCTTGCATCAAGGTCTTTCTTTCTTAACACTCAACATGTTCAGATGCTGAATGATGTGAGTGAGGGTTTCTTGACATTTCATTCTGTGCAACACAACCCACACTATCAGGTAAAGAGTGGCTTCTCTTAAACAACATTCAGGCAAAACAAAATTGAAAATCTTTAGAGACAGAGTTAGTTAACCATACATGTTCTATCTTTTCACTGATGGCTATAGTGTAGAAATAATTGTTTAAAGGAATCTGTCAGTTCCTTTCAACTGATAGCAGTTGTGCAAGTCTGATGCCTACCAAGATCATTTGTGCACCAAGACCACTGACTGAGAGATTGTCAGCAAAATAATTCTCCACTTTCCTACATTTTCTAGGAATACGTCTGCAGAACTTTCTCAAGTACAGTAAGTAACTTAAAATGGTATAAAAATGGAGCAATAACTCATATGAATATTTTCTTTGTGCTGCTCTAGTTCCAGCATGTTCCCACCACACACACATTTAACTGTTATCTTTTGTCTCTCAAATTAAAGTTATACCAGCAGAAGAAACCCATCTGTATAAGCCAGATCCCTTGCAGATGCAAATTCATTTACCTCGAGTCCAAATGTTTCACCAGTTCAGGATTTCTGACTGATTCATGGACAGACTAGGTTATGGTAAATATACTGTCAAGATACTTTAACAAGCTCCTGGTTTATATTACTTACTGCGGCTGCATCCAGAAGCATCCTGCCATATGATATGTGGCACTGCAGACCTGTTTGTGGTGCCACATACTGCACATTCAGCTGTTCTCTGCACTGCAAGGGAGCAGCATGGGGTCGGACGGGACCCCTATATCCAGGGGTAAAAAAAAAAAAAAAACACAGGAAAAAAAATGGAGCAGTGCATGCAGGGGCAGCGCGCCACCCAAAATTGGAGCCTGGGCAGTCAGAACCACACTTTGGCTGCCAGACAGCCTCTGAGTGGCAGAATCACCACTATTGCAGCTCCAGGAGGCCCCTGGCCCACCCAGTGCTGGCCCCAGCCTCCCTTACCCCACCTGGGGTAATTTGCCATACATTAGAGGGTGTGTGGCCCAGGCGTTCCCCAGGGACAACTAGCAGCAGCAGCAGCAGCAGCACAAGATGTCCTGCTGCTAGTTGTCCCTAGGGAACCAAGTGTCCACACTCATGTAGAAGTGACCTAAGTTTTTTATAACTGATTAGTGATTAAAGTTTGTATTGACAGATGCCAGATCAGCAGATTGACCTTTTCCCTTGGCTGATGCATTTAATTTTTTTAAAGACTTGTTAGTATAAAATGTTCAGTTGCTTTAAATGAAGAATAGAAGTGACATCTCTTTGGGAAGGGACAACAGGATCCAAGACTGGAGAAAAGAAGACAGTTGCATAAATTAGGTAGCAGGGTGAATCCATAACTTATCAGCTGGCTGAAAGAAAGAAAGCAGCTAGTGGAAGAAGCTTAGAAGGAGAAATAACTGCAGCCACAATAGCTGGAATACAGGAGTTCTTGGAGGCTGCTACTAGGACTGAACACAGGACTGTGGGATGTATAAACCAGTATTCAATTGGACTCTCATAAAGGAGTAGGGCATCTCTAGTAATAGGTCTTAGTAGCACAAGAGTATGTAGCTACCTTTGTAGTGCTTTATTGGACTTTTTTTCTGTAACTGCCTAAGCCATTGTTCCTAGGGTATTTGCACATTTTCATTTTCAGGAGTCCTTGTTAAGTATCCTTCTCTTCTTATTAGAACTTGAGGAATGTTTAATGGCAACTCACCATAGGCTGAAATCTCGCTAACACCTGAAATAAACAAAAATGCAACAATATTTGTTGTCCCTTTCCAAAGAGATGTCATGTCAATTCTTTATTTAAAGCTAATATTTGTTGTATTTTTATTTATTTATACCTCTAGTTAAAGAGGAAATAATTCTGTTCGATAGAGAGTCAAATGGCTTTACCCATCTCGCTATTTTACCATCTCCCTAGTAGTGTTGGTTACTGTATCCTTACCAAGAAAACTTGCAATTTGTATAGTATTTATAGATTGGTAGTAGAAGAGACTATTTACACAAATGAACATTCAAGCAGGTCATTTTAAAGAGTCTCCCAAGTTTGCACATGTAGATAATTATTTTCAGAAAACAGAGTTCTTACAACATTTTTAGAAACCTACTTGCATGTATGTGCCGTATAGCATATACATTTGCATGGAGAACAAAATCTCATATACCACATTCCACCATGCAGGGCTCACAGCTGTTTCCCAAAACACCTTCAAATTCACCCATTATTCATTTGCAGGAAACAGACATCTTGATATTCATCCTCCAGAATTGGTTGTAAACTTTACCCTCTGTCATTCCTGTTGCATACTTTTAATCACTAAATCTGCTTTACTGTATTTATTTTCCATACACAGAAATATAACTTCCTGTTCACAACAGGGCTATAAAAAGGTAGCATGTCCCAACAACCTTTGCAGAACATCATATATTCCATATTCATTCTCTAAGTGAGAGAACTGCAGCTGTATGGTACAGATTTTATGATTTTTCATTAAATCTGCACTGCACAGTAAACCCACAGACTTTAGAATGGCATATTCATTAAGGTAGAGTAATACATTATGCATTTACAATGAAGGAGATAAGGGAAACCATATGTCTCTAGAAAGTAGTCACAGTCAAAGGGACTTCACATGGCAAAGAGTGTTTGCACACAAGTGTTTGCAAAATCAGAGGAAAATATGAAAATTATATGGAATTTCACAAGATTGAAACAATATTCTTATGGCTTGTTTATTGTTTAGTTTCTGCCTAGATATCTTGTAAAAGCTTTTTTTTTAGGATCACTAAATTTGAATAAGTCTTAAATATACACACATGATAGTTAAATTGGTTGTAGAGTATTTATGTCAATAAAGAATAAAACTAAATTACAGTGCAATATCAGTTGACTAAGGCAACTCAAATTTGAGTAATTTTCATCACATTGACAAAGAAAGCAATTAAAACTAAAATCCATGACTAAATTACTATCGGTTCTATGTACAGTGAATCCAATTAAACATTACATTACATTATACTATAGAATTATGTGTACTGTAGCTGCCTGCCTGTCTTATCAATCCATTGTCAATAGAGAATCAAGGAAACAAATCTATCATCAACTTAAAGTAATGCACAATACAAAATTAGCATTCTTGCAAAATTGTCCTATTACTTGGTCAGAAAATATGGGAAAAGATCTGAAGTCTGTAAATTAACTAATTTTATTGTTTGTAATTATAAATGCATTTCTGTCATGAATGCTGCATATAAAATCTACACCCCTTTTAAAGATCTCTCTGTTATAAATCAAAACTCTACTGAAGTCAAAGGAAAGCTGTGTAAAACTGTTGGGAGGTTGCAATCAGATGCTGTACCCTAGTCTCTAATTCAAGGAATTGACTAGGGAAGGCATTTTCAACCTTTTTCTAACAAGTGTAGCCATTGTGCCTCAATTTCAGCTCATGTACCCCTTTATATTTTTTCCTTGGTTTTAAGGGGTGGGAGGGGTAGGAGCGGAGCAGATCAAGGCCCCCATGGTGAGAGAGGGAATGGGGCTGGGGCAGGCACTGCACAGCCGGGGTGGAGTGTGGGACGGAGCTATGAGAGCAGTTGGTCAGGGAGATGCAAGGGGTGGGGCAGTTTCTGCTGCTGCATGAACCCTGGTGGAGGTCTGAGGGGCATGTGTCCCCCACATCTGTATGTGGGGTGGAGGCAGCTGCTGCTGCAGGCTGAACTCTACACCCTGCTGCCCCAAGAGCCTCATGACACCATATGCCTGCTGTGGCCGGACAGGCAGAGGACAGATACACACACAAAGACACAGACACACACATGCAGGCACAGACGCACACAGGCAAGCAGATGCAGACACAGACGTGCACGCGTGCGCACACACACACACACACACACACACACATGGAGATGCACACACACAGACACACACAACCCCCCTCCAGCAGGAAGTGGGGGAAGGGGTGGAGGAGGGGGAAAGGGCTGGGGGGGGGCAGATAGAGAATAGGGTGGGGAGGGGAGAGTCTCTGTTCCTGTTCCCAGGAGCAGGGGCAAGGAGAGAAGGCAGCAGTGCTCCCCTGTAGGCCGCACATGCACTGCCTACCTAGCCAGTTGGGGGGTGGTGGGGGGTGGAGCTCACATGTGGCAACTGCCCTGCTCTACTGCTAACATGCCCTGTGCCACTTTCTCACAGTCAATTGAATGTGCAGCTCCATGGACTGCTGATGGGTGGCACACAAGGTGTGAGGCATGTTGGCAGACTGCAGAGCTGCATGTGTGACTGGCTTCAGGAAAGCAGCACAGGGCATGGCAGTGGTAGTGGTGTGGAGCAGTGGCAGTAGCCACATGCGTGCCCTGCCTGCCCGTCCATCCAGTCAGCATGTGTGTGGCCCACAAAGGGGCACCACGGCCTGCACCGCCCCCCAGCCCTGCTCTTGGGAATGGTCACAGAAAACAAGCTCATGTGGAGTGCAGGGAGGCACTGTAGTGTGCGGTGTGGAGCTGGTGGGGCCTGGCACACTCATCCCCCTCCCTCAGGTAAGAAGCCAAGCATGTGAAGGCACCAGGGGAAATGCCACTGCTGTACCCCGATGCACACTCTGTCCCCACCTGCCTGCCTGCCTGTGTGTACCCTCTGTGTCCTTTCTAAGTACCTCTGGGGGTATGTGTACCCCCGGTTGACCACCCCTGCAATAGGGAAATATGTTTTGATTAATAACAAATTCAAGCTTACTACGGTGCTATACAGTGCCATAGTAGACAGCTAAAATATATATTGTAGCCATGATGTATAGAAAGCCAGACCTCCATAAAATATTGCTTGAATTAAGTTTTAAACAAAGGGGGAACATGTTCACCCAACTACATGAAGGAAACCCTACATGAGTCTATCTTTCAATCAGGAAGTGACGTAGCTCATTGAATAAGCCTTAGAATCTGATATTTATATTCAAATGAATCTAGGCTTTTCAGTTTTACAAAAGTGTTGAGTATTACAATTTTTATTTATTTATTTAATAAAATGAAACCATGTTTTCTGTAGAAGCATTTGGTTCAAAATGGCTCCCTCTGTTTGCCATTCCTTACATTGTATTGTAATTATTGTTCAGTTCAGTATCTTGATTTTCAATATTCTTTAGGGAAGTGACCCTAAGAAACTTAAACCATCCTTTGATATGAAAACAAAATTATATTACAGCAATTTAACTGTTAGTTAAGTGGGGAAATTTCTGAGTACAGTAGGCATATTTCCACTACGACTAAAATTAGACTATAAAGTTCTCACAGGAAACAAAATTGACTAGGTGATGTAGCAGGACAGGTCACCAAGGGCAGCTGAGATGCCCCCTGCTGGCCAAATGGGTATTGCCGTACTCTAATTCTAGGTACTCTCCCTTCCACTCTCTCTTGCCAGGCATTAATATAATCATTAGATCATTAAAGGGAAGCTGCCTAAAGGTCCTAGAACCTCCCCTTAACCTTCCTTCAACAGCAGATCCCTTCCTGGACCCAACTAGCCCCAAACCCAGCCCATCAGTAGATGGGCCCTCCTGGCTCATATGTGCCACAAGGCACCAATTGCCATGGGCAATTCCCAGCCTTTGACCTCCCACACAGTCATGCCCATGCCTTGCAGGAGTTGTGGATTCACACTTAGGTGGGGTCCTTTGCCCTCAAATCAATGTCTGGCCACTTTAGGCCTCTACATGCTTGTTGTGGCCTTGGCCATCCTGGCCTCCTCCCCTTTCTGCCTAGGACCCCTGCACTAGGCCAGGCTCTTGGGTTCCAGGCTTGGTCAACTGTCAGTCTCTCTGGGCCTTAGGCCCTTGTGCTTCTTCATCTGGGACCCTGGCCATGGAATTTACCCTTCTGGGAAACTGGGTCCCTGGTCTCTGCCCTTCTGGGTTGATCTGACCATTTCTGGGCACCAGGAGTGCACTGCTTTGTGCACTGCTTGGGCACTGGGCCCTGGGCCTTTTCTCCAGTACTCTGAATATTTACTTCTCTGCTGGCTGGGCTCAAGGCAGTTGCATGTCCTGCAGGCACAGCTGGTGTCTCCGAATCTCTCCTGTAGCCCCCGGTCAAATTACAAGTATAAACCACAACACAATAAGAAAGCTCTTTGAGCATAACCAAAACTCAAAACTCGGGAACCAGCAGCGGGAAGGAGAGGAGTCAGCACACGTGTGTCCCGCACGCACGTGTGCCCCTTTTAGCAACTGACTGACCGGAGGCGGCGGTGGCAGCAGCAGCAGCAGAGGAAGCGGCAGCGGGGGCAGCAGCAGCTGATCCCCCGAAGGTAAGTGGGGCGGAGGGACCCGGCACAGCTGAGCCGGATCCGGAGGGGAAGCCCCCCGGGTCCCATATAGCTGAGCTGGTAGGGAGCCACGCTTCCGAGCCGCGCGGCGTAAACAGAGCGCGCAAACAGGGAGGGCTAGGAACGGGGCTGTCCCCCCAGACTAGGGTGCACCCCCGGGGCTAACCCTTGGGGGAGCAGGCTCCTGTGGCAGCAGATCCCCCCAGCGAAGGAGAGTAGGGGCGGAACTGCCGGCAGGCACTTGCAGGTAGACCGGGGCGCCTGATTGGCCTTTGGAGCGGGGCGGGTAATTCAAACCGCAGGCTTTTAAGCCGCAGGGTGACGTAGTTCCCAGCACTTGGGAACCAGCAGCGGGAAGGACAGGAGTCAGCACACATGTGTCCCGCACGCACGTGTGCCTCTTTTACCAACTGACTGACCGGAGGCGGCGGCGGCAGCAGTAGCAGAGGAATCGGCAGCGGAAGTAGCAGCAGCTGATCCCCCGAAGGTAAGTGGGGCGGAGGGACCCGGCACAGCTGAGCCGGATCCGAAAGGGAAGCCCCCCGGGTCCCATATAGCTGAGCCGGTAGGGAGCCGCGCTCCCGAGCTGCACGGTGCGAACAGAGCACGCAAACAGGCGCGCTCTGTAAGAGCATGCCGGCGTTTGAGCAGGCTTTCGCGCCGGGAGGTGGGCCGGAAGGGCCAGGAGTGGGACTCCTGTAGGGGTAGGGCGTAGACACCGCACAGGTCTACAAACAGCAGCTTATAGAATGGTGTCTACGAGGAGTGCTGCTAGGGCCTCTGCCCAGGGGGACAAGGCTACCCGGGGCAGGTCTGAGGCCTCCACCCAGACCGAGCCCATGGGGGAGCTGATGTCCCCCTACCTCCTGGCCTGTGGGGGATCCCCAGCAGGGCCAGGGGGGGCAGAGATTGGGGGCCCCCACACCTATCCGGCAGGTGCCCGTCTTAGGACTATGGAGGCGCAGGTGAGGGAGCTCCGGGAGCAGGTTAGCAGGCTGAGGGGGATCAGGGAGGCGGAGGATGAAATTGACAGATATTTCCTTTCCCTGCAGGCCCAGGCACCCAAGGAAGAAGCAGCCTGGGGAATGCCCTCCACAGCAGAGTGGCAGACGGTCACAGCCAGGACCGGAGCAGCTCGCAGCGAACCGGTACCAGCTTCTCCAGTCTGACTGGTGAACAGGTACGAGGCCCTGGCGACCCTGCAGGAGATGGAAGGGGAGGAGGAAACCCTTGGGCAAGAAGAAACACCACGTCCTTCACACTCCAAACAGATCAAGAGATCCATGAGGACCAAGACGAGGAGGCGACGAGTGCTCGTCATAGGCGACTCCATCCTGAGAGGTACGGAAGGACCCATCTGTCGCCAGGACCCCTCGGCACGAGAGGTATGCTGCCTCCCTGGAGCAAAGATTTGGGATGTGACGGAGGTAATCCAGGCCAGGATCAAGCCCACCGATTACTACCCCATGGTTCTAGTCCATGTGGGTACTAATGATGCGGCCAGGAGAACCCCCGATCACCTGATGGCGGACTACAGTGCTTTGGGCGGCGTGCTGAAGGAGTTCAGTGCACAGGTGGTTTTCTCTTCCATCCTACCAGTGACCGGATGAGGAAGATGGCAGGAGAACTGCATCAGAGAGACCAACTGGCGGCTTCGGCAGTGGTGTCTCGAGGCAGGCTTCGGATTCTTGGACAATGACCCGCACATCACGACGAGGGACATGCTCAGCTGGGATGGGCTTCACCTGTCCCCCAAAGGTAAGCGTGTGTTTTCTACTAGGTTGGCGGATCTCCTTCGGCAGGCTTTAAACTAGGCTCGTCGGGGGGAGGGGAGTATGAGGGCAGGGGAAGCTGTGGACCACCAAACCATGTGGCACCCACAAGGACAGCACAGCCTGAAGAAGGAGAACATTGGAAACCTGAAAGCCATGGGGAGACCAGCACTACAGAACAGGTAAGAAACAAGAAGGTAAGAAACAATGGGCCCCTTGGGACTCGGAGCGGGGGGGCAGCAAAGGCACCAGTCGCAGGGCTCAAGTGCCTATATACTAATGCTAGGAGCATGGGAAACAAGCAGGATGAACTAGCGCTCCTGCTTGCACTAAACACCTATGACTTAGTGGGGCTAACAGAGACCTGGTGGGATTCATCCCATGACTGGGCGGTACATATTGAGGGCTATAGATTGTATAGAAAGGACAGGTCGGGGAAGAAAGGGGGGGGGGTTGCACTTTATGTCAGTGAGCAATATACATCAACCCTCATCAAGACAGAATCCAAGGTTGAGGAAGTAGAAGGATTGTGGGTTAGGCTACATGGGGGGCAAGGAGAAAGGGATTTGGTGGTAGGGGTCTGCTACAGACCCCCACACCAAGGGGAAGAAATAGATGCGGGGCTCCTGAGGCAACTCTCAGAGACCATAAAAGCTAAAGAGGCGGTAGTCATGGGGGACCTAAACTACCCGGACATCTGCTGGGAGATGCAGACAGCAAGGTCCCATCACTCACGCAGGTTTATAACCTGTGTACAGGACCTCCACCTGACACAGGAGGTGTATGGTCCCAATAGGGGGAATGCCATACTGGATCTGGTATTGGCAACAGGAGATGACATGATAGGGGACCTCCAGTTCGGTAGCCATTTGGGAGACAGTGATCACCTAATAATAGAATTCAACATAAGACGTCGAGTGGGTAAGGTAACTAGTAGGGTGAAAGTGCTAGACTTTAGGAAAGCTGATCTCAATGCACTCAGGCGATTAGTCAAGGACGCACTGCAGAGTAGGAGTTTTGAAGGGATGGGAGCCCAAGAAGGGTGGCTGTGCCTAAAGGAAACGATCCTTCGGGCACAAAGCAAGACGATCCCTGAGCGAGGCAAAAAAGGGAAAGGGGCCAGGAGGCTTCCCTGGCTGACCAGAGAAATCCAGGGCAGCCTAAGGGCCAAAAGGGGAGCACATAAAAAGTGGAAACAGGGTGAGATCACTAAAGATGAATATACCTCCTCTGCTCGTGCTTGTAGGGAGGCAGTTAGGCGGGCCAAAGCTACCATGGAGCTGAGGATGGCAACCCAAGTAAAAGACAACAAGAAATTGTTTTTTAGCTATATTGGGAGTAAAAGGAAGGCCCAGGGAGGAATAGGACCACTGCGAAATGGACAGAAACAATTGGTGACAGACAGGGGGGACAAGGCTGAACTCCTCAACGAGTTCTTTGCCTCAGTGTTCCTAAGTGAGGGGCACGACAAGTCTCTCACTGGGGTTGTAGAGAGGCAGCAGCAAGGCGCCAGACTTCCATACGTAGATCCTGAGGTGGTGCAGAGTCATTTGGAAGAACTGGATGCCTTTAAATCGGCAGGCATGGATGGGCTCCATCCGAGGGTGCTAAAGGCACTGGCCGACATCATTGCAGAGCCACTGGAGGGAATATTCGAACGCTCGTGGCGCACAGGCCAAGTCCCGGAGGACTGGAAAAGGGCTAACGTGGTCCCCATTTTCAAAAAGGGGAGGAAGGAGGACCCGGCAACTATAGGCCAGTCAGTCTCACCTCCATCCTTGGTAAAGTCTTTGAAAAAATTATCAAGGCTCACATTTGTGAGAGCCCGGCAGGGCAAATTATGCTGAGGGGAAACCAGCACGGGTTTGTGGCGGGCAGATCGTGCCTGACCAATCTAGTCTCTTTCTATGACCAGGTTACGAAACGCCTGGACACAGGAGGAGGGGTGGATGTCGTATACTTAGACTTCAGGAAGGCCTTCTATACAGTATCCCACCCCATACTGGTGAACAAGCTAAGAGGCTGTGATGTGGATGACTGCAGAGTCCGGTGGGTGGCGAATTGGCTAGAGGGTCGCACCCAAAGAGGCGTGGTGGATGGGTCAGTCTCGACCTGGAAGGGTGTGGGCAGTGGGGTCCCGCAGGGCTCGGTCCTTGGACCGATACTCTTTAATGTCTTCATCAGCGACTTGGACAAGGGAGTCAAATGTACTCTGTCCAAGTTTGCAGATGACACAAAGCTATGGGGAGAAGTGGACATGCCAGAGGGCAGGGAACAGCTGCAGGCAGACCTGGACAGGTTGGACAAGTGGGCAGAAAACAACAGGATGCAGTTCAACAAGGAGAAATGCAAAGTGCTGCACCTAGGGAGGAAAAATGTCCAGCACACCTACAGGCTAGGGAATGACCTGCTGGGTGGTACAGAGGTGGAAAGGGATCTTGGAGTCCTAGTGGACTCCAAGATGAACATGAGCCAGCAGTGTGATGAAGCCATCAGAAAAGCCAATGGCACTTTATCGTGCACCAGCAGATGCATGACGAATAGGTCCAGGGAGGTGATACTTCCCCTCTATAGGGCGCTGGTCAGACCGCAGTTGGAGTACTGTGTGCAATTCTGGGCGCCACACTTCAAGAAGGATGCGGATAACCTGGAGAGGGTCCAGAGAAGGGCAACTCATATGGTCAAGGGCCTGCAGACCAAGCCCTACGAGGAGGGACTAGAGAAACTGGACCTTTTCAGCCTCCGCAAGAGAAGGTTGAGAGGCGACCTTGTGGCTGCCTTTAAATTCATCACGGGGGCACAGAAGGGAATTGGTGAGTATTTATTCACCAAGGCGCCCCCAGGGGTTACAAGAAACAATGGCCACAAGCTAGCAGAGAGCAGATTTAGATTGGACATTAGGAAGAACTTCTTCACAGTTCTAGTGGCCAAGGTCTGGAACGGGCTCCCAAGGGAGGTGGTGCTCTCCCCTACCCTGGGGGTCTTCAAGAGGAGATTAGATGAGTATCTAGCTGGGGTCATCTAGACCCAGCACTCTTCCCTGCTTATGCAGGGGGTCGGACTCGATGTTCTATTGAGGTTCCTTCCGACCCTAACATCTATGAATCTATGAAAACCTATCCCCACACTGGGTCCCAACATAGACCCTAGCTCCTTGGCTGAATGTAGCAAAATTTCCCCTCTGGATTATATCATCAACTCTGGCTGAATGTAGCAAAACTCCCCCCCTCTGGGCTGTATCCTCAGCTCCCAGGCTGAACCACCACATTCCCCTCCCTGTTGTTGATGACCTCCTTACTTTCTCAGCTAAGGATTAATTCAGCTGCCTGCTGCTTGCCTGTTTGCTAGCAGCTAGTCTCCTATTACCCAGCTGGTCTCCTGGCTGCCATGTCTCCTACAGCCAGATTATTCTAAGCAGCAGTCCCTAGAATGGCTATCAGTGTTCCTCTTTCCTTTAATGCAGCTCCCTGCTTTGGTCACAGGACTCCTGCTGCATGCCTTCTTGTACCTAATCTCTATTCACCTGCCCTGGGGCCTAACTGCTGCATTTTCTCTACTTAAAGCGACAGGAGACCTAGGCTTCCTGTAACAATAACTATATCTTATATCTATTCAGAAACTGATGGTAACAGAGAATGTAGCAGTCTCCTCAAACAATGTGCGTCAACAGAAACACACAGCACATTACTCTGCAACTTGCATTGGTTGGTTCTTGGAAAATGTGCACTATTTACAGTATTTGTTTTTGTATTTGTTTAAGCTCTAAGACTGAAATTCACAAGAGGGATTTAAAAATCTAAATGCCTTTATAAATAGCTAAAACCAAAATATAGATGCCATTGTCTTCCTACCATCATAAGAAAAGAAGGCTAGAAGGGACATCTCAAGGTCATCTTGTCTAGCCCCCTGCTCAAGGCAGGATCATCCATTACTAAACCATCCCAGTCAATTATCTGGCAAACCTGCTTTCAAAATTTTCTTGGACTAGAGTCTATACAAGCTTTCTATGTAGCCTGTTTCAATGTTTATCACTCCCTTCCCACACTCCCATAGTAACAATTTTCTTAATCTCCAACCTAAACTGCAGTTTGAGGCCATTGCTCCTAGTCCTGTCCCCCGTGGCTATAAAGAATAGTTTATTGCCATCCTCTGTATAATCACTGTGCCCATCTAAGCTTGAGCAGCTGCTCCCAAGGTGATCAGGGCCTGGTGATTCTTGCTCGGACTTTAACTTTTTCTGGCACTAACATCCACCAGGCTCTGTCTCCAAAGGGAAACCCCAAATGCTCCCCCCCCCAGGTCTTGTCCTTATGAGTAGATGCTACAGGCTTCTGTTTGACCCAGACTCACTTGGAGGCATTCCATACAGACATTCCTTGGAGCTCTGTCTCCTCTACACCCCATCCATGCACCAACCTGATGGTCTCTAGTCATATGGTCAATGGTCTGGGCTTTTATGTATTCAAGTGTGCTGCGTCACCTAATTTTGGCTACCTGTGTGTTGACTGGCCTGTGCAGCAACCATGGGTCTGCTAGCAAATTGCCAAGGTTACTCCCCATTGCACTCAGCCTGTGAAACTTAAACAATGCAGGAAGATGATCTCACTCCCTGATACCATCCCTCTTGGCTGGATGAGCCTGCTGTCCCTGCCAAAATACAGTCCTCTACCCTTGGAGTCCCCCAGAGCTCCTGGCTTCTTTTCTCTGGCAGGGGAATCAAAGGAATATGGCCTCCATCCCAAGCCCCAGGTGTAATCAATGAAAAGAAAGCAAAAGTAGGGAGGCAGTGGTTTTCCTCTTACTCACACATTCCTGATGGGTACTGGGCCTTCAAATCCTCGGCCCCACTCTCCCCTTTGGTCCCAGGCATCACTCCCCCAGGAGACAGAGTGCCTCTGTGGGATATCCCGGTGGCCCCGGAATGTACAATGGCCAGGTGTGCCAACTGGGAGCCTAAAGCAGCCATGCCACTGCTGCTTCCCGTCTCTTGGTCCTATGTTGGCTCTTGTAGCCACATCCTGGTGCTGGCTGATAATGTCATGCCTCTGCACAATCCCAGCCTCACTGAGAGCATGCTGATAAATCATGCAGGCAGTGCTTCCTGCCATTCCTTGCTTCCCACTGCTGCACCTGAACCAAGTAACTTTTCCCAGGTCACAGCTCATTTTGGACCATCTCCCCAGTGCTTTGGGTTTCCCTTGCTGCCTCTGTGCCCCCAGTGCAGGGGTCTTCAACCCCTCAGGCCTGTTGCCCTGTGACAATCACCCTTAAGGTTTTTGAAGACTGTTATCAAATCTACCCATAGTCCTCTCTTCTCCAGACTAAATAATCCCAGTTGTTTCAGTCTTTCTTCATAAATCACATTCCCCAAGCCTCTAATAATTTTTGTTCCTCTCTGCTGGACTCTTTGTAACCTGTCTTCATTCTTGAAATGAGGGACCCAAAACTGGATACAGTACTCCATGTATCACTAGTGCCAAATAGAGTGGAAGAAACAGTTCCCTTGATTTACAAATGACACTCCTGTTAAAAGCTGTTGAGTTTCTATGCAATGAGAGCACGCTGTTGGCTCAAATTCAGTTTATGATCTACTGTAGCCCCTAAGTCTCCCTTTGCAATATCACAGCCATTGGTGATACATAGGGGTGCATGCAGGTGCACGTGCACTCCCTGAGCATGGCAGTGCACCCCTATGAAAACCACCGGCAGCATCTGAGGGTGGTCAGAAATCACTGCTAGCCACTGCCAATACTGCTGGTGGTGTCTGTGGGTGGTCACCAACCCCTGGTCAGTACTTACCTCCCCTGCCCCACCCCCACTTCCAACAGCACCGGCAGAATCTGCAGGTACTCCCTGCTTACCACCACCATGCTTCCACCACTGCTGTGCCCCCCACAGCCACCGAGGGCATACATCGTTCATGGTCACAGCCTAGCAAGTCATTCCCAGCCTGTATTTGTCCAAGCAATTGTTTCATCCCAAGAGTAGGAATTTACACTTATTGAATTTCATCTGATTTATTTTGGACCATTTCTTCATCTTATTCAGATCATTCTAGATCCTGTCCTTACCCTCCAGTGTGTCTACAACTCCATCCAACTTGGTGTCACCCACAAATTTGCTAAACTTGCATTCAATCTCATCATTGATGGGATCACATCATTAATGAAGATGCTAAACAATACCAGACCCAGGACAGACCCCCTAGGAAACCCCACTTGATACTGTCCAACTAGACATTGAGCCAGTGATGATCCAACCTGTTAGGTATTTACCTTACAGTACCTTAATCTAGTCTATTTTTCTTTAGTTTATTAATAAAAAAAGTTATGGAGGACAGGTCAAAAGCCTTGCTAATGCCATGGTATATCACATCCAGTACTCTTCCCCAATTCACAGAGCCTGCCACCTTGTCATAGAAGGAAAGCCTCAGGAGCCAGGAACAGAGAGGAGAGGAAGGTACTGGGCACATGTGTGCCCCCTTACCTGACCTGAGGTGGAGGTGGAAGCAGCAGTGGAGCCAGCAGTGGGGGCAGTAACAGCTGTTCCCCCAAAGGTAAGTGTGGCAGAGGGAGCCGGCATAGCTGAGCTGGATCCAGAGGGGAAGCCCCCCAGATCCCTTTTAGTTGAGCAGGTAGGGAGCTGTGCTCCTGAGCCACGCCACGTGAACATAGCATGCAAACAGGGGAAGGGGTGACACCAGCCCCCCTATGGGTTCCATCTGAGTGGAGTCTTCAAAGAAGCCCTGGGTGGGCAGTGCCCCCCTGGCAGGGGCCCTAGCAGCACTCTGCATCCACACCATTTGTTTTTTTTTTGGTGCAGTGCCTTTACCTTCCCTTGCTGAAGACCTCCTTTTGGCCTTTCCTGCTTGCCTGCCTGTGCAAATGCTGGTGCAAACACCATAGCTCCCTACCAGCTCAACTAAAAGGGATCCAGGGGTCTTCCCCTCCAGATCTGGCTCAGCTGCACCAGCTCCCTCTGCCCTGTTTACCTTTCGGGGATCAGCTGTTGCTGGCTCTGCTGCTGCCTCCACCTCCACTGCCACCTCAGGTCAGGTAAGGGGGCACACGTGTGTGCAAGGATGAGCATGTGCCCAGTTCCCTCCTCTCCTCTCTGCTCTTGGCTCCTGAGTGCTGGGGGCTATGTCAAACCATGGCTTTTAAAGGCTGTGGTTTGAATTTCCTGTGACTACCCCAACAGCCAATCAGGCGCTCTGGGCTTCCCAAAAGTGCCTGCCGGCAGTTTTGCCCCCAGGGCAAACCCTTGGGGCACAGGCACCGGCAGCACCAGATCCCCCCAGTGGGGGAACGTAGGGGGCAAAACTGCCGGCAGGCACTTTTGGGAAGCCCAGAGTGCCTGATTGGCTGTTGGGGAAGTCATGGGAAATTCAAACCACAGCCTTTAAAAGCCATGGTTTGACATAGCCCCCAGCACTCAGGAGCCAGGAGCAGAGAGGAGAAGAGGGAACTGGGCACATGCTCATCCCTGCACATACGTGTGCCCCCTTACCTGACCTGAGGTGGCAGTGGAGGTGGAGGCAGCAGCAGAGCCAGCAACAGCTGATCCCCGAAAGGTAAACGGGGCAGAGGGAGCTGGTGCAGCTGAGCCAGATCTGGAGGGGAAGACCCCTGGATCCCTTTTAGTTGAGCTGGTAGGGAGCCATGGTGTTTGCACCAGCATTTGCACAGGCAGGCAAGCAGGAGAGGCCAGAAGGAGGTCTTCAGCAAGGGAAGGTAAAGGCACTGCACCCAAAAAAAAAAAATAAATGGTGTGGATGCGGAGTGCTGCTAGGGCCCCTGCCAGGGGGGCACTGCCCACCCAGGGCTTCTCTGAAGCCTCCACTCAGATGGAACTCATAGGGGGGCTGGTGTCACCCTGCACCCTGGCCTGCAAGGGGACATCCAGTGGGACCGGGGGGGGGGCAGGGGATGGGAGCCCTCATACCTGTCCTGCACCCATTTTAGGGCCTTGGAGGGGCAGGTGAGGGAGCTCCAGAAGGATTTTAGCAGGCTGAGGGGGATCAGAGAAGCAGAGGATGAGAGGCCAGAGAGGCACTGGGGTTCTCGAGGGCAGGGGAACTCAGTGCCCAAGATGAGTGGTCGTTCCTTATGGAGATGATACTCAGGGCCCAAGGAGTGACAATCCCAAAAAGAAGCAAGGGGGGCAAGAGTGCCCAAAAGCCTTCCTGGCTCACCAAGGAAGTCCAGGAATTCCTGGTTGCCAAAAAGGCGGCATACACCCGGTGGAAGGGGGGGGAGGGGGGCTATCTCAAAAGAAGAGTATGCCTTACTGCTCGGGCCTGTAGGGGGGCTGTTAGGAAAGCTAAGGCAGACATAGAGCTAGGACTAGCATCCAAGATCAAAGATAATAAAAAGTCCTTTTCAAATATATAGGGAGGATGAAGAAGGCACTGGGAAATGTGGGGCCCCTGCAAGATGCGCTGGGCAATCTGGTGGTTGCGCCAGAGGAGAAGGCAGACCTCTTTAACAAATTCTTCACCTCCATTTTCTTGTGCAGGGACTGGGACTCCCCCACCATGTTTCAAGAGGGACTCAAGGGGCACGCCTCAAGACCTAAGGTTGAGGAGGACTGGGTTAGAGTGCTTCTGGAGGGGCTGGACGTGTTCAAGTCAGCAGGTCCAGATGCTCTCCACCCCAGGGTGTTGAGGGCACTAGCAGGGGTTATTGCTGGGCCCTTGGCATGGCTTTATGAGCGTTTGTGGTGCTCGGGCCAGGTGCCAGATGATTGGAAGATAGCCAATGTGGTCCCCATCTTTAAGAAAGGGAGGAGGGAGGACCCGGGCAACTATAGGTCCGTCAGTCTTACCTCAATCCTGGGGAAACTCTTTGAGAAGATCACCAAGGATCACATCTGTGATAGGCCAGCATCGGGGATGATGCTTAGGGGCAACCAGCACGGTTTCATTAGGGGCAGATCATGTCAGACCAATCTGATTGGCTTTTATGATCAGGTCACAAAAGCATTGGATACAGGTGTCGCCGTGGACATAGTCTTTCTAGACTTCAGCAAGGCCTTTGACACTGTCTCCAACCCCATCCTCATTAAAAAACTAGGCGACTGTGGCATCGATGCCTACACGGTCAGATGGATTGCTAATTGGCTGAAGGGTCATACTCAGAGGGTGGTGGTGGACAGGTCATATTCGACCTGGGGGGAAGTGGGCAGCAGAGTCCCCCAGGGCTTGGTCCTTGGGCCCGCACTGTTCAATTTCTTTATCAGTGATTTGGACGATGGGGTGAAAAGCAACCTGTTCAAATTTGCTGATAATACCAAAATTTGGGGTGAGGTGGGCACGCTAGTAGGGAAGGAAAGACTGCAGAACTACCTGGATAGGTTGCAAGGGTGGGCTAACAAAAACAGGATACATTTCAATACGGACAAGTGCAGGGTGCTGCACTTGGGCAGTAGTAACCGGCAACACACTTATAAGATGGGAAACTCCCATCATTGACTCCAAGATGAACATGGGCCGACAACGTGAGGCCACAGTCGGCAGGGCTAACTGGACCCTATCGTGCATCCACAGGTGCATCTCAAGTAGGGCCAAGGAGGTGATCCTCTCCCTCTACACAACACTGGCCAGGCCACAGCTGGAGTACTGTGTCCAGTTCTGGGCACCCCACTTCAAGAGGGATGTGGACAACATTGAGAGGGTCCAGAGGAGGGCCACCCACATGATCTGGGGACAGCAGGGCAGACCCTACAATGAGAGGCTACGGGACCTGAACCTGTTCAGCCTTCACAAGAGAAGGCTGAGGGGGGACCTTGTGGCTGTCTATAAACTCACTAGGGGGGACCAGAAGGGTCTGGAGGAGACCTTGTTTCCCCTAGCGCCCCCTGGGATAACAAGGAATAATGACCACAAGTTGTTGGAGAGTAGGTTCAGATTAGACATCCGTGGGAACTACTTCACAGTTAGGGCGGCTAGGATCTGGAACCAACTTCCAAGGGAAGTGGTGCTGGCTCCTACCCTGGGGGGTCTTTAAGAAGCGGCTCGATGCCTACCTGGCTGGGGTCATTTGAGCCCAGTTTCCTTCCTGCCCAGGCAGGGGGTCGGACTTGAAGATCTACAAAGGTCCCTTCCGACCCTACTTCTATGATTCTATGAAATTGACAGGTATTTCCTTTCCCTGCAGGGCCAAGAACCAAAGGGAGAAGAACCCCAGGAGGGTGCCCTCCACAGCGGAATGGCAGACAGTGCCCTCCAGAGCCAGGGCTGCTGGCATCAGTGCAGTACCAGTTCCCCCGTCCAGCTGGAGAATAGGTATGGGGCCCTGGCAGTACTGGAGGAAGAGGAAGGAGAGGAGGACACCTCTGGAGAGGGGGCCAGTCTACATGAAGAACAGGCTGAAGGAGGCAACCTGAACCTGAAGAAGAGACGCCGGGTACTCATCATAGGCAACTCTATCCTAAGAGGTTCAGAGGGTCCTATTGTAGCAAAACCCCTAGTTTTTCTTTTTTAAAACACATATATGCATTCCCTTCCCTTCCCCAACTCTTTCTGACTTTTTCTCTCCCTCTATATTCCCTATAGACAAGCATAAATGAGCCCAGATTTAGGATAAGCTTTAACATTTTTATTTTAGTAGCAAGTTTTTGGTTTTGGATATCTGCTGTTTTATATTGTATAATTATTAGGTTTGTATTGATTTTTACTGTTGTATATTGTATTATTACCATTTTTGTATTTTTTTTTTTATTGTTTTATATGGATACTGTATGGTTTAAGCCTGTGTTTGTAAGTGAACCAGTCATGTCAAGTTTCCATTTTATGTGTCAAACCTCCACCTTCTGTCCTCTACCCAGGCATCCTGTTTTGCAACTATATGATTCATTGTACCCCTCCCATGTAAATTGGTTCCTGGATGAATGAGAATGATTGGGAATGATTGAAATACAATGGTAGCAGGCCTCTACTTAATGGCCTGTAATGACTGGGCCATCACCTCGCATTGATTCATCCAGGAACCATGGACCTCACCCAGGAACAGAGACAAGATCCCATCATTTGAAAGACAGAAGACCCTGCAGAACCAGCAAATCTGCCATTGCACTCCACCATTACAGACACCCAAAACTGCACATTCCTGCATGGAGCACACATGCTCAGTACTCCAGGGGCTGACCCTTGCCTGGGCATGCCTCCCTTCACTAGGATCACACAAGGTCTGCCCCTATAAAAAGGGGCAGTGAAGACAGGCGCAGTGGAAATGCCATTTCCATCCCGACCAGACCAGCTTCACATCAGGTATCCATCCCAGAGGCCCTGCCTGTGACCCCCCTGGACAACAACAAGCTGAAGGAGACCCCAACTTGCCATCAAAGATCAACTTCCAGCCTGGTATAGGTAGATATTACTTGCACACCTCCTCCAACAATTTGGACTCTCTCTCTCTCTCTGTCTCTCTCTTTCTCCTCCTGGACTTCAGAGGACTTCAGGCCCTGCACCAAGCTTCTCTAACCCCTGCTGCCATTGTGGGTGTGGGTGTGGGTGTGGGTGTGGGTGCAAGGGAACCAATAAGACATTGTGTCACTATCTCCCCTGTTCAATAAAACCACTGTCATTTGCAACCCCGAGTTGGGTCATGCTTTACTGAATCCCAGTCCCTTCCCCATCTTAAATTACAGCCTCATTTTCTCTCTCTCTCTCAGCTCCAGCCCACCCCTTCACTAGTTTCCTGATCTTCTCCCAATTCTGTCTCCCCTTTTCTGCCACCTCTCAGCCTCTCCTTGCTTTCCTGCTGTCCCTGATGCCTTTCAGCCTCCCATGCCATCTACTGCCTTTTCCCTGTGACTTTCTGCTGCCTTTTTCTGCTTTCCCACTACCCTGCTGCCTTTCAGTCTCTCCTGACACTTTTCTGCTGCTTTTCTGCTGTCCATCTCTCATTTTCCTTCCTGAAGCCTGTGAGGTAAGTGGTTATTGAAAGGGGCTAGGGGTTGTGGGTCAAGGCTGGGGGGCACTGGCAGGGCTGTGGGGGATGCTGGCTGCAGGAAGCTGGCTGGGGGATGAGGGAGCAGGGAGGTGTTCAAGAAAGACATGGAGTGCTTGCCTGCATGGTAGAACGTGGACTGTGAACATGCACTATCCGCCCAAGTGGGCTCCATGACTCCATGTGTGGCTTCCTTGAAGGGCTGATATCACGCTGCTCTGGATCCATGCAATGCCATCTGGGTAGCCACTCCTGTGGGAAGATGGCTGGGGGCTGAGGGAGTGGGGAGGTGATAGAGAAAGACATGGCGTGCCCACCTGGTCAGCAGCATGTGGACCCAGAGTGGTGCAGTATCAGCCCTTCAGGAAAGTCGCACATGGAAGTACAGAGCCTGTTCCAGCTGATACTGCACTGCTCTGGGTTTATGTACCACCAGCCAGGCAGGCACTCTGTGTGTGGCTTTCCCAAACAGCTCACCACTCCCTCAGCCCCCAGCCAGCTTCCCCCAAGCATCTCCCAGCATTGGCCCCATGGTCATGGAGCTGGTGCTGGGAGATAAGGGTCTCCCAGCACCTCGCTTCCCAATTATGATGGTGGCATGGGGGGTTTGGAGATAAGGATCTCCTAGGTCCCAATATCCAATTGTGATCTCAGAGCTCCCTGCTGCTGGGGCAGGGGGACATAATTCCCACCCAGGCTTCTATGATGACGCCCACCCCGGCAGCAGGGAGTTCCTAGGGACAGGGAGCTATCTCCTGACCCCTGGCAGATGGTTGACCAGGAGTAGATTTTGCTCCCAGTCAGGCATCTACACAAGTGCTATGGCACTGTTACTAATCTCAAGTAAATTTGCTACTTGCATTTGCAGGTAGCAAATTTTACTCAGGATTAACGAGGTTTACTGCATAGCAAGCATGTGCATGTGTAGGCACATATGCTTACTTTGAAGTAAACTATGCAAAGGTGAAGTTAAGCATCTCATGTAGACATGCCCAGTAATGGGTCACTGTCTACACATGCGCCCCTATTAGGGCACAGGAAATTAACTGACTCTGCTATGGGATAGTACTGTCCAAGATAAGTATTATCCTAAGGCAGAATTATTTAGTACACTAAAATGCATCTGTATGGGGTGACACAGGGCTGCTGGGGCACAAGGGTGCTACAGTATGGGAGCTGCCTTCTGCCTCGCCCCATACTTGTGTCCCAGCCAGCCCTCTGTAGTATGCTGAGCTGGGTCAGAGCAGCTTCAGGCTGGCAGGTTGACCCCATTAGCCCCCTGCCAGCTGGGGCTGCTCAGCCTCAGCTCAACTTGTTCTGGTCCTGGGCACACATGTAAGCACTGCACCTGGGAGCAGTAAATAGCACCAGTTTATTCCTAAATGCTAATTGCACATGCAGATGCACCTTGTGTGTGGTAAACTCTTCCCCTCCACTCCCTCATCCCCTCCAAAAGAAGGCAAATGATGGAAAAAGTTTAAAGATTTTTTTTAAACCAAAATTATACCCTTCTTCCTTCCTTGCTTCCTTCCGCTTTGGACGCTTCGGACCAGGCTCGCTTGGAGCTGCGTGGGGCGATCCCGAGCGTAAGACTCCCCGGCTTCCTATCTCTTTTCTTCCTTCACTCCCACCTGTTTAAAGGTCTCTAGCCTCTATTTATTTTGCTTTCTCACTCTTTTCTTGCTTTTTGCAGCTTTTCCCCTCACTTTTCTCTCCTCTCTCTTCCCTCCCCCTCTGCTTCCGGTTTCTTTGTCTGTGAGACGCTTCTTGCAGCCTTCTCTTTTACTCTCTCTTTCCCTTTCTTTCTCTTTTTTCTGTCTGCTTGTTACGGGGAGTTACCTTTTTCATTAGCCTGCCTTCCAGAGGTGCTCTTAATTAACCCTCCATCCCCCCCTTCACCCCTTAGTTTTCCTTTTCTTTTTTCTTTTTGCTGTTTTAACCCCCCCCCCACCCTTCCCATGCCACTTTTTTTCCCCTCCAAACTCCTCCCCCTTTGCGGGGAGGTCTCTTATCATTTGCCGCTCGAGGGGTGCATTTTTCTTCCCCCCGCCTCTTATTTTGCTCTATCCACGCTTTTTTTTCACCCCCCAAATCCCTCCCTCCTTTTCAGTGGCTTATCTTCACTTTCTGTTTTGGCCACATTCCCGAGAGCTTGGCCTTGAGCTCCTGTGTTTAAGTTTTCTTTTCATTCCCTTAGTTTTTTTGCTTTGTAGTTAACCCTGTCCTAGTGAGGAATGGCTGCTCCTACACCTGGCAGCTGGCATCAGGATGTCTCTCGGGACCTCCCGCTGACTCATGGCTTGAGGGTTCATACCCCTCTCCATGTGGGGCTCGAGGTTTGCATGGAGGCTCTAGCTGTGCTCCTGGGATGGCGTACCATCCGCTATGTGGGTCGTGTGAACACGGTCCTGATGATTTATTTGAGCACGCCTGCCTTGGTTGACAGGGTGTGTGCAGAGGGCCTAGACATTGCAGGCATCCACTACCCTGTCACGCCCCTAGAGACTCAGGCAGTGAGGGTGGTGATCTCTAACATCCCACCACACGTTTCTGATCGGGAGCTGGCCAGGGGACTCGAGGCCTATGGAGTTCCTACGAGCCCTTTTCGCCAGCTGCCGATGGGAAGCAAGGACCCTCAGCGGAAGCACGTCCTGTCTTTTCGGAGGCAGGTCTTCATGCTCCTCAAGGAGGGCCCCGTCTCTACCTCGCTCCCTGAGCCTCATGCTCTAGGGTCGGAGGTATATTATCTATTTGTCTGTGGGAGAGACTACGTATTTCAAGTGCGGTGGCTCCTCCCACCTGGCTGCTCAGTGCCCTCAGGGCAAGGCGGCTGGACCATCGCCACCTGTGGCAGCGCCAAGAGACGGCGCATCGACTTCTGGGGCACGCGGTAGGCCCAGGGAGGCAGGGAGCTCTTTCTCCCAGCCTCCTTCCACCCCTACTCCATCTCAGGGGACTGGGGGCTCTGGTGTGAAACCATCGTCCAGTGGAGAGGCTGGTGCTACTACCTGGGCCCCACCGCCACCTACCCCATCTGTGGCGCCCCCTGGCCTCAGTGTGGGAGCCCCACCGGGTGGTGGGACGGGGCAGTCTGGCCCATATCCAGCACAGGGGCAGCTGCCCACTACCACCAAGAAGAAGAAGAAGGACAAAGAGAGGAAGATGAAGGGGGCCTCTCAGGACGCCCCATCCCTGTCAGGACCCTCCTCGGCCAGTACCAAGGGACCCCCCACTAGAGAGCCTGACCCCACTCCGGCTGACATACCACCCACCCCGTTGGATGTAGCCATCAGCGGGGCAGACTTGGCGGGAGGGGAGGGGTCTTCAGGGGTCCCTCTCCCCTCGCCTGTCCCCCAGCCTCCGCAGTCAGACGGCGGCGGGGATGGTGGCGAATGCCTCTCTTCTGGTGGCCTGGCCTTGGGGGTGGCGGGAGACTCTGCTACCCCCTTGGTCATTCCCCAGCCTGGTGGATCAGATGGAGAATTTAGCGAGATGGAGGTCCAGCTCACTGAGTCTCGCAAGAGGCGTCGTGAGCAGGATAGCCTCTCCCCCCCCAAGAAGACAGGGAATACCCTCGTGGAGCCGGTCCTTGACTCGGACGAAGAGAGGCGGCTGATGTGCCTAGACATCGAGGGTGTCGACGCTGCACTTGCGGGCGAGCTCCCGCCGGGGGTGCGGAATCGCCGCTCTTCCTTAGACAACATCCATCCCAAATTGGCGGAGCCCCCCTGGGTCCCTCCTGACTATGGGGGACTCCTGTCCTTGTTGAAGTTAACTAAGGGGCAGAAGAACGTAGCAGGATGCATCACTCAGTGGTGCGCAGACCCCAAAGTGTTTGTTAAGGCTGCCAGGGCAGCTGCCAAGCTCATGCAGCAGGATCTGGGCACACACCAGATGGCCTACCGTTTGGAGAAGCTTGCCCAGAGGGTGAGAGTTGAGTGGGATCTGGGCGGGTCCCTCGACTAGAGTAGGGCACAGTAGGCCTTCCTTGACCTGTCTGTACTGCCTTGCTCTGTTCTTGGGTGCTCGCTCTTCCACCCGTACTTTGCTTTGTTCTTCCTCTCCCACACCCACATCCATGGCAGCCACAACCATTGGCACCTTCAACATCAACGGCTGTCGAGACTCGGTGAAGTGTGAAGCCGTCCTGGAGCTCCTGCGACAGAAGAGGCTGGCCATCGCCTTCCTTCAAGAGACACACTCTGACAGATTCAATCAGGCGGCCTGGCGGGCTGCATGGCGAGGACAGGTGTTCCTGAGCCATGGCACCAATCTCAGTGCTGGGGTCGTGACTCTCTTATCACCGCAGCTGCAGCTTGAAGCGGCAGTGCCGTGGGAGGTCATCCCCGGCTGCCTGCTGACCGTCCGTGTCACCTTCGCACAACACAGACTGCTGCTCATCAATGTCTACGTGCCCTCCGATGGCCAGGAGAGGGTCGTTTTCTTTGAGACCTTGGCTGCCCTCCTGCGTGATGCTAGTAAGGATGATGACCTGCTCCTCCTCGGTGGGGATTTCAACTGCACTACTGCCCCGTGCCTCGACTGCACAGGGCCTGAGCCCCATCTGCCCTCTGCTCGCAAGCTGCAATCTGCCCTGGAGAGGGCAGACCTCATGGACGTCTGGCGAGCCCTGCATCCTGATGCGTGCCAGTACACCTGGGCCAGGATGGGTGCCGGTGGTCTCACCATGGCTCGCCTCGACCGCCTTTTTGTCACCAGGCACCACCTGCCACTTCTGCGCAGCAGCCGCATCGCTCCCTCAGGTCTGTCAGATTATGGCCTAGCCTTCAGTGAACTGAGCCTGCCGGGCAGAGCCTGTGCACGGGCACCTTCTTGGTGTTTCAACGTCAGCCTGCTTCAGGACTCCTATTTCCGGGACTGCTTTGCCCACTTTTGGCAGAGGTGGGAGGCTGCGAGACTGAGCCACTCCTCCTGGAAGCTGTGGTGGGACGTGGGCAAGGTACAGATCCGAGCCTTTTGCCAGCAGTACACCCAGCTGGCCGCAAACAAGACGCGCTGACGTATCCGGGAGTTGGAGGAGGACGTGGTGGAGCTTGAGGCTGCTCTGCTGGCAGCAACGCGGCAGTCAGCGAGAGCCTCCGGTTCTGCAGGAAATGTCTGCGTTACTTGGCGGAGAGCGTGGCCCACGGTGCGAGGATCCGCGCCCGTTGCCAGGAGCTGGTGGAAACTGACGCCCCGACCCACTTCTTTTTCAATCTGGAGCGGCGGAGGGCAGCGAGCAAAGTCTTGGATCATCTCAAGACTCCTGAGGGCCGGGTAATTACAGAGCCGGGCGAAATACACAAACATGCCGTCGCCTTCTATTGTGACCTGTTTGCGGCCGAGCTGTTGTGCCCTGAGGCCACGCGGGAACTCCACGAGGGCCTACCACATCTCGATGCCCTGGAGGCTGGACAGCTTGAGGGGGACTTGTCCGTGGAAGAGCTGGCGGCCGCTACGGCCGGCCTCGCCTCCAGCAAAGCCCTGGACCTCAATGGGTTGCCTGCCGAGTTTTTCAATACCTTACGGCCTCTCCTCGGCCCCAGCCTCCTGCGCGTTTTCCAGGAGAGCCTCGCCGACAAGGTCTTGCCGATCAGCTGCCGCTGAGCGGTGTTGACCCTGCTGCCCAAGAAGGGAGACCTTGGCTACATTAAGAACTGGCGGCCTGTCTCTCTGCTGTGTGCGGACTATAAGATTCTGGCCAAAGCACTGGCCACCAGACTCTGCGCAGTCATGGCCTCTCTCACTGGGCCCGAGCAGAGCTACTGTGTGACGGGCAGGACCATTCAAGACAACCTGTTCCTGCTGCATGACCTACTCATGGCTAGCGAGCTCTTTGGCCTCGACATCAGCCTCATCTCTCTAGACCAGGAGAAGGCCTTTGACCGGGTGGGCCACGCCTATCTCTTCCGGACTCTGGAGGCCTTTGGTTTTGGGCCCCTCTTCACTGGGGCCCTCCGGGTCTTGTACCAAGACATTTCCAGCCTGCTCAAGGTGAACGGTGTGCTTTGTGCTCCATTCCCCGCACACAGGGGCATTCGTCAGGGGTGTCGGCTGTCGGGCATGCTCTACGCCCTAGCCATCGAGCCGCTGCTACACGCACTGAGACGCCGCCTGAGTGGTGTGGCCCTGCCATTGGCCACGGGCCCATCCGCTGGCCCTCTTCTCCGGCTGTCAGCATATGCGGATGATGTCACCGTCCTCCTCAACTCTCAGGAAGATGTGCGGTCCCTGGCAGATTGCCAGCGTGCCTATGAGTGTGCCTCCTTCTCCCGCATCAACTGGCCCTAAAGCGATACTTTGTTGTTTGGCGCATGGACTGGCATGCCCCCCCCCGGACTTGCCGGGGGGTCTCACATGGCGCCGCGAGGGCCTCAAAGTCTTGGGCATGTTCCTGGGGCCACCGACCTTCATGGCGCGCAACTGGGACGACCTAGAGGAGGGGGTGGAGGCCCGCCTGCAGCGGTGGCGCTGGTGCCTGCCCAGCCTTTCCTACTGGGGGTGCATCCTTGTCATCAACAACCTGGCGGCAGTGACCTTGTGGCAACGGTGCACCGTGCTCGACCCCCCACCGGATCTACTCGAGAGACTCCAGCGCAACCTGGTAGACTTCTTCTGGGATGGGCGCCACTGGCTCCCGCGAGCCGTCCTTCACCTGCCTGTCGCCGAGGGGGACCAGGGTCTGGTTGACCTGGCCAGCAGGGTGGCGGCCTTCCGCATTCAGGCCCTTCAGCGACTGCTTTACAGCGAGGAGCAGCTGCCATGGCAACAACTGGAGTGCCGGTTCCTGCAGAGGGTCGGCGCCCTTGGCATTGAATGGTAGCTCTTTTTGTTGACACCCACGCTCCTGAACTGGGTGGTGCTTCCAGCCTTTTATCGCAGCGTGGTACGAGCCTGGCAGGCCGCCTTCTTCCTCCAGCCTCGAGCCTGGACACTGTTTCCCGCAGCTGCTGAGGGAGCCTCTGGTGCACAACTCAGCCCTGTTGTGCTCCGTGCCGAGCCTGGCCTCTGCCAGCCTCACAGCCACCCTCATCCAGGCGCGTGTCCTCCGCCTGCACCATCTCCTTGACCCTGCTCGGTCAGCCTGGCTCTTGCCCGAGGCGCTGGCTGCACGGCTGGGCGTGCGCTCCGTCCGCACCATGGGTCATCTATAATGACATCCGTGCTGCCCTCCCGCCGGTGGCGGCGGCCGCCTTGGACGAACATCTCCGGGTGCACCAGATCCCACGGGCCATGGATGCCGCGAGCGAGGCTTTCCCTTCACTGCCGGTCACCCCGGCTGTGGCTGTGGAGTTGGCCGGTGGGTCGGGCACTCTGTTGCGGCTCCCCATGCCTCCCAATAGTGACACGGGTTTTCCCTTTGCTTCTCTATCACGTAGAAGCTTGTATGCCTGGGTGGTTTGTGTCCGCCATGCTCAGGTGCTGGCAGGCCACCCCGATACACCGTGGTGATGGCGCCTGGGGCCACCGGCTTCCCCACCGGCCCACCCGGTGTGGCACACATTGTATAAGCCGCCGACTGCCAAGAAGACTGGTGACCTGCAGTGGCGGTTGCTGCATGGCATCCTAGCCACTGGCACGTTTTTGTCCCACTTTGACCCAGCCGCTTCGACGGCCTGCCCCTTCTGCCCTGGGGGCGTGGAGGAGGATCTCTTTCACACCTTCCTGGACTGTCCCCGCCTGCGGCCACTCTTTGCCACCCTCGAGCCGCCACTGCAGGCGCTGGAGAGGAGCCTCTCAGAGACCACCTATGTATGCTCCTACCCATACCGGGCAGCTGATCGGGGCGCCATCTGCCTGGCCAACTTCTTGCTGGGCCAGGCCAAGATGGCTGTCCTCAAGAGCCGCCGTAACCAGCTTGCCGGCACCGGCTCAGACGATGCCCCACGGCTCTTCGGCCTCCTAATGCGGGCGCGCCTCTCGCTGGAGTTTGAGCACGCTGTGCCCCCCGCGGGGGGTGCCCACCTTCGAGGCACTCTGGGCCCTCGAGGGAGTGCTGTGCCATGTGGAGGACGGCCGTCTCAAATACACGCTCTGATGTCATGACCGGTCTGGGCAACCGGGCGGGCGTGGTGGCAGACTGTGGCTTCCGGCTTGTGCCGTGCCCTGGGCCCTCACCAGGCTGCTTTTGTTTATTTTCTCGGGGTGAGAAGTTGAAGGTTTTTGTACGTTTACTATGGGACAGGGAAGGGTGGAACTGTTCGTTTCTCAAGGGCTATATATTGCATGTTAGACACGATGTGTATTACTGCGAAGGTGTTTGTCACGGTGTGATGTTCTGAATGTCGTGGAATGGTTTCTCTTTGGTGTGGTTTGATGGGTTTTTGCTTTCTGTACCTGATCTTTTGTGAAATAAATTTGTTAAAAGTCAAAGTCCTTCCTTCTGCTTTGGACGGTTCGGACCAGGCTCACTTGGTGCTGCGTGGGGCGATCCTGAGCGTAGGACTCCCTGGCTTCCTATCTCTTTTCTTTTCTGACTCCCACCTGTCTAAAAGTCTCTAACTTCTGTTTATCTCGCTTTCTGATTATTTTTTCGCATTTTTGTAGCTTTCCCCCCCCCCCCATTTCTCTCTCCTCTCTCTCTCCTCCTCGTGTGCTTCTGGTTTCTTTTCTGTGAGTTGCTTCTTGCAGCCTTCTTTCTTACTGTCTCTTTCCCTTTCTCTCTCTCTTTTCTGTTTGCTTGTTGTGGGGAGTTACATTTTCCATTAGCCTGCCTTCTAGAGGTGTTCTTAATTGCCCCTTCTCCCCCCCTCCCACCCCTGTGTTTTCCTTCTTCTTTTCTTTTCGCTGTTCTAACCCCTCCACCCCCACTCCCCTCCCCCCCTGCTGCTTTTTTTCCCCTCCACCCATCTCCCCCTCCACAGGGAGGTCTCTTACCATTTGCCGCTCGAGGGGTGCATTTTTCTTCCCCCCCCCTTACTTTGCTCTATCCACACTTTTCTTTCACCCCCTGATTCCCTCCCCACCTTCGGCTGCTTATCTTCACTTTCTGTTTTGGCCGCATTCCCAGGAGCTTGGCCTTGAGCTTCTGTGTTTAAGTTTTGTTTTTTTTTGTTCCCTTAGTTTTTTGCTTTGCAGTTAACCCTGTCCTAGCAAGGAATGGCTGCTCCTACACCTGGCAGCTGGCATGAGGATGTCTCTCAGGACCTCCTGCTGACTCATGGCCTGAGGGTTCATGCCCCTCTCGATGTGGGGCTTGAGGTTTGCATAGAGGCTCTAGCTGTGCTCCTGGAACAGTGTGCCATCCACTATGTGGGTCGTGTGAATACGGTCCCGATGATTTACTTGAGCACTCCCACCTTGGTTGACAGTGTGTGTGCGGAGGGACTAGACATTGTGGGCGTCCACTACCCTGTCATGCCCCTAGAGACTCAGGCAGTGAAGGTGGTCATCTCCAATGTCCCACCACATGTTTCTGACCGGGAGCTGGCCAGGGGACTCGAGGCCTATGGAGTTCCTATGAGTCCTTTTCACCGACTGCCGATGGGAAGCAGGGACCCTCAGCTGAGGCACGTCCTGTCCTTTCGGAGGCAGGTCTTCATGCTCTTCAAGGAGGGCCCCCAGTCTCTGCCTCACTTCCTGAGCCTCACGCTCGAGGGTCGGAGGTTCATCATTTATTTTTCTGTGGGAGAGACCACATGTTTCAAGTGCAGTGGCTCTTCCCACCTGGCTGCTCAGGGTCCTCAGGGGAAGGAGGCTGGAACATCACTGCCTCTGGCAGGCTGAAGGATGGCGCGTCGAATTCTGGGGCACGTGCCCAGCCCAGTGAGTCTGGGAGCTCTTCCTCCCAACCTCCTTCCACCCCTGTTCCATCTCAGGGGACTGGGGTCTCTGGTGTGAAACCACCATCCAGTGGAGGGACTGGTGCTACTACTCAGGCCCCACCACCACCTACCCCATCTGTGGTGCCCCCTGCCCTCAGTGCGAGGCCCCCACCGGGTGGAGAGGTGGATGCCTCCCTTTGCCCCCTGCCTATCCCAGCCACCCCAGCTGAAGTGGCTGGGGTGGCCGGGGACTGCGGCACTGGAGCCTCATCAGATGATAGGGCTTGGGCCTCCTCCCAGCCACCCACCAATGTGGTGCTGTCTGAGGTGGCTGGCCCTGCTGGGGCGGGCCGGGAGTGGTCTAGCCCATCCCTGGCATAAGGGGAACTGCCCACCACCAACAAGAAGAAGATGATGAAGGAGAGGAAGATAAAGGGGGCCTCTCAGGACGACACCCCATCTCTGTCAGGACCCTCTTTGGCCAGTGCCGAACAACCCCCCACTAGAGAGCCTGACCCCACTCCAGCTGCCATACCACCCACCCTGTTGCATGTAGCCATCAACGGGGCAGACTTGGCGGGGGGGAGGGGGCTGCGGGGATCACCCCCCCCCACCTGTCCCCCAGCCTCCAGATTCGGGTGGCAGCAGGGATAGTGGCAAATGCCTCTTTTCTGGAGGCCTGGCCCCGGGTGTGGCAGGAGAGTCTGCTACCCCCTTGGTCACACCCCAGCCTAGCAGATTGGATAGGGAGCTTAGGGAGATGGAGATCCAGCTCTCTCAGTCTAGCAAGAGGCGTCGTGAGTGGGATGGTCTCTCCCCCCCTCCAAGAAGACAGGGAATGCCTTTGTGGAGCCAGTCCTTGACTCGGACAATGAGAGCCAGCTGATGTGCCCAGACATCGAGGGTGTCGATGCTGCAGTTGTGGGCGAGCTCCCACCGTGGATGTGGCCTCACCGCTCTTCTGTAGTCAATATCCACCCCAAGCTGGCGGAGCCCCCCTGGGTCCCTCCTGACTATGGGGGTCTCCTGTCTTTGTTGAAACTAAGGGGCAGAAGAACGTAGTGGGATGCATCACTCAGTGGTTCGCAGACCCCAAGGTGTTTGTCAAGGCTGCCAGGGCAGCAGCCAAGCTCATGCAGCAGGATCTGGGCACCCAGCAGATGGCTTACCGTTTGGAGAAGCTTGCCCAGAGGGTGCGAGTTGAGTGAGGCCTGGGTGGGTCCCTCAAGTAGAGTAGGGCACGGTAAGCCTTCCTTAACCTGTCTCTACTGCCTTGCTCTGATCTTGGGTGCTCGCTCTTCCACCCATAGCTTGCTTTGCTTTTCCTCTCCCACACCCACATCCATGGCAGCCACAACCATTGGCACTTTTAACATCAACAGCTGTCGAGACTCGGTGAAGTGAGAGGCTGTCCTGGAGCTCCTGCGACAGAAGAGGCTAGCCATCGCCTTCCTTTAAGAGACACACTCTGATAGGCTCAACCAGGTGGCCTGGAGGGCTGCCTGGCGAGGCCAGGTGTTCCTGAGCCATGGCACCAACCTCAGTGCTGGGGTTGTGACTCCCTTATCACCACAGCTGCAGCTTGACAGGGCGGTGTCGCAGGAGGTCATCCCTAGCCGCCTGCTGACTGTCCGTGTCACCCTCGTAGAACACTGCCTGCTGCTTGTCAACGTCTACGCACCCTCCGATGGCCAGGAGAGGGTCGTTTTCTTCAAGACCTTGGCTGCCCTCCTGCGCGATGCTAGTGAGGGTGATGACCTGCTCCTCCTCGGTGGGGATTTCAACTGCACCACTGCCCCCCGGCTCGACTGCACAAGGCCTGAGCCTCACCTGCCCTCTGCTCACAAGCTACAATCTGCCCTGGAGGGTGCAGACCTCATGGACATCTGGCGATCCCTGCATCCTGATGTGCACCAGTATACCTGAGCCAGGATGGGTGCCGGTGGTCTCACCATGGCTCGCCTTGACCGCCTTTATGTCACCAAGCACCACCTGCCACTCCTGTGCAGCAGCCACATTGTTCCCTTGGGTCTGTCAGATCATGGCCTAGCCTTCTGTGAACTGAGCCTGCCGGACAGAGCCTGCGCATGGGCACCTTATTGGTGTTTCAATGTCAGCCTGCTTCAGGGCTCCTATTTCTGGGACTGCTTTGCCCACTTTTGGCAGAGGTGGGAGGCTGCGAGACTAAGCCACTCCTCCTGGAAGCTGTGGTGGGACGTGGGCAAGGTACAGATTGGGGCTTTTTGCCAGCAGTACACCCAACTGGCCGTGAACGAGACACACTGACTTATCTGAGAGCTGGAGGAGGACATGGTGGAGCTCGAGGCTGCTCTGCTGGCCGCTGGCAGCAACGGAGTGCTGAGCGAGAGCCTCCTGTTCTGCAGGAAATGCCTGTGTGACTTGGCAGAGAGCACGGCCCGTGGCACAAGGATCCATGTCCGCTGCCAGGAGCTGGTGGAAACTGACGCCCCATCCCGCTTCTTTTTCAACATGGAGCGGCGGAGGGCAGCAAGCAAAGTATTGGACCATCTCAAGACTCCTGAGGGCCAAATAATTACAGAGCCGGGTGAAATACGCGAACATGCCGCCGTCTTCTATTGTGACCTGTTTGTGGTCGAGCTGTCATGCCCTGAGGCCACATGGGAACCTCATGAGGGCTTACCGCGCCTCGATGCCCTGGAGGCCGACGAGCTTGAGCGGGACTTGTCCCTGGAAGAGCTGGCTGCCACCACGGCTGGCCTCACCTCCAGCAAAGCTCCAGGACTCAATGGGTTGCCTGCCTAGTTTTAAAAGACCTTCTGACCTCTCCTTGGCCCCAGCCTCCTGCGTGTTTTCCAGGACAGCCTTGCCAACAAGGTCTTGCCAATCAGCTGCTGCCTAGTGGTGCTGACCCTGCTGCCCAAGAATGGATACCTTGGCTACATTAAGAACTGGTGGCCGGTCTCCCTGCTGTGTGAGGACTATAAGATTCTGGCCAAAGCTCTGGCCACCCGCCTTCATGCAGTCATGGACTCTCTCACTGGGTCTGAGCAGAGCTACTGCATGCCGGGCAGGACCATTCAAGACAACCTGTTCCTGCTGCATGATCTACTCACAGCTAGCAAGCTCTTTGGCCTTGACGTTGGCCTCATCTCTCTTGGCCAGGAGAAGGCTTTCAACTGGGTGGGCCACGCCTATCTTTTCCAGACTCTGGAGGCCTTTGGTTTTGGGCCCCTCTTCACTGGGGTCCTCCGGGTCTTGTACCATGACATTTCCAGCCTGCTCAAGGTGAACGGTGTGCTTTGTGCTCCATTCCCCGCATGCAGGGGCATTCGTCAGGGGTGTCCGCTGTTGGGCATGCTCTACACCCTCACCATCAAGCTGTTGCTACATGCGCTGTGGCACCGCCTGAGTGGTGTGGCCCTGTTATTGGCCACGGGCCCATCCGTTGGCCCTCCTCTCCAGCTGTCGGCATATGCGGATGACCTCACCGTCTTCCTCAACAACCCAGGATGTTGTGCGGGCCCTGGCAGATTTCCAGCGTGCCTATGAAAGAGCCTCCTCCGCCTGCATCAACTGGGCCAAGAGCGATATACTGCTGCTTAGCACATGGAATGGCATGGCCCCCCTGGATTTGCCAGGGGCCTCATCTGGTGCCACGAGGGCCTCAAGGTCTTGGCCGTGTTCCTGGGACCACCGACCTTCATGGCGCCCAACTAGGACAGCCCTGAGGATGGGGTGGAGGCCCACCTGCAGCGGTGGCGCTGGCGCTTCCCCAGCCTTTCTTACCGGGGACGCGTCCTCATCATTAACAACCTGGGAGCAGCGAACTTGTGGCACCGGTGCGCCGTGCTTGACCCACCACTGGATCTACCTGAGAGACTCCAGCACATCCTGGTAGATTTCTTCCGGCATGGGCACCACTGGCTCCCACGACCCGTACTTCACCTACCTGTCACCGCAGGGGGCCAAGGTCTGGTTGACCTGGTGAGCAGGGTGATAGCCTTCCGCCTGCAGGCCCTTCAGTGACTGCTTTACAGCAAAGAGCACCTGACCTGGCAACAACTGGCATGCCGGTTCCTGCAGAGGGTTGGCGCCCTTGGCTTTGACCGGGAGCTCTTTCTGCTGAACCTCACGCTCCTGAACTGGGCGGTGCTTCCAGCCTTTTACCGCAGTGTGGTACGAGCCTGGCAGGCCATTTTCCGCCTCCAGCCCGGACCCTGTATTTCCTGCAGCTGCTGAGAAAGCCTCTGGTGCACAACTCAGCCCTGTGGTGCTCTGTGCTGAGCCTGGCCTCTGCCAGCCTCACAGCCACCCTCATCCAGGTGCGTGTCCTCCGCCTGCACCATCTCCTTGACCCCGCTCGGTCAGCCTGGCTCTTGCCCGAGGCTCTGGCCACATGGTTGGGAGTGCACTCCATCTGCAGCATGGGCCATCTCCTGCGTAACATCCATGCCACCCTCCCGCTGGAGGTGGCGGCCATCTTGGATGATCATCTCTGGGCACACCAGATGCCCCAGGCCACAGATGCCACGAGCGAGGCTTTCCCTCCATTGCCACTCACCCCGGCTGTGGCCGAGGAGTTGGCTGGTGGGCCTGGCACTCTGTCGTGGCTCCCCATGACTCCCGATAGTAACACGGGTTGTCCCTTTGCTTCTCTATTGTGTAGAAACTTGTATGCCTGGGTGGTTTGCGTCCTCCATGCTCAGGTGTTGTTGGGCTGCCCTGATACACCATGGCAATGGCGCCTGGGGCCACCAGCTTCCCCCAGCCCACCCGGCGTGGCACACATTGTATAAGCTGCCGACTGCCAAGAAGACTAGTGACTTGCAGTGGAGGTTGCTGCACAGCATCCTAGCCACTGGCATGTCTGCGTCCCACTTGGACCCAGCCGCCTCGACGGCCTGCCTCTTCTGCCCTGGGGGCATGGAGGAGGATCTCTTTCACGCCTTCCTGGACTGTCCCCGCCTGCGGCCGCTCTTTGCCACCCTTGAGCCGCCACTGCGAGCTCTGGGCAGGAGCCTCTTGGAGACCACCTACGTGTGCTCCTACCCGTACCGGGTGGCCGAGCAAGGCGCCATCTGCCTGGCCAACTTCTTGCTGGGCCAGGCCAAGATGGCTGTCCTCAAGAGCCGCCACAACTGGCTTGCCAGCACCAGCTCAGACAATGCCCTCTAGCTCTTCAGCCTCCTAGTGTGGGTGCGTCTCTCACTGGAGTTTGAGCACACTGTGCTCCGGCGGGGTGTGCCCGCCTTTGAGGCACTCTGGGCCCTTGAGGGAGCGCTGTGCCACATGGAGGATGGACATCTCAAATACGCGCTCTGACGTCTTGACCGGTCTGGGTGACCAGGCGGGCATGGTGGCGGACTGTGGCTTCTGACTTGTGCCGTGCCCTGAGCCCTCACCAGGCTCCTTCTGTTTTTCTCGGGGTGAGATGCTGAAGGTTTTTGCACGTGTACTATGGGACAGGGAAGGGTGGAATTGTTCATTTCTAGAGGGCTATATGGCATGCTAGGCGTGACGTGTACTACTGCGAAGGTGTCTGTCACTGTGTGATGTTCTGAATGTACTGGAATGGTTTCTCTTTGGTAGGTTTAATTTTTTTTTTGCTTTCTGTACCCGACCTTCCCTGAAATAAAGTAGTTTAAAAAGTCAAAGTCCTTCCTTCTGCTTTGGATGCACCGGACCAGGCTCACTTGGAGCTGTGTGGGGCAGGCCTAAGTGTAAGATTCCCTGGCTGCTTGTCTATTTTCTTTTCTGAGTCCCACCTGTCTAAAGGTCTCTAGCTTCTGTTTATCTCACTTTCTGATTCTTTTCTTGCATTTTTGCAGCTTTTTTCCCCTTTTTCTCTCCTTTCTCCCCTCTCCCCTGTACTTCCGGTTTCTTTGTTTGTGAGTTGCTTCTTTAGAGCCTTCTTTCTTACTGTCTCTTTTCCTTTCTTTTTTTCTTTTCTGATTGCTTGTTGCGGGGAGTTATCTTTTCCATTAGCTTGCCTTCCAAGGAGTGCTCTTAATTACCCCTTCTTCCCCCCCCCCTTTGTTTTCTTTTATTTTTGCTGTTTCATCCCCCTCCCCCCACCATATTTTTCCTCCACTCCTTTCCCCCTCACATCTAGAGTTTTGTAGCTGCTTTCCCAGACACTTAACTTTTTAGTTAGTATAAACTTTTTTTTTTGTTTTTTCTTGCTTAGTTATAAGTTCATATTAACCCAGTCCTAGCAGGAATGGCTGTTCCTACACCCAGCAGCTGGCATGAGGATGCCTTTCAGAACCTCCCCATTACCCATGGCTTGAGGGTTCACACCCCTCCCGACATCGGGGTTGATGTCTGCGTCGATGCCCTTGCTAGTCTCCTGGGGCAGCGTAACATAAATTACGCAGGTTGTGTTAACATGGTCCCAATGATTTACTTCAGCGATTCCACCTTAGTTGACAGCGTGTGCGCAGAGGGTCTGGACATTGCGGGTGTGCATTATTTTGTCACCCCCCTAGACACTCCAGCAGTGAAGGTGGTGATTTCTAATGTGCCCCTGCACGTGACTGATTGGGGGCTGACCAAGGAACTTGCACCCTATGAGATTCTTACAAGTTCCTTTCACCAATTGACCATAGGAAGTAAGAACCCCAAACTGAGGCACATTCTGTCTTTTTGAAGGCAGGTTTTCATGCTTCTCAGGGAGGGCCCATGGTCTCTGCCTCAGTCCTTTAGTCTCATGTTCAGTGGGTGGAGGTTTAGGATCTATTTTTCCTTTCAGGAGACCACATGTTTTCAGTGTGGGAGCTCTTCCCACTTAGCAGCCCAATGCCCATGGGGGAGGCTAGCCAGAACACTGGCAACTACAGCAGTACCAGCGGATGGCGCATCCACTTCTGGGATGCAGGCCCCATCCAGTGAGGCCGGGAGCTTTTCCCAACCTTCTTCTACCCCTGTTCCATATGAGGGGGCTGGAGTTTCTGGCGTGAGAGTGCCATCCAGCGGAGGGGCTGGGACTAGGCCCCAACCCTCCCCCCCACTCCACCTACAGTGCTCACCCCCACCAGTATGGAGATGCCACCAGGTGGAGAGGATGCCTCCACTTCCCCCCTGCCTGCCCTGACCACCCCAATTGAGGTGGCTGGGGTGGTCAGCGATTGGGGCACCAAGGCCCTGTCAGATGATGGGGTTCAGGCCTCCTCCCAGTTGCCCTCCACCACGACCTTGCTTGGGGTGGATGGCCCTTGAGAGGCAGACCAGAAGCAGTCTGACCCATCCTTTATGAAGGGTGGGCCATCTGCCACAAAGAAGAACAAAGAGAGGAAAATGAAAGGGACCACTCAGGACTCCCCATCCCTGCTGAGACCTTCCTCAGCTGGTGCTGGGGGGGGGGCCCTGCTGGAGAGCCTGGCCCCGCTCCAGCTGTCATGTCAATGACCCTGTTGACCGGGGATGATGGCAGCTTGGAGGTGGGGGGGCAAAGGGGGGGGTCACTGACCCCTCACCTGTCTCCCAGCTTCCGGAATTGGGTGGCGGTAAGACCTATGCACAATGTCTCTCTTCTGGAGATCTGACCCAGGAGGCATCAGAGGAGTCTGCTGACCTCTTGGTCACACCCCAAACTACTGAACTAGATGAGGAAGCTAGTGATATGGAGATCCAGCTTTCTGAGTGTCGCAAGTGACCTTGAGAGCAGGATGGCCTCTCTTCCTCCAAGAAGGTGGGGATTGCTCTTCTAGAGCCAGACCTTGACCTGGAAGATCAGAGGAGGTTGATGGGTTTAGACATTGATGTAGAGGATGTAGAAGCTGAGCTCCCTACTAGGGTGCAGCCTTGCTGTGAGTCTGTCGAAAATGTGCAGCCCATGTGGACAGATCCCCCTGGGTCGGTCCTGACTATGGGGGGCTCCTGACATTTTTGAAGCAAACTAAGGGACAGAAGAACATAGTGGGGTGCATCACTCAATGGTGCTCAGATCCTAAAGTTTTTATCAAGACTACCAGAACTGCAGCTAAACTGATGCAACAAGATCTAGGCACTCAGCAGATGGCTTATCGTCTGGAGAAACTCACACAGCGGGTGAAGGATGGATGGGGCCTGGTGGGGTCCCTGGAGTAGAGTAGGGCATGATAGGCCTGTTTTTGACCTGTCTCTGCTTTTTGTTCTGCTCTTGGGGGCTCACTCTTCTATTTACACCTTACCTCACTCTTCCTCTCCCATACCCACACCCATGACAGCCACAACTATTGGTACTTTTAACATCATTGGCTGTTGAGATCCAGTGAAACAGGAGGCCGTCCTGGATCTCCTGCACCAGAAGTGGCTGGCTGCTGCCTTCCTCCAGGAGACGCATTCCAACAGGGTCAATCAGTTGGCTTGGCATGCTGCCTGGCAAGGCCAGTTGTTTTTGAGCCATGACACCAATGTTAGCACCGGAGTTGTGACTCTTCTATCATCACAACTACAGCATGACACAGCGGTGGCACAGGAGATTGTCCGCGGACACCTGCTGACCATCCACGGAAACCTAGCACAACACCACCTGCTACTCGTCAACGTTTATGCACCTACTGATGGCCAGGAGAGGGTCACTTTCTTCGAGACCTTGGCCGCCCTTTTGCATAATGCTAGTGAGAATGATAACCTGCTCCTTGTAGGTGGGGACTTTAATTGTACTGCTGACACCCCGCTCGACCGTACGGGGCCTGAGCCTCACCTGCCCTCAGCCTGCAACTTGCAGTCCGTCTTGGAGACTGCAGGCCTCACTGATGTCTGGTGAGCCCTGCACACCGATGTGCGCCAGTACACCTGGACCAGGATGAGTGCCGGTGGTCTCACTATGGTCTGCCTCGACTGCTTTTATGTCACCAGCCACCATCTGCCCTCCTATGCAGTGGTTGCATTACTCCCTCAGGCCTGTCAGATCATGGCATGGCATGCTGCGAATTGAGCCTGCTGGGGAGAACCTGCGTGCAAGCACCCTATTGATGCTTCAACGTCAGCCTACTTCAAGACTCTTACTTCTGGGACTGCTTTGTCAACTTTTGGCAGAGCTGGGAGGCCACAAGATTGAATGACTTCTCCTGGAAGTTATGATGGGATGTGGGCAAAGTATAGATCCGGGCTTTTTGCCAGCAGTACACGCAGCTGGCCACCAATGAACTGCACCGCCATTCCAGAAAGCTGAAGGAAGATGTGGTAGAGCTCAAGGCTTCCCTGCTGCCTGCTGGAAGTGATGCGGTGCTGCGCAAGAGCCTTTGGTTCCTTAGGAGCTGCCTGCGTGGCCTGGCAGAGAGTGCGGCCCATGGAGCAAGGATCCACGCCCGCTGCCAAGAGCTGGCCAAAACAGATGCCCCAACCCGCTTCTTCTTCAACTTGAAGCGACAGTGGGCAGCGACCAAAGTCTTAGATCACCTCAAGACCCCTGAGGGCCAGGTAATCACGGACCCAGGTGAAGTACATGAGCACGCCATTGCCTTCTATCGTGACCTGTTTGCGGCTGAGCCATCCTGCCCTGAGATCACGCGGGAACTCCATGCGGTCCTGCCATGCCTTTGTGCCCTGGAGGCCAGCGAGCTTAAGCAGGAATTATCTCTGGTGGAGCTGACAGCTGCCGCAGCTGGCCTTACCTCTGGCAAGGCTCCAGGCCTTGACAGGTTACCTGCTGAGTTCTACAAGAGTTTCTGGCCTCTTCTTGGTCCCTGTCTCCTGCATGTTTTCCAGGAGAGTCTTGCCGACAAGGTCTTGCCAATCAGTTGCTGCCGTACAGTGCTCACGCTGCTGCCCAAGAAGGGAGACCTTGGCTGCATCAAGAACTGGCGGCCAGTCTCCCTGCTGTGCGCGGACTACATATGATGTCCAAAGCACTGGCCACCCACCTCCTCACTGTCATGGCCTCCATCACTGGGCCTGAGCAGAGCTACTGCATGCCGGGCAGAACCATGCAAGACAACCTGTTTCTGCTGCACAACCTGCTTACAGCCAATGAACTCTTTGGCCTAGACATAGATTCATAGATGTTAGGGTCGGAAGGGACCTCAATAGATCATCGAGTCTGACCCCCTGCATAAGCAGGAAAGAGTGCTGGGTCTAGATGACCCCAGCTACATACTCATCTAACCTCCTTTTGAAGACCCCCAGGGTAGGGGAGAGCACCACCTCCCTTGGGAGCCCGTTCCAGACCTTGGCCACTAGAACTGTGAAGAAGTTCTTCCTAATGTCCAATCTAAATCTGCTCTCTGCTAGCTTGTGGCCATTATTTCTTGTAACCCCCGGGGGCGTCTTGGTGAATAAAACCTCACCAATTCCCTTCTTGTGGCTGCCTATAAGTTCATCACGGGGGCACAGGTCGCCTCTCAACCTTCTCTTGCAGAGGCTGAAAAGATCCAGTTTCTCTAGTCTCTCCTCGTAGGGCTTGGTCTGCAGGCCCTTGACCATATGACTGGCCCTTCTCTGGACTCTCTTCAGGTTATCCGCATCCTTCTTGAAGTGTGGAGCCCAGAATTGCACACAGTACTCCAACTGCGGTCTGACCAGCGCCCGATAGAGGGGAGGTATCACCTCTCTGGACCTATTCGTCATGCATCTGCTGATGCACGATAAAGTGCCATTGGCTTTTCTGATGGCTTCGTCACACTGCCGACTCATGTTCATCTTGGAGTCCACTAGGACTCCAAGATCCCTTTCCACCTCTGTGCCACCCAGCAGGTCATTCCCTAGGCTGTAGGTGTGCTGGACATTTTTCCTCCCTAGGTGCAGCACTTTGCATTTCTCCTTGTTGAACTGCATCCTGTTGTTTTCTGCCCACTTGTGCAACCTATCCAGGTCTGCCTGCAGCTGTTCCCTGCCCTCCGGCGTGTCCACTTCTCCCCATAGCTTTGTGTCATCTGCAAACTTGGACAGAGTACACTTCACTCCCTCGTCCAAGTCACTGATGAAGACATTAAAGAGTATCAGTCCAAGAACCGAGCCCTGCGGGACCCCACTGCCCACACCCTTCCAGGTCGAGACTGACCCATCCACCATGACTCTTTGGGTGCGACCCTCTAGCCAATTCGCCACCCACCGGATTGTGTAGTCATCCACATCACAGCCCCTTAGCTTGTTCACCAGTATGGGGTGGGATACCGTATCGAAGGCCTTCCTGAAGTCTAAGTATACGACATCCACCCCTCCTCCTGTGTCCAGGCGTTTCGTAACCTGGTCATAGAAAGAGACTAGATTGGTCAGGCACGATCTGCCCGCCACAAACCCGTGCTGGTTTCCCCTCAGCATAATTTGCCCTGCCGGGCTCTCACAAATGTGAGCCTTGATAATTTTTTCAAAGACTTTACCAAGGATGGAGGTGAGACTGACTGGCCTATAGTTGCCCGGGTCCTCCTTCCTCCCCTTTTTGAAAATGGGGACCACGTTAGCCCTTTTCCAGTCCTCCGGGACTTGGCCCGTGCGCCACGAGCGTTCGAATATTCCCTCCAGTGGCTCTGCAATGATGTCGGCCAGTGCCTTTAGCACCCTCGGATGAAGCCCATCCATGCCTGCCAATTTAAAGGCATCCAGTTCTTCCAAATGACTCTGCACCACCTCAGGATCTACGTATGGAAGTCTGGCGCCTTGCTGCTGCCTCTCTACAACCCCAGTGAGAGACTTGTCATGCCCCTCACTTAGGAACACTGAGGCAAAGAACTCGTTGAGGAGTTCAGCTCCATGGTAGCTTTGGCCCGCCTAACTGCCTCCCTACAAGCACGAGCAGAGGAGGTATATTCATCTTTAGTGATCTTACCTTGTTTCCACTTTTTATGTGCTCCCCTTTTGGCCCTTAGGCTGCCCTGGATTTCTGTGCTCAGCCATGGAAGCCTCCTGGCCCCTTTCCCTTTTTTGCCTCGCTCGGGGATCGTCTTGCTTTGTGCCCGAAGGATCGTTTCCTTTAGGCACAGCCACCCTTCTTGGTCTCCCATCCCTTCAAAACTCCTACTCTGCAGTGCTTCTTTGACTAATCGCCTGAGTGCATTGAGATCAGCTTTCCTAAAGTCTAGCACTTTCGCCCTACTAGTTACCTTACCCACTCGACGTCTTATGTTGAATTCTATTATTAGGTGATCACTGTCTCCCAAATGCCTACCGATCTGGAGGTCCCCTACCATGTCATCCCCTGTTGCCAATACCAGATCCAGTATGGCATTCCCCCTATAGTGACCATGCACCTCCTGTGTCAGGTGGAGGTCCTGTACACAGGTTAGAAACCTGCGTGAGCGACGGGACCTTGCTGTCTGCGTCTCCCAGCAGATGTCCTGGTAGTTTAGGTCCCCCATGACTACCGCCTCTTTAGCTTTTATGGTCTCTGAGAGTTGCCTCAGGAGCCCCGCATCTATTTCTTCCCCTTGATGTGGGGGTCTGTAGCAGACCCCTACCACCAAATCCCTTTCTCCTTGCCCCCCATGTAGCCTAACCCACAATCCTTCTACTTCCTCAACCTTGGACTCTGTCTTGATGAGGGTTGATGTATATTGCTCACTGACATAAAGTGCAACCCCCCCCCCTTTCTTCCCTGACCTGTCCTTTCTATACAATCTATAGCCCTCAATATGTACCGCCCAGTCATGGGATGAATCCCACCAGGTCTCTGTTAGCCCCACTAAGTCATAGGTGTTTAGTGCAAGCAGGAGCGCTAGTTCATCCTGCTTGTTCCCCATGCTCCTAGCATTAGTATATAGGCACTTGAGCCCTGCGACTGGTGCCTTTGCTGCCCCCCCGCTCTGAGTCCCAAGGGGCCCATTGTTTCTTACTTTCTCATTTCTTACCTGTTCTGTAGTGCTGGTCTCCCCATGGCTTTCAAGTTTCCAATGTTCTCCTTCTTCAGGCTGGGCTGTCCTTGTGGGTGCCACATGGTTTGGTGGTCCACAGCTTCCCCTGCCCTCGTACTCCCCTCCCCCGATGAGCCTAGTTTAAAGCCCGCCGGAGGAGATCCGCCAACCTAGTAGAAAACACACACTTACCTTTGGGGGACAGGTGAAGCCCATCCCAGCTGAGCATGTCCCTCGTCGTGATGTGCGGGTCATTGTCCAGAAATCCGAAGCCTGCCTCGAGACACCACTGCCGAAGCCGCCAGTTGGTCTCTCTGATGCAGTTCTCCTGCCGTCTTCCTCGTCCGGTCACTGGTAGGATGGAAGAGAAAACCACCTGTGCACCGAACTCCTTCAGCACGCCACCCAGAGCACTGTAGTCCGCCATCAGGTGATCGGGGGTTCTCCTGGCCGCATCATTAGTACCCACATGGACTAGGACCATGGGGTAGTAATCGGTGGGCTTGATCCTGGCCTGGATTACCTCCGTCACATCCCGAATCTTTGCTCCAGGGAGGCAGCATACCTCTCGTGCCGAGGGGTCCTGGCGACAGATGGGTCCTTCCTTACCTCTCAGGATGGAGTCGCCTATGACGAGCACTCGTTGCCTCCTCCTCTGGGTCCTCGTGGATCTCTTGATCTGTTCGGAGTGTGAAGAACGTGGTGTTTCTTCTTGCCCAAGGGTTTCCTCCTCCCCTTCCATCTCCTGCAGGGTTGCCAGGGCCTCGTACCTGTTCACCAGTCGGACTGGAGAAGCTGGTACCGGTTCGCTGTGAGCTTCTCTGGTCCTGGCTGTGACCGTCTGCCACTCTGCTGTGGAGGGCACTCCCCGGGCTGCTTCTTCCTTGGGTGCCTGGGCCTGCAGGGAAAGGAAATATCTGTCAATTTCATCCTCCGCCTCCCTGATCCCCCTCAGCCTGCTAACCTGCTCCCGGAGCTCCCTCACCTGTGCCTCCAGAGCCCTAAGATGGGCACCTGCCGGACAGGTGTGGGGGCCCCCAATCTCAGCCCCCCCCACCCTGCTGGGGATCCCCCACAGGCCAGGAGGTAGGGGGACATCAGCTCCCCCATGGGCTCGGTCTGGGTGGAGGCCTCAGACCTGCCCCAGGTAGCCTTGTCCCCTGGGCACAGGCCCTAGCAGCACTCCTCGTAGACACCATTCTATAAGCTGCTGTTTGTAGACCTGTGCAGTGTCTACGCCCTACCCCTACAGGAGTCCCACTCCTGGTCCTTCCGGCCCGCTCGCCGGCGCGAAAGCCTGCTCAAACGCCGGCGTGCTCTTACAGAGTGCACCTGTTTCTGTGCTCTGTTTGCACCGCGCGGCTCGGGAGCGCTGCTTCTTACCGGCTCAGCTATATGGGACCCGGGGGGCTTCCCCTCCGGATCCAGCTCAGCTGCGCCGGGTCCCTCCGCCCCACTTACCTTCGGGGGATCAGCTGCTGCTGCCCCCACTGCCGCTTTCTCTGCTGCTGCTGCTGCTGCTGCCGCCTCCGGTCAGTCAGTTGCTAAAAGGGGCACACGTGTGCTGACTCCTCTCCTTCCCGCCGCTGGTTCCCGAGTGCTGGGAACTACATCACCCCGCGGCTTTAAAGCCTGCGGTTTGAATTACCCGCCCCGCTCCAATGGCCAATCAGGCGCCCCGGTCTAGCCGGAAGTGCCTGCCGGCAGTTCCGCCCCTACTCTCCCCTGCTGGGGGGATCCGCTGCCACGGGAGCCTGCTCCCCCAAGTGTTAACCCCGGGGGTGTCCCCTGGCCTGGGGGGACAGTCCCTTCCCTAGCCCTCCCTGTTTGCGCGCTCTGTTCGCGCTGCGCAGCTCGGGAGCATGGCTCCCTACCGGCTCAGCTATATGGGACCTGGGGGGCTTCCCCTCCGGATCCGGCTCAGCTGCGCCGGGTCCCTCCGCCCCACTTACCTTTGGGGGATCAGCTGCTGCTGCCCCCGCTGCCGCTTCCTCTGCTGCTGCTGCTGCCGCTGCCGCCTCCAGTCAGTCAGTTGCTAAAAGGGGCACACGTGCGTGCGGGACACATGTGTGCTGACTCCTCTCCTTCCCGCCGCTGGTTCCCGAGTTGGCCTCATCGCTTTGGATCAGGAGAAAGCCTTTGACCAGGTGGACCACGCCTACCTCTTTCAGACCCTGGAGGCCTTTGGCTTTGGGCCCCTTTTCACTGGGGCCCTCCGGGTCTTGTATCAAGACACATCCAGTCTGCTTAAGGTGATTGGAGTGCTCTGTGCCCCATTCCCCGCAAGCAGAGGCATCTGTCAGAGCTGTCCCCTATTGGGCATGCTCTATGCCCTGGCCATTGAGCCACTGCTGCATGTGCGGCAGCGCCACCTGGGTGGTGTGGCCTTGCCACCGGCCATGGGCCTGTCCATTGCCCCTCCGCTCCATCTGTCAGCATATGCAGACAACATTACCATCTTCCTTAACACCCAGGAAGACATGGAGGCACTGACAGACTGCCAGCGAGCCTACGAATGCGCCTCTTTGGCCTGTATCAACTGGGCCAAGAGTGATACCCTGTTTCTTGGTGTGTGAATCACCATGACCTCCCCCCCCCCCAGATTTGCCAGGGGGCCTCAACCTGCTCCTTAAGGGCCTTAAGGTCCTGGGCGTGTTCCTAGGGCCATCGAACTTCATGGCGTGCAACTAGGATTGCCTCAAGGAAGGAGTGGAGGTCTACCTACAAAACTGGCACTGGTGCCTACCCAGACTCTCCTACTGTGGACGTGTCTTCATTGTGAACAAACTAGCGGTGGCGACCTTGTAGCCGTAGCATGTAACTCATGATGTGGAATGTAGCGAAGGTGTCTGTCACTGTCTGATGTGATAAATGCAATGACATGGTGTTCTTGGTTTGATGGTAATTTGTTTGTTTTTGCTTTGCAAGCAACTAAACTTTTTGTATCCTTGAACCCCTGAATAAAGTAGTTAAAAAGTCAAAGTCCTTCCTTCCTTCCCTTTAGTAGTTTTATTCCAGTAAAGCCCATTTCTTTTTTGGGTCAATTAAGCAGTCTTGTTTGACATTTAAAAAAAGATTAAGTAGCAAAGAAATAATTCAACAATCAGAGTTCAATTGGCTAACTGGTCATTGATCAGTAGATTTGCTCCCATGGGGGACACTATGGAAAAAGCATTCATATGTTCTTTTTCCAGCCACTGGATCACTTGTCAATTTAATTATTTCTTTTAAGTGAAGAACTTATTATATACATATGGTAAATTTTAAAAACAAACAATCTAGAAAGAACTAAACGTCCTATACAAATAATAAAATCATTTGGACAAATTTAGAATTCATAATGTACATATTTATCATCAAAATGCCAAGATGGTGGGGGGTAATCACTTTGGGGCCAACCTCTGATGACAGAAATACAAAATATATTTTGAGTTTTTGTAGCATATAGGATAGTCAACTAAACATGCCCAGACTGAACATTTGGGCAAAGACTGTTATATGTGTTACATTAGATTACATTATTCCAATAAAGCTATTTCAGCAATATAACAGAAACATTGTGTAGCACTATGCAAAACCAGCAAGTGATTTCTTTTTAGAGACTTAAAGTGATGGGGAGATTTGTATACCATTTTCCCCTGAAAAAGGAATGTCTAATGAGAAGCAAGAAAAAATATATGCATCAACACAGATGCATAATATCTTTACCTGAACAGTAATCTGTTATCTGAATAGTTCTAATGTCTGTTACCATCCTACCTTAATCTTTTGTATAGGAATGGCTCATGGTATTTGTATATTGTGCCATGTATCCATGCTTGCCTACTTGACCATGGTTTATATTTTATTAACACCTTTAAAGAATGTTGTTATGTGGTAGAATTGGGTGTATGAAATACTGTTTGAAACGTTATGGTGCTAATTTGCAAAATCCTGCCTTGATTTCACACCCAATGCAATTTCTTCAACTTCAATTGGTAAACAATCCCAGGTGAGAATAGAACATTGATCTGTTAGAATAAAGATAATGGAACATGGAGTTATTTCAGCATCCTCTTCTTTCACTAAAAAAAAAGAATAAGATAATCACTCTAGAATCAGTGGGACAGATTCCCTGCTGATATAAATGATCCCAGCCCCACTCAGTTTAATTGATCTCCATTTAAACTAGCACAAACATTTGGCCAGTATTTTGACTATTTTCCTTTCTATTTAGGATAGTTTTATGAATGAGATATTCCTTTTCTCTTTCCACTGTTCCTCTTAGAAATTATTCCTAAATAAGGCCTCACCAATTTCAGAGTTTATTTTCTATCTGTATTATATCTATTATTATTCATGTTTCTATTAACTTTCAGCTCTGCAAGGTCTTTCCTTGATAAACACATGTGCAACTCCCATTCAAATCTGTATGAGTGATACATGCATGTCCTGGGGAGAATAGAGTTCACCATACTATTAAGGATTAGGTATATGCAGCAGGAATAATTGCACCAAAAAATTATATCTGTTCAATTGTGTAAAACCTAATATGGTGTGCGAGATAAACATACCTATTTAACTGACATTCACTATTTCAAAGACATGTCTGCACTGGTAAACAAAATTAACATTTTAAAGAATTCTCTTTGTAAGGTGCTTGGCTTAGTTATGATTATATTTAGAAATGAAAAAAAAATCAATCATGCAATTTGTCCACTGTATCAAGCAATCTTTACACTGTTCATTCCACATTTCCACATTTGACTTCTCTAGAGAATGTGCAAACTCATGAAAAATTATAATTTACAGCATTAAAAAGAAGAATTGTTCAATAGAAGTAACAAGGGAAAACTTAATATGTATTTAGAAGATAGAGTCTGATTTCAGCCCCCCATAATAGATTTGCATTGATGCATTTCATATGGATAAATACATAACAGTATTCAGTTTCCTAAGCACCCATTTCAAATTCTGTTTCCTTGTTCTCAGTTTCATGTCCTCCACTAGTTGGATTTGGTTACAGCAAGTCTATTTGACTAAGAAGAGCTGACATGTAAAGTCTCAGGTGTAGTGTGCTTTTTAGATAGCACATCATTTGCCTGCAGATTTAATAATTCCTTGTTGATCTTTTTTTATAAAAATAAGACAATATTTTATTTAAATTTACTGTGAATGAACAATGAAACAGCACTGAACATTATGCACTTAACTGTATTGTTCCAGTGTTTCAGGTGCACTTATTCTTAAGATGAGAAAAAGGAAGTGTTACACTGAAAAAAAAAAAAAAAAAAAAAAAACTTGTACTCTCTTCCCTGCTCCACAATGATTTAAAGTACTATATTTGAATTTTTATGTTTTGTTTGATTTAAGTAACCTTAAATACCAATGTCAATTCAAAAAAATATATACAAGTACTCTAAGCATTATAATGACTGTTTAACTATGAAACTTGCTGATTGGCTATTATTAGTAATGCCATTGTACTTTGTAGTACTATCATTTATTCCTGGAAGTATCTAGAGATAACACATCAGGGCTTTCCTTGTTGAAAAAAAAATATTTTCGTCTCATATTTAATTCTGATTCATCTTTTTCTACCATCTGTCTCTCACTCTACCCCTGGGTATGAATAATGTTTTAACGTATATATATTCATCTCAAGCATGGAACAGTATTCCCAAATGGTGTTGTAATGTACTGTTTTTGTGGGAAGATCACACCCGCAACTACCACCAGGCAGGCTGTGAGGCAACAGAGCATGTGAAGGAGAAGATGCCAGGTAATCATAGTAGGCAACTCCTTGCTGAGAGGAACGGAGGGAAACATCTGCTGCCCAGATCCCACAGCATGGGAGGTCTGTTGTCTCCCTGAGGCATGGATCCGTGATGTCACAGACAGGATCCCCAGGCTTGTCCAGCCCACGGATTACTACCCCATGCTCCTTATCCATGTGGGAACAAATGACATGGCCAGGAGCAATCCAGACCATGTCATGAGTGACTACAAGGCTCTGGGAGCTGGGCTTAAAGGATTGGGAGTTCAGGGATTTTTTTCCTCTTTTCTCCCTGTTGTAGGCCATGGTCCAAGGAAGCAAGAATGCATCGATGAGATGAACTGGTGTTTTTGATGGTGGCGCCACCAAGAAGGCTTCAGCTTCTATGACCACGGTTCCCATTTCAAGGACAGAAGACTCCTGGGGATAGATGGCATCAACCTTATGCACCTAAGTCCCCTTTCTCAGCCAGGGTGGCCGATCTCTTAGATAGGGCTTTAAACTAAGATCACAGGGGAATGGGGAAACACTAACTGGAGCCTACCTGGGGACCAATATACAGGAATGCTCCATTGACAATGAAACCAAGCAAGCCACTCTTATGGTAGCTGAGAAAATACCTCCCCTTCAATGCAACAGGTGGCCAGTGACCTCAGTAGAAGGACTTAGGTGCCTGTACATCAATGCCAGAAGCATGGAGAACAAGCAAGAGGAACTAGTCCTCCTGTTTTCCAGTAGGCACTATGATCTAGTAGGGATCATGGAGACCTGATGGGACTCCCCTCACAACTAGAGTGTAGCCATAAAGGGCTATATCCTTCACGGAAGGGATTGGGTAGGGATGAGAGGTGTGGGTGTTTCCATCTATGCGAAGGAGCAGTACACCTCCCTACAGGCTGATGTCGGCCCCAAAGAAGAACAGCTTGAAACCCTCTGGGTCAAGCTCTGGGGGATGCATTATGAGAGACACCTGACTTTAGGTGTATACTACAGGCCACCTAACCAAGGGGAGGAACGTGATCTCATAGTTGCCCATGAACTAATGGAGGCAGCGTGTGCACAGGACATGGTTGTCATGGGTGAATTCAACTACCTAGACATCTCCTGGGAGGAATGCTCAGCCAGCTCGGATCAATCACAATCCTTCCTGGCCAGCACCAAAGAGGTTTTTTTGTTTTTTTGTTTGTTTTTTTTTTACACAGGAGGTGCACAGGCCAACTAGAGGAAATGCAGTTCTTAACCTGGTCCTGGCCAAAAGGGATGACCTGGTGGGCAATTTAAACATAGAGGGCAGCCTAGGCTATAGTGACCATAAAATCATTATGTTCATGGTCTGTCACAAAGCTGACAAAACAGATACCAAGCTCAAAGTCTTAGACTTCAAAACCACAAATTTTAATAAGCTCAGATCACTAGTAGAGAATGCCCTGAGAGACCAAGGACCACAGGTAAAGGGAGCACAAGAAGAATGGTCATTCTTTCAGGATATAATCCTTAAGGCTCAGAGAAAATCCATTCACTTATGGAGAAAAAGGAGCAGAAGGGTCAAAAAACCCTCTTGGCTAAGTAGGAAAGTTGCAGCCCTCCTACAGAAAAAGAAAGAATGGAAGCTTGGGACAGCCTCTAAGAAAGACTACTTGAAAATGGCTCGCACTTGTAGAAATCAGATTAGGCAAGCTAAGGCAGAAACCAAACTAAAACTAACTACAAGAATCAAGGACAACAAGAAGTCCTTCTTTAGTTACAAAGGGAGTAAAAGGAAAACTAATGAGAGTGTGGGGCTGCTGCTTAATGCCTCAAGGTACCTGGTCACTACCACTCAGGAAAAAATGGAACTCCTAAATGACTACTTTGCCTCAGTCTTTCACAAGACCAAGAGGAAAAACATGCCAGGTAGGCCACAGAATGAGCAGGGTGGGATTGACACTATTCCCACCATTGCCATAGAACTGTGTACAATCAATTAAAGAAATTAGACATATTTAAATCAGCAGAACTGGATGAACTCCACCCAAGCATGCTGTAAGAGTTTGCCAAAGTAATTGCAGAGCCCCTGGCAAAGGTCTTTAAAAAAGCATGGATCTCTGGAGAAATCCCAGAGGATGGAAGAAGGCCAATGTTGTGCCCATCTTCAAGAAGGGGAAGTGTGAACACCTGGGAAACTACAGGCCAATTAGCTTAACTTCTATTCCAGGGAAAATCCTAGAAACATTCAGAGGCTGTAAGTGACAAACTTGCAGAAGGCATGATACTGAATGACAGCCAGCATGGCTTCATCATAGGCAGGTCTTGTCTGACCAACTTAATTTCTTTCTATGATCAGGTGACTCTGTCTGGATGAGAGACAAGCTGTTGACATCATATACCTCAACTTCTAGAAAGCCTTTGGCCTGGTATTCCACGACGTACTGATCAGAAAACTGGAAGGTATCAGGCTCAACTGTGGGACTGCCAAGTAGATATGAAACTGGTTGTGGGGTAGGATACAGAGACTCCAAATGAATGGATAGATGTCATCCTGGAGAGATGTGGACAGTGGCATACCCCAGGGATCAGTACTTGGCCCAGCACTGTTCAATATCTTCATCAATGACCTGGATGAGGGGGTGAAAAGCCCATTGGCTAAGTTCATGTACAACATCAAGATATGGGGTTGTACGGACACATCTGAAGATAGGCTGTAGATACAAGCAGACCTAGACAGGCTGGTAGGTTGGACAGAACCAGATGAGGTTTAATGCAGAGAAATGCAAAGTGCTGCATCTGGGAAGGAAGAGCCCTCAGCACACCTACAGACTGGGCATCGCTAATCTGACCAGCACTACAAATCAAAGAGACCTGGGGGTAACAATAGATCCCAGCATGAATATGAGCCAGCAATGCGATGCAGTAGCCACTAAGGCCAATAAAATTATGGCATGCATCAATTGATGCATCTCCAGTAAATCCAAAGAACTGATTCTCCCACTTTACTCAACACTGGTGCAAATACAGCTGGAGTATTGTGTCCAGTTCTGGGCATTGTACTTCAACAAGGATGTGCTGAAGCTCAAGAGATTCCAGAGAAGGGCCACCCATATGATCAGGGACTTGCATGGCAAGCCATACGAGGAGAAGCTGAGGGATCTCGGACTCTTCAGTCTAAAAAAAAGAAGGCTGAGAGGGGACCTGATTGTGGCTTACCACTATATCAGAGGCGTACATCTGGGCTCAGTAAACAACCGTTCACTAGGGCACCCTGGGGAAAAACTAGAAACAACGGCCACAAACTCCTGGAAGATAGTTTCAGGCTAAACATTAGAAAAAAAATTTCTTCACAACTAGGGTGTCAAGACTATGGAACAAGCTCCCCCCAGAGGTGGTACAATCATCCACCCTAGAGATCTTCAAGAGAAGACTTGACGGTCACCTGGCTGGGATTGCCTGACCCCAGATGTCTTTCCTGCTCACGCAGGGGGGCGGACCTGATGATCCTTCGGGGTCCCTTCCAGCCCTATGATTCTATGATTTTCATCATATATGAGTGTATTTAGGGATTTAAGTTCTCTATGACCATACACATATACACTAGTGTTTTCCTTCTCGAAACAAAAAAACTGCTGTGGTTATACTGTTATGAAGACTTCTCTACCCAAAAGATGTAGCAATTTTGTTTTAGTGAACAATTGTTTCACTGAATTTACCTCCTGTAATACTAAGAGAAAAGTCTGCTTCTTTTTGTTGCTTCTATAGTTTTGTTGTTGTTCAGTATTATAGATATGTTAATTCACAATAAACCTTTAGAGAATGTTAAGCTATTGGAAGTGCCTGAAGGCTATCGCTTCACTTTACTTGTCAAGATAGTTTTATTTTTCTGTGATCTCCTCTATGGAAGGTGACTAGCCTTTAAATAGTTTAAAACTTGTAGTAGTATTATAAACCTAACTGTATGGTTGCCTCATGTCTTCCTATTTTTCATCAGTTTCAGGATTTTTAACTCTTGATTTTTATTCTGAATTTGCTTTTCCTCCAGTATGAAAAATATATTTAATATGCAGCCTGTGAAAAGGATACATAGCTCGTATTGTAAATGAATGCTTTTCTATTTCTATGTTTATAGCATGAAATCTTGGTCTCAGTGAAGTTGATTACAAGGGCTAAGTGAAGATGTTTGGGGGTGTTAGGTCATTAAATATAGTTAATCCATCTAACTTAGTTTGCCCAGATGCTGGTGCATACTTTACACTTAGGCCCAGTATCAGTGATCAGAAATCAATCTAAACCCATAACAGCAGAGAAGTTTTGCACACATACCCGGTCTAAAAATGGTGGATCCCAGTCTAGGAAAAACCTGAATTGATGTACACTCAAACTTAATTAATATAGGTTAAACAAGTGATTCAAACTTCAGTTCAGTTTCCTGCACAGGCCCAGGGCTGGGAGAGCCCGGTTGTTGGCTCCAGTCCCAGAGCTGAGATTTTCCTACCTGCCCCCTGGCACCAGGATATTTTAACCCCCCTAAGCCCCTCAGCCTTTGCCCTGTGGACCAATCAGCCCCCTCCCCACCCCAACTGCCCATCCCACAAGTCACTCTGGGTGCCAGTTTAATCAGTGTTTCTGGAATCCAGGAGCCAAGGAAGTAAATATCAGTGGGGGCAGAAGCAGGAGTGATGGGGGTGCAGGTTTGCTGGAGGGTGGGGGGTTAGAGGCTAAAAATAGCCCCTTGTTCCCCCTAGGCCCTAAAAGACCCTGCAAGATGCCGTGGTCCTGTCAAACTCTCCCAGACCCCACCAACTCTCTGTAGATCCCACCTTGCCCCACCAATCACTCCTGCACATACCACCTGCACCCCCATTGATTCTGCAGATCCCTCCTACCCACTGGTATTCCCACAGATGCTGACTGCCTCCTTGATTTTTCCTGTGTATCCTATTTCCCCCCATCCTCCTGTGGATGAGGTGTGTCCCTCATCCCTCCAATCACTCTCACGGAATCTGCTAGTCCGTTGATCCCCTCCACCCCCAAACCACCGATCTCCCCCTAGCCTGCTTGCCCCCCCATCCTCCCAACCCAACCCAACATCCAGACTTACCTTAGATTGGATGGCCATTTTAAATGCAATATTACCTCCACCTAACCCTCCCCTTTTCCCCCCACTCAACATTGCAAGGTAACATGACCTCAGTTGGCCCAAGATTCACCCCATAGGTAATTTAGAGAAATAAGTTGGTACTCATAGTCTACTTCCTAGTTCATTTTATACATACCACAAAATTCCATACAGTTTGGGCTGTTTTGTATATACTGTCCCCACATTTGTATTTCTTTCCCTTTTCTGTTTTTTTTTTTTTTCTCAGTTCTAATTCCCTTTCTGCATCTGACCTATTTTATACATTGCCTATCTCTCTCACTCATTTAACTTTTTTAGTAAGTAAATTCTAGTAAACTTGCCTGCATGTCCTTTTGTTTGCCTGGTGTTCTTCCAGATTATCTACTCGCACTGCTAAATTCAGAAGCTGTCATTTAAGCATGGTTTAAATTTGGTTGTATGTTATTTTTTGTTCAAATCAACTCTTGCAGTTTTACTAGTGTACAGGATGCAGGTGCAGGACAAGATCATGACATCAGTGAATAAAACTAATTCTGCAAGGCCTTACTCTCTTGGGTTACTTTAAATGAATAAATCCACTGGAATTATTATGGAGCAGCATTAAATTGGATTATGTTTAGTAAATTGTATCAACAAATACCAAATGATGGATAACTAGCTAGGCTGTAGTACTACAGGAAAGGACCTAGAGGTTATAAAGGATTATAAGCCGAATGCCAGTCAATGGTGTAATTTTGTTTTTAAAAAAGCTAATAGTATTCTGAGTTTTATTAACAAGACTATTGCATGCAAGTCATAGAAAGTAATTCTTTGATTACATTCACTTTGAAATACCATAACCAGTTTTGGAGACTACACTTCAAGAAAGACATAAACAAGTGGGTGTGTCTATACAGGCACATTTACTGCACAGTAACCTAACTTACTGTGCAGTATGGGTGCATGTCTACATATGCACTCCTATACAGCACAGTAACTATGATGACTTATGCTAACTTGGATGTAGATTTGATACCTCCACTATGCTCAGTGAAGTCTAAATTAGTGCAATAAAAATGAATTAAAGTCTAGAAAGCATGTTATATGAATGCACTATTCTAAGAACACCAATCTGGTATTATTTAGTCTGGAAAAGGAAAGACTGATTTTGTATTTGAATAGTTTTGTCTTTCAGTACAAAAATGGTTGTTATGAAGAAGGCAAGAATCAATTGTTTTTTTTTTTGTGGGTACATATAAGCATTACACTTAAATCATACCTTACCATGATTTATTTTTTTTTAAACAAGATTAGGTCCATCTAATTGCCTAGGTGTGTAGGTATTCACAGGGCTTAAATCTTCCAAAAATGTTGCACTTGATCTAATTTAGTTCATCTCACATGTTCACAGCACAACTCTGGAGCTAGGAAAGCTCAGCAATTTACCATAGCCCTGAGGCTGTGCTGTTTTAATGCACTGCCCCCACAACTACCCACAGTAGATCCACCTCTCCCCCCTGATCCTAACAGACCTTTCTCCACCCCCAACTTAGCTCCTACCACCCAGGTGAATGTCTGCACACAGCAGAACCCAACCCAGGTTTAGACAGCTCAAAGCAAGTCACCCAATGTTATCTGTTGGGTTGTTTGAATGCTTGTTTACACAATGTGTCCACAGAGAACAGGACATGATGTAATAGGTTTTAATTGCAATAGGGGAGATTTAAGTAAGATATTAGGAATAACTATCTAAATATGTTGGTGGTTAAATATTGGAACAAATTGCCTAGAGAGGTTGTGTAGTATCCTTTAATGGGAGTTTTTAAGTCTACGTTAGAGACATGTTTGTCTCTGATTGTACAGGCAAGAAAGAACTTATGTCGGACTTGGGCTTGAATTAGATGTTTTCTTGACTTCCCTTCCTGTACTACTTTTTCTATGATATTATAACACTAACAGTTTAGAAAATTAGTTTACATAGACTTTGTCTCGTTTACATTTCTGAAATTTAAGGCAGAGTTTCTACCGGTGAAATTTGCTATAACTACACTGCAGTTATTGGAGTTGTTTTCTTTGCACAAGTAGAGTTTGGCTTTCCCACTTCCCATTTATACTGCTGACACACTGCTAAGATGCATTTTATATGTGTATGTGATTTTCTCTTCTTTGTATTATATAAATGGAGATACGTCATTCTGTACTTCTATGCAAAGTTAATGCATGTTTACCTAGCAATCAGTATTGCTATTGTTGGAGCTTTTGTGTGTGGCAAATGAAGAGATTGTTTAAAACCTCAAGGGCAATGAGATTTATACAGAAAATTCTCCAAGACTTTTTTTTAACTAGCTATATTCATTCCTGCATTTTAAAAAGGTACTATGAAGCAAATCTAAGCTGACTTAAACTTCTTTCTCTGTTATAGAAGTCTCTTGCCTATCTTTTTGTTCTATTTTAACCTGAAACATTTCTTGCATGAGTGTTTTCTATTGGCCCAATTCAAGGAAGTGGGTTCTAAACTATTCTAGCAGTTATGACATTTAAAAATAATGCTTTTTCCCTTCTGACATTAGAATTTGGAGTGATATGGGATAATTTACTGGACAGGAAGTCATTTTGTGATTAAAGGACAATCTGTGGATATAGAAATAGACTATCAGAGTGAGTGAGTGGTAGATTTCATTTGCATTCCCTAAGGTCCTCCAAAAGAGTAAATATTTAGTTGGTAGAGAAAGCCAAAGTAAAGATTAAAAGAATTTGCTGTCCCAAATCACCCTTGTGGGCTCAAGCCTACCATTCTTTTGGTTGATCAAGCGGAGTAGGCCCAGCCAGAAGCAGGATGATTTCCACTGTTTATGTCGCTGGTGATCTGTTTTATACAGCTGTAATTAAAAATAATCCCAACCTACCCAAAATGTTATTTCTGTTACTAAATATTCAGAGCTACATGAGGTGCCTACTCTTGCCAAATGAATCTAGCAGTGAGAGAGCCCCATATATGATATTTTTACTCCCAAGAAAAAGACTGGAACTTAAGTGTAATTAACCACTTTTTTTTTTCTTGCAAAACACTATTAATCTTTTTGGATATCTGGATGAATTATCCTTCATAAAATAAGGTATCTTTCTTTTGAGTTCTTTCCCCCTTATTTTTGACAAATGCTATTTTTACTTTCCATTTGTGAGACCTATGACACAAGGGCAAAACCCATCAACACCACCACATACTGCACATTCAACTGTTCTCTGTGCTGCAAAGGAACAGTTTGGGAAGGGGAGGGGTTGACTCCTGAATATGCAGGGGCAGCATACAAAAGGGGAGTGGTGCATGCAGGGATAGCATACACGGCTCAAATCTGCAGCCTGGCCAGCTGGAGCCACACTCCAGCTGCTAGACAGGCTCTGAGTGGCAAGATCACCATTGCGGCAGCCCTAGGAGGTCCCCAGGACCCCAAATAAGGCTGCTGGGCACAGCCCTGTGCTGGCCCCAGCCTCCCCTCCCCTACCTGGGGTAACCTGCCAAGTGCCAGAAGGTGCATGGCACCAAGAGTTCCCCAGGAACAACTAGTGGAGGCACAAGGTGAGCTACTGCTAGTTGTCCTCAGGGAACCAAACATCCATGCTTGTGTAGACACAGCCATAAAGTTCCAGTAATTGAGCTATATTTGGCTATTCCTGCAGAAAGCCTGTGAAGGGAAAATCTATCCCAGCAATTTTAGGTCCTGCTCCCCATATGTTATTCCCTGGGGGCATCTGCAACGGATGTGCTGCATCTTGGAGTCACTGGATCTGTTAAAATGTGCCTCCTGTCAGTTTTCTGTGGTTCACTTGTGATCCTCCGTGTTGTAGAGCTGGTGTCAAGACCCTTTTCAAGGCATATTGGAGTATGTAGTCACCTCTGCCTGCCTATTCCATGCTTGATTACCCTACACAAATTCTACATTGGATGCATGTGTTATAAAATTTCTCTCACTGGCTTTCTATACCCATTTGAATGACTTACCAAAACCTGCAGTTTTCCCAAGCTCTTGTTGTTCAATTAAGGGATTTCTTCTTTGCTCTACAGCATTGCTGCTCTTTCATGTATTTTTTTCATATAACTTTAAAATATTTTTGAAGGGAAAAAATTGAGGGAGGTTAAATGTTATAACTGTGTTTGTCATGCACTATTAATGCTGTTGAAGAACAGTATATTATAGATGAAGTTGTTTATAGATGAGTCATGCTTGAAATACATGATGACTTTTCTGCTTCATCACCAAAATATCAACGAATAACACAAGCTGGTTCGGGTTGATGCAATAACACAAGCCAAGCTTTTCTGTATTAGACCAGTAGTCCATCACAGCTGGGACAAAACAGTGAGTCTATCAACCCTTTATAGTAATGCACCTGATCAATTGTGCATTGTTTGGCATGAAAGAGGATATTGCCCTGACTCTGCAAAGCAAAGATATGTATGCCTTGATATTTAGTCTTGTGTTGTTTTACATTATAATCTAACTTCGCCCTTTAGACTTTCATACTGTTTAGGATCAAATGTAGTGTTTCTGACAATTTCCCTATATTTTAGGTATTTATGTGACCCCCATTATCTTATCATCTGAATATCCCTTAATCTTTTCTTCTTTACCACTGTGAAATGTGGAAGTATGCCTTTTTACATTTTAAAAGAATATGGTTTAATATTATAGTTCAGTCAGTACTTCTGTCTTCAGAAAGTTTGTATTTATAAGCAAATATTTCATTTTGATGTTCTTGTATAAGGATGCATAAAGGTTCCTTTTTTAAGTGCATTTAAAATCCCAAACTGGCATTATATATTAGCAGAAATCAGAGAACTAGAAAAGTCTTGCTGTTTGCATGTGTGAATTCAGTAGATGTGGTATGCTTATTTATTTTGGTATGTCCAAATTAAGCACATTTGTATCAAACATATGATAGTGTGATGGAATATACATTTTATTTTGAATATTAGAAAGTTAGTGTTAGTGTTAATCAAAAACCCAACATAAGTCCTAGAGAAATGAAAGTAAATAGTTGTGGCAAGATGCTGAAAAGAGTGCACCTTGAGGTAGGCCAGTCTGAGGATCATAGGAATATTGTAGGCAATCCCATTATATAATCCCATCCACAAATTTATCAAGTCCATCTAGAAACTAAGCAAGAAAGATTTGGTCAGAAAAATGATGGTTTAAATCCTGTTAGAATGAAGAACAGCTCACCAAGGGATTTCTAATGCAAGCCAGCGTATAACCTTAACTAGGTAGTTCATGCTCATGAATTCCGTCATATATATTAATAAAACCATTTGTTCTTTGTAGGCAGAGGCATAATCAGAGGCGAGAACTCCAGACTCATCTTAATCATCTTTTTTTTTTCATTTAAAATTTCCTCTTGAAAATTTTGACTAACAACTCTAAAGTGCATTCATTAGGCTGTGTTTCACAGGAGTTTAGGTTCATAGCCTTAAGAAAATTGCCTGTTTGCTATACTCAAAGGTTAAGTTTACTTTAAAAAGTACAGGTTTGTTCCAGGAAGAATCTTTAATGTTTAAAATTTCTGGGACTTTGTTTTCCTCTTTTTGTGTATACCTGGCTCTCTGTTTTGCATATTAAGCTGTCCTGTGCCTTTTAATTTTTGGGGGGGTGGAAAGGAAATAGTACAAAATGATTGCTTTTTATACTTTGCATGTCATGCTGTTTAATTTTAGATGCCCATAAGAAAAAATGGAATTAATCAGAAGTGCAAGATGCCAGATTCATTTTAATAAGATTTTGGTGAAAGCCTGCAGGTAGAAACTTCAGGAAATGTTAAGGAATATATGCAGGCAAAAAAAAAAAAACAAAAAACCCTTGTGACTTCAATAAAGAAATTTCAGCAACATGCCCGCAGAGGAGCATATAACAGCTTCTCGGAAGATTTATACCATCACATTGCTTCAGTACTAGTGCCCCATGCTGTGTGCTATGCAGCAGTCACACTTTGAAAGCCTCTTCCAGTTCCAAATCTCCACCTATTCAGGTGGTATCCCTATTGATTAATATGGACAATGTGCTGGCCCTACTAATAACTCTAAAAACAGAAGGTTCTTAAATGTGACCATTCTTTGTTTATGATACTCATGCTGCAGTTGGTTTAAGCTGTACATTAAGTATAATTTTTTTATTTCCACAGTTCTGCTGGTGTTACATTGCATGGAACGAGTGTTTTTGTCATGTGTTGCTGTCAGGTCACCACATGGGTAACTTGCATTCACTGTTGCGTGTTATACAAAGGTTAATGAAAGAAGCCCATATGTAAGTTTGGTTGAAAACCTTTAAGTTCATTGTTGTTTGATAAGACTGATGTGGATAGGGTGATGCTAAAAGACTGAAGTGGTGGAATGAATATAATGTACTATGTTTTAAAGCATGACAGTCCCATTGCTGCCTGTTTCTCTTATCAGTTGGGCATAGGCAATCATTTAAAGCAGCTATAAAGATTTATACCACTGTGACTGGAAATGAGGAATTGCACACTCATTGCAATAGAGTTTGTATCTATTTCAGGTAATGCCCAGTAAAATGTATCTTCTATTTAGTCTCAAGGGACTTTCGGCAGAGAAAATCTGTAATAATTGTGCAGTTATATTTGGCCCCAAATGCTTTGATCTGTTTTAAGACTCAGATCTGACTAAATGAAAGTCCTGACTTCCCTATTTCTCTATTTGAAAACCAGAGGGGCGGGGGCGGGGGGAGAAACAGTAGAGCCCTTTATATCTCACTAAGGCTTTTTGCAGATCAAATGTATTTCCCAAAATAAAGATAAAACAGAATGTTAGTTCATGAAGGCTTGAATCGTTATATATTTCAACCTCTTAAAACATTTCAGACACATACACAATCAGGAGAAGAAAGCAGGCTGGAAAATTATAAGCAAACTGCAGCTCTCTGAGATACTATAGCATTTTTTCTAGTTTAAGATATTTTTTCTTTGTTTTGGGTAGTATAGTTCATATTTTTTAGCCTAATTGTGAAACTGTTGGTTAATATATTAGAGGATCCTATAATGATGATTTAATTCTCTTAACATTTTAAAATGCAAAACAGCCTTTGCTTATTTCTCTTCTGCATTCAAGCTAACTGAAAACCCACAGTCAGCCCCACACCATCTAGTGACATACACAGAATTTAGAATTTAGGAACATGGCTTAGACGCGCACACAGCTCCCACTGAGTGGGCATGTACTGAAGGCTAGAATTTGGTTATCAGAAGTTACATTTTGGGTGCAAAATTCAACATATACATCAAAACATTTATGGTGGATAATTCACCCATAGAGGTTTCTTTTCTTGACTATAAAACTTTGTGTGCGCAACAATTTTTTGTAATGCTTTTCTATGGCAGGAATAGATTATAAGAATGTCAGAGGTTCCTGATAGAAGTTATATACCTCATTTCCATTTGTACTTCTGAAAATCTTTCCATGGATGTATTTCAGTTAGTAGGGGGTCTGCAATCTTGCTAGAAGGTTTCATATGTACAATGCATAACAATTTATAAAACAATTGAAAGATCAATCAATGAAAACTTCAGTTTCTGCATTTAATCAAAACTCATTTATTGAATCTAAAACTTTCCCCCTTTTACCCAGAATATTCATGCAAATAATTTTATATTAATAATCTATTACTTTGGGCATATCTACACGTGCTCCCTACTGTGCAGTTGTTACTGTGCAATCATTTAGTACTTGCTTTAGTACTAAAAGTACTAAATGTAATTAACCACCGTTACTGCAATGAGATGCTGACGCTACTGTGCATTATCATGATTCATACCCACCGATGCTACATTGCCATATTGACAAGCTACGTCACCATAGCATCTTGTGTAGACGCACCCCTTGTGCATCTGATTTATGAAATCATGGGTCCATATTCACAATGGAGGATACTCTATGGAATTTTATATTAAGATGAGCTAACTCTATATTTCCCTGATCTCCTTCTAAGGCTCTATATAAAGCCTTGCATAAATTTGAGATCCTCTAGTTTACACCAGCAGTCAGTGTCTTATATAGCCCTTATGACTATCAGTGAGCTGTGATGGTGATGTTTTATACCCTTCAACCTTCCCTGAAACAATGGTTAGAAATTGCATCTGTAACTATCCACAGGTTTTTCTATATTTGCAGAGTATTCCCTTGGCCAATTAATAGTGGAGCAGCTGGAAACTGTCCTCATGCACTAGAAAATCTGACCCATATACTTTAGTATAGAAAGGATTAAAACAAAGGCTTGAGATCTTTTCCTCAGACAAGTTTCTTTGAACTTAACTAATACAGCACTTTGGAATTAATCATTTAAAGTATATATTAATTTCTAATTTTAATAAGTATAGTTTAAACATTTATAAATTCAGGCATTCAAAAATTCAAGCAGACTGTATTAATTATCTTTATCACCTCATACTATATAAATCTTACATTCAAGACTAATATAGTTTGAATGGCTACTAAGGCCTTTTTGCATAAACTTTTGATTTAAAAGTAATTCATAGGAAGAATCTATGTAGTGTCTCTCTTCCATACACCATGATATTTAGAGAGGTGGATTTAGGTGCTAAAGGTGCTATATGATCTGTCAAAGTTTTAATTGAGGTGGGAGGGGGGGTTGTACCATGTAGTCTCTCCAGGAGTTATTTGAAATGCAGCCACATCTAGGATAAAACACAGCATTCATTCTTCATTAGAAATACTACAATTGTGAATTAGAGGTATGTCTAAGCAATTATTTCCCAAACTGGAAAATGTAGGGAATGCAAAATGGAGTTTTCAATGCTGAAAACTGGAAAGAAACACATGCTCACTTCAAAAATTAAATGTGTTCTTCACTGATTTTTCTCAGTGCTGTAACTACAGCAGGGCAACCAAGGCAACCATCCTGGTCCCCAACTTGGTGGATGGAGGGTGGAAAAAAAAGCTGGTGCTGCAGCCACACAGTCACAGCAGTGACAGGAAAAGAAGTCATTATGGCCCTTGTTTGTGGCAGTTCTACCTAGCACCAGCCACATTGTTATGTTTCTGATTTTTATCTTAAGCAATAGGAGACTCAATTTATAACTAATGAATATTCTTGAAATTCAATGTCATCAGCACATGACACTTAGAATAAAATATAGAAATGCACAACAGAAAAAAATATTTTCTACATTATTTGTTATCTGCTCTTTGTTGCTAAATAGCTCTGATTCAGTATTTTCTCTCTAACTGACAAAGATGACCCCACGTTCTCATGGAGGGTGTTGCTGAACCACTCTGTGCCCACCTGTGCTCCAGGAGGTGCTCCTGGGCAACTCTGGCGCTGGTGGCTAACCGGGCCTGCCCTGCTCTCCCTGGGGAGTCCCTGGAACTCGCTGACCGCGGTCGCGGTTGGGCCCGCAGCAGGGGGGCCCCCCTCGCTGTGGCCTCCAGCACTGAAGCGCCCCTGAGCGGGCTCACACGAGGCTCCGACCTCCCCTACACCCTGGCCAACGCCACCTTTGGTTGTGGGCCTTCCGTCCCTCATCCCCCGAGCGAGGACTGGGCATCGAGGGCCCTCTCTGCCCCTTGCGGCTCTCTTCCCGGACACCCCGCTGGGGTCTCTGCCTGGTCTTCCCCGGCTCCCTCACCGGGGTTCCCGCCGGCTCCAATCCGGTTCCTTCACCGGGGTCTCCCACCGGCTCCCTGGAGCCTCTGCCAGCTCGTCCCCCGTTACCTCACCAGTGGTTCCAGCTGGCCCTCTCTCTGGGCTCCTCCTCGGGGCTTCTGCCGGCTCCCTCATCAGTTTCGCCACTCTTCTCCGGCGGCGTGGCTCTCCCCGCCTCCGTTGCTCCCGGCGCGGCTGCAGCCTGTTAGGCCCATGGCCAAAGCCCCTTGCGGGGGCCTGGTTCCACTTCTGGGCTTCCTCCTGGGCTCCGCGTCCTCCCGCTGCCTTTTATTCCTCCTGAGCGGCACCTCTCGCTGACTTCACTCCGCCTCAGCCGTATGAAAGTGCGGCTAACAAGCCATGCGGGTGGTTCCCCGGCCTGCACGCCGCCGCTGCTCCCCTCTCCTGCGGAGCATACGTGTTTCCCCTGGCCCTGGGCCGGGGACTCCCTCTAGTCCCGTTGTCCCTGGGACACACTCATAAGGTCCTTTCAACACCTTATTTTACCAAATGATAGAAATGTTTTATTAAAGTCTGATATAGAGTGTATACATTTCTACATGTAAACTTATCAAGAAGGAATTTTACATTACCAAGCACAAATTCCAGTTTTACTGAAGAGGTGAATTATTATGGCTAAAGTTCATGGAGAGTGATTTAAATTATTTCTAGGCATAAAAGTAGTCCACAAGGTTCTCATGCTCTTATTAGATACTAAGTGTATGTCTGAGCTGTTAGCATAGTGACCCTGAATCCAAGTAACAAGGTTCTCATACTTTGTCCTACTTTGTATATGATAGTTGCTGAAAAAAAAAAAAGTTCTGTGGCTGGTACTGCTCAGTGCTTGCAGGAATATGCCAGAGGCTGAGATTCTAGTGGTGTCTGAGGCTTTTGCCAAAAAGTTGTTGTGTGGCATTTTTCAGCAAGCAGCTGGTGAGGAGGAGCAAGTGGCAGGACTTTGGTCTTCATGATACTCCTAGGATCATCATAGAAATTGTATGAAAATATCCTAAGATGTAGTTTGCCACAAAATGCAAGCATTTTTTTCCATAGGAAGCATTTCCACAAAAATTTCCCATGGTGACTAAAAACATCAATAGTATATGTATTGTAACTATAAGAGTAATAATACTCTCTGCCAGTATCAAATTAAAGTAGATAAGCACTCTAGTTGTAGCGACTACTTCCTTTTGAAAAGTTTATTCTCTTTCAAGCAGCACTAGTCATGGCATAGAATATTCTCTGCAAGAAAAGGGTGTTGACACTCAGTGGGATATTTACTTTGAATGGTTTCTCTGTGGCAAATATTTATTTCAGTTCAAGTAAGTGTGATAAGCTTTCAATATGAGATGAGAATGCTTGACTTATAAAACTAAGGTTACATCCATTTTGGGATAGTTCAGGTTTATAGGCATCCTGGGAATTTTCCTTGAAAAAACTAGCTGCATGGAATCAAGGCAACTCATAAATTGTGCACAAATTCAAAACAAGGAAATCAGAAGGGGAAAAAAACTGTCCTCCATAATGAGCTGTTTCCAATACATAAGAAGCTTTGCTGTTGGTCCTTTATTCTTGATGAAAGCTTCAACTGGTTTTATCATAGTAAAATATCTGATAAGAATTCAGAAGGGAAATCTAGTCCCAGTCAGGGTAGAGACAGCTGGGTTAAAATAACTGATTGTGACCATCATGATTGTCTGCAACAAATTAGCAGAGTCTAGACAGTCTCACTTGTATTGGCCTTTGACATAAATTGGCTGCAGTGAAAGCATCAATCAGCCTCAAAAAATTTCTCCTCATTATGGCAGTGCTTAGCGCTCTCCCATTGAGTAGGTCCAGCTGATTCTAATCTGTTTAATCAGTCTTGTTTACTTTCCACATACACACATACATATGAGCACAAGGGGAGGTTTCACTCTGTGATCCACATTAGTGAGAAGCAGCAGGTGCCAAAACTCTAGCTCTCATAGGTTACTCATCTGAAATCCTTAGAGCAAATGCAACAAAGAGTACGTGGTCTACTATCAGTCATGGTAAATAAACTGTGCCTGCTCAAAGTGTTTTCGATTGCACATCAAATCCATGAAATCTCTACTGCATGAAATCAGTGGCACCATGCTGATTTACACCAGCTCAAAACATGTCTCATTATGGGGGGAAAACCGGGTGCAGCATCTACATGTGAACCCAGGACTGCAGCGCTATGAGCTAGGATGGAGCAGCCCTGGGCTGAATGGGAGTCGGGGGGGGGGGGGGGGAGGATCAGCCCCAGGCTCCAGCTGGCAGCAGAAAGCAGCAGAGGGGCTGGGTGGGGCAGGAGTGTGCTAAAGTGCAGGGCTAGGTGGCAGCAGCCCCCAGATTTCACACCCTCAAGCCCCAGCCCCTCTCACTGTCTACACATGTGTTTCAGTGCACAGAAGTACTCTGTCATAAGATAGTACTGTAAGTGACATATTTTTAAATGACCAGAAACACTAAATCCATCATTATTGATAGTTTCTTTTATTAGTAAACCTTATAAAGATACCATTTTAATGTAAAATGTAACTAGTAGGGCTGGGCAAAGCTTCAGTAGCTGATACGATTCAGAGGAGAATTGGCCCAATTTGGGGACTGAACCTCCAAATTGGAATTGAATTGGGAGACCAAGTCAAAGCTCTGAATCAATTCAAAGCATATCCAAATTGATTCAGAAAAGCTTCAGAAAAGCTTCAGTCAGTTTGGAGATTTAGCCATAGACTAAACAGGCAGCTGACAGCTGCTTCCAGCTGGTAAGTATGTTGGGGTTGGGGAGGGGGGAGAAAGGGGCATGGGGGAGGGAGGGATAGGGGCTGAGGCTGGGACAAGCTGCCCAGTTTGGGCGGGGTGGGGTGCCTTACACAGGGAGGAGGCTGGGGAGTGTGGGATGTAGGCACAGCAGTGGTGAGGGCTCTGCCCTGCAGCCACTTGCCCAGCCAGGGTGGGGGGGCAGGATGTGGGCATGGCTCACTCCAGGCAGAAGGCAGCAAGTGGCAGCATGGCATAGCCCCTGCTCCCCACACCATCTGGGCAAGCAGTGGCATGGCAGAGCCCCCACTCCAAGTGCTGATGTGGGTGTGGTAGCACTGGGATCAGGAGCTATGCCCTGCTGCCACCTGAAGTGAGCCATACCTGCATCGCGTCCATCCTCACACCAGCTGGGCAAGTGGAACTAGGGCAGAGCTCCCGTGGCTCCCCCCCACTGAAGCAGAGGCAGGCACAGCTATAGGAGCTTAGGGAGAAACCCCCATGGCTGTCCTGTCCAGCCCCATTCCCTGCCCAGCCCAGCCTCCCAGCACTTAAAAAAAAAAAAAAAGCCCCATACTCACCAGCTGCAGGAGTGGTGATTGTGGCCTCTGAGGGCTTGTGGCAGAGCCCTCCCATGCAGTGATTGGCAGTGGCAGGCACCAGGGATTGCCCCCCTGCTTGGCACCCATGCGGCAGATGCCCCATGATGCAGGTGCAAAGTGGCTTGGCTGGGTGCTGCGCGCTGTCTGGGAGCTGACGCAGCTCCAGCTGTCAGCCACAGCCTGGCAGTGCTCAGTCCCAGTGGCCCCAACTCCAAGAAAGCATGCAGCACACTGCTGAGCCATGCTTCACCAATGCTATGGGGCAGCCACTTGAGTGCCAGGTGGGGAGGGGGGGAAATCCCTGCTGCCCCCACTGACCTGAGCTGCATGGCGGGGCTCTGCCTTGAGTGCCCAGAGTCCCCAATCACCACTCCTGCAGCCAGAGAGTGCTGGGCTTTTTTTGTTTGTTTTTTTAAAGCTCTGCAGTGCCCAGCTACAGGAGCGGTGATTGGGGCCTCTGGGTGCTTGTGGCACAGCTTCCTCCCCCCCACCATGCAATGCGGGCCAGTGGAAGGCAGCAGAGATTGACTCCCCCCACCTGGTACCCATGCAGCAGCTGTTGCATCCCACAGGTGCAGCGCAGCTCAGCAGAGTGCTGCACACTGTCTGGGAGCTGGGGTGGCTCATGTGACAGTTGGAACCTGACAGTGCTCAGCCCCAGGGGCCCCAGCTCCCAGGCAGCACGTGGCACTGCACCCACACCATGAGGCAGCTGCCATGTGGATGCCAAGCTGGGGGCAGGGGCAATCACCACTGCCCCATGCTGTTCAGGGTGGGGGGTTGCCATGAGTGCCCAGAGGTGCCAATTGCCGCTCCTGCAGTTGGTGAGTACAGGGCTTTTTTTTTTTTTTTTTTAAGTGCCAGGACTAGGCTGGGGCTAGGGGAGGATGGTCCAGGCAGGGCAGCCATGGGGGCTTCTCCTGTGGCTCCCCTCTCTGGGGAGGAGGCAGGCACAGCTGGAGGAGCTGCCCAGCTATGCTGTCTCTCCCCAGCTGATCTGAATCACCAAATCTCTGCGAATCAGCACTGAATCTTCCAAAGCTGATTTTGTCCTGAATCGATGTGGCCGTGACCCAAATCTCTGAATTGAATCAGTATCCCTGAATTGGCCAAATCCAAATACTAATCGAATACTTCCCTATTGACACATGCCTAGCAACTAGTCCCAATAATTTAGATTTACATTTTACTACTTGATCTGATGTGTTTTCTGTATCATGTCAGGTTTCATCAGCCCCATCATCTTACATCACATTTGACACAGGGTGATGTGATAGGTACAGCCTATCAAGATGTGTCATGTAGCATAGGAATATAAATAAAATGCAGGATAAAACAATATAAGTTCCTAGGATTTTGGTGCTTTTTAATGTTCTTAACTGTATTTGCAGTTTCTCAAAACCTTTGACTCATCATTTTCATCTTTCAAATATCACAAATATTAAAATTCTTTTATTGAAGCTTGAAAATGATCATTTAGATTTGGGGAGGGAATATAGGACTGATGTAAGACGGAAATTGTTAATAAAATTGATAGAGCACTGTCCTTGATGATGCCTGAATCAGGCCAGTACTACTATTTTTCACTTTGGTGTTTTATAAGAAGAATAGCAGTGACTCTTTATTGAAGATTGTTGAATGACTTCCATTTGTAAGCCAGTGTCCTGCTCTCAGTGAGGTCAATAAAAAGCCTCCCACTGATTTCAGCTGAGGGCAATACCATGCCCTAATATCCAGCTCTAATCATTCCATTTGTTAGAAGTACATTTCCAAGATAAACTTTAAACCTCAGAGTTAAATGTTCCAAGCTTGACATCTTCAATTACTTAAACCTATTTGAAATGGGTGAGCAAAAAAAGCAGCCTTAGGATAATAATTTGCCTTTCCATGGGCTTTGGGAGTAACTTAGAAAACTGGCCCATCTGAGGCACCAAGAGTTTTCATAATTTGGACCTACAGAAGCTACTGTACAGAGCTGGTCAGACAGTAAAGCTTGTCTTGTAGGATAGTCCAGGATTTCAAAATTAGTCATAACTGTGAATTGACATGAAAAGTAATTTTTTTTCCTAGAAACAAATTTCCAACTCAAAATTACTGTGTGTCCTACACACAAAAGAAGAGGAAGACCTTGGATTTGCTAGCAAAATACAAATTAGTTCAAATTCTGTCCTTGTAATTTAAGAAGAAATTTAAGTTGTACTGCAGCATGAGATTTGATGAGACCGGCTGTATGTAGAATCTGTTAAATACTTTAAAATCCCCATTTCTCTGATCCTTTGTTCTTACTGCTCAGAATATTTTGTTCTAGGAATGTGGTTGTTATCATGATCATGGAAAAATGGGACAGGAGGCAACCACATGATATCATCTAACCTATCCCCCTGCTCAAAGTAGGAGAATCACTGACTAAATAGTCAAATGTCTGTCTAACCTGTTGTTGAAAATTCCCAAGGATTGCATGTCCATAAGCTCTATAGATAGCCAGTTCCAATGCTTAACCACCCTCATAATGAGAAAGTTCTTCCCAATCTTCAACCTAAATTTTCTCTGTTGCATTTTGAAACCAATGTTCCTAGTCTTATTCGCTGTGACCACAGAGAGTAGTCTATCTCCATCCTCTTTATAATTACCCTTCAGGTATTTGAAGACTGTTATCTCCCCTTGGTCTTCTCTTCTCCAGATAGGTTCTTTCAGTCTTTCCTCATAAATCATGTTTCCCAAGACACTAATATTTTTTTCACTCTCTGGTGGACTCTGTCCACATCTTTTTTGAGGCATGAGGTCTAAAACTGGACACAGTACTCCAAGTGAGGCCTCAGCTGTGCCAAATACAGTGGCAGAATCAGATTCTTTGATTTGCAAGTACCGCTTCTGTTGATTTAATCCAGTATGCTGTTGGCTTTTTTGCCATGAGAACACACTGCTTGCTTATATTCAGCTTATAGTCCACAGGACCATATTCTCTTTAAATGGGAGAAACAGAGATAAAGGAAATCCCAATCCACTCTGAGGATTGCTGAACAGTCAGTACATAACAATTAGATCCTGGTTTAAGAAGAATGACAGTCTAGATTGATACAGGCAATATCAGGAAGCTAAATACTTGAGATGAATGCACTCAGAGAGACCAGAAGGGAGGCACAAGTGCAGCTTTCCTATAATCATTATGTAAGGAAAGGTGAGAACTTAGAGAGGTTGGGTAGGAAAAAGAATAAAATGATAGCACAATCTGGACGTGAGGATCTAGTGGAACGGTTATGTTGAGAGGAAAAAAAAAAAAAAACAAATATAAAGGAAGAAAAGTGATGGGGCTAAAAATGGATCCCCAAAGAGCCTCCACAAAATATACTCATTCTTAGGGCTCTAAAGGTTCAGTTAACTTTGACAGCCTGGACATGCTAAAAGAGTAGAACTTAAAAATGAAATGCAATGAAAAATTACTACTTTTAAACTATTGACAGTTTAAAACCTTGTTTCAACAGCAAAACCACTCAGCAGAAACCTTTAAAATGTTGTACACTAAATATTCTGTAAATTTAATACTTTGGCAGGTTTATTTCTTCATTAAATATTTATGTTAGGTTTTAGTGTATGCATGACATTGATGTAGATTAAGCTAGAAATGTTAAGTAATATTTGGTTTTAATGTTCTTGTTCTTGAGTGTTTGGTCATGCATCAGAGAAAAAGGGGGAACTAAAAGTAACAGTTCCCCCAAAGCTATAAACACACAATGAAAGATCCAACTTTTTAATATATATTATTTCTTACAGAGACAAACAGATATACCTGTTTTTCTCATTCTCCTATAGGTCAGTGGATGTATGCTTGATCCTTCATCCATCTTCACATTTTGCCCTCTTAACAGCAAACAAACTTTTAACAAATAATTAATTAATTGTCTTTAATTTCGTTTCCTGTTGTGTAGGAAGGGATTACTAATGAGTTGCTCTGAAGTTACTGTTTTACTTCAATAGCACTGTATTAGTAAGCAGTATGAGGTTTTTTGTTTCTTGAAGTGAACTCTTAAACTTTATCTTCTCCATATTTGCCGTATTATTGTTATGTATAGCTGGCTACCTCCATCCCATAGTACTGTTTCTGCTCCCTTAACTAGAAGAAATTCAAAGTATGAGACTGACAGATAACAAAATGCAAATAGTGAACAACTCAGTTCTAGAATGAAATTTTAGAGAAACAGTCAATGCTGCTAAAAATTCATGAAACCTTTGAGATTGGTGAACATTTTCATTAGTGCCTGCTAGTCACTGGGATATTTGCCAAAAACAAGCAATATGACCCCATGAATTAGAGCAAACCAATTATTTGCTTTTATTCAGAAAACAACTTTTATGAAATCGATATTTTTAATATTTGACCAGTTCTAGTTGACATTCTGGTGGATAAATTCTGCAGCTAAAAAATTCCCCACAGGATCTCTTCAAAATTAATAGATATGAATTAAAGGCCCATTTTGTAATGCCTTAGAAGTTCCATCAGTGTTTCTGAGCACTACTTTGGAGCAATCAAACCAATGATCTCAAACATCCATATAGATCTTATACTAGTAGCAGCACTTGCCTACTATTGTAATATATTTTGAGACTGTGAGGTGTAAAAAGACCTCTTGGTAAACTTAGTGTAGTTTCTCATTTGTCTTACCATTTCTTTACACATACATATCCTTAACAAAAGAATGTTGATCAGTACTGTGGACTTGAAAACTACTACAGGGTGGAGTTTTGCCTAAATCATTTAACCTAAGTGTGATTCGTCATCTTAAATTAGTTCCATTAAAGATAAGTGAAGCATCAACAGGAGGAAGTGGCAGCCAAGGAAAAGTTTTTTTTCTGTTCAAAATAATGTTATTAAAAGCAGTACATTTTGACTTAGAGTTGTTAAAAATAATTATGTGCATGCTCCCCAGTGGACTCAGAAGTGCTTCTAGTCTACTTTCAGGTGTGCTGCTGAGTACACTGGGGAGCCCCCTGTGCTTCTTTGGGACACTCCATGTGCCCCATCATCACAGCATCATGAGCCACCTGCTACCTAAAGGTATTCAGAAAAAAACATTTAAAGCTGTATCTATGTCCAAATTGCCAAATCTTTCCAAATCTCTCTGAATCGCTTTGGAGGGTTCCGATTCAATTCGGAGATATTAAAGGGTCCTCTGATTTGATTCGGATTTGGAGGTTTGGGCACTGAATCGAGCCAAATCTCTTCCAAATTGAATCAGGGACTGAAGCTTCACACAGCCCTCCCAGATAGCCCCTGGTCAGATCCCACATCTTCAGCCGCTGGATCTGGCTTTTGGGTCATAGATTGCCAACCCCTGTGCTAAGCAGTTAACATAGAACAGATTTGAGTTAGGGGCTCTGACAATTCAATACCAATCAAATGCATATGGCCCAGGGAGAACAGAGTTTAAAATGTTGCAATTTTTTCACATGCATCCACCAAAACAGTCTACTGATTTCCAAAACCAGTGGGCATATTAACAAACAAATAAATACAAAAAAATCCAAAAACAACCCCTCCCCCAAGCTGGCAATTTGCCATTCAGCAAAACTGACCTTTTTCATATATAAAAATTAGCAATAAGAAATTGTTTTATCCCTTGCAGACAATTTTAATATTAAAGTCCATTCATATCTTTTACATATGAGCAGTGATGACATCCTACCATTGATAGTGGCAATGTGTATAACAACAGATTGGTAAAGTCTGTCACAATTAAAAAATAGAGCTCATCTGGTTAGGTGAATCCCATGGATTCTTTTCTACTGGAAGTGTACGCGTGGCATTTCATACTGTGCCTTTAGGATTGTTCATTTGGAATGCATAAAATAGTGACTAAATCAGAATAAATGCAAGTATATTTTACTTGGTTCTGGAGTTTGTTTTGCTGAGAGAATTGTTTATGTAGATGTAAAAATTGGTATCTGGTTTTCACAATATTTCTGTCATCAAGGAATTAAAATACCCTGAGAAGCAGCAACAAAGTTGGAACAGGGCTTGGACTAGGAGTCAGTAGACCAGGCTTTTATTCCCAATTACTGACCTGGCATGTGACCTTGAGCAAATCATTTTACCTCTTTCTGCTACATCCCAACTTTTATATGTGTCCTGTCTAGATAGATTGTAAGTGGAGGGAGCATAAAGGAAACCATGGTGATGGTTAAGGCTTACACAAGCCCTACTTTTGTACAAATAAATATTTGTACACATGGTGGTTGCTCCTTGGCTCCTTTGCACTCCCAACTAGTTGACTTCCCTATGCCAATATAAGGCAGTATATTAATGCTGTGGTGCATAAGGTTAGTTACCTTGTGGTGGGTTTCCTGTGTGTAGATGTTTTTACTGATTCAATCACATTCTATGCCAACTCACTTTCTGGTGGTCCCTTGCAATTCTCTACCTTTTACCACATGTTTTCACCCAAGGACTGTTAAATAAATTAGTTTTAACTATAAAACAGCTAGGCTAGTCATTCTTTTTAGAGGAAATTGCTTTTGCAGGGGGAAGGTGGAAAGTAATTAAGTATATGTAGCAGGAGGGAGCCAAACCTTACTAATTAGTATGCATATTTACCATTACAGAAGAGTGCAGATGACACCTGGATGATGACAAACTTTTCTAGAAATAGTAGCATTTACTATTCCTTAGATATTCTAATAAGAAAGACTACAGTATGAGACTTAAGAAAACAAAGAATCTGTCACAGTGTCCTGATACAAAACACACACAGTGCATCTCCCAGATATTAACAGTACTAGGAAAGGATTATTTTCTTTAGGACATGTAGTCAGCTTTTTGCTAAAACAATATTTCATTTTAACATTTTGCTCTTTGGGTTTCCCCATTGTGAGAAGAGGACTCCAATTACAGGGGTGAAATTCAACTAGTACTAGGGTATCCCAGCAAGAGGGTTTTGCACTTTTCTTTTTATCATGAAGATACGGATGTTGTTTAAAACAAGAACATGTTCCTAGGAGTTCTGTAAGAATTTTAAAGCAGAGGTCATATAGTCCACTGTTGAGGTGTTTGCAAAAAGCCCACATGTATTTTGTGACTAAACCATTCTTCACTTCAGTTGCCTGCTACTAAACTCCCAGCAGCTTTCTGCAAACTCTCACTGCTAAACTCAAATCACAGAGATGGGATAACAAAAAAATACATCTGGGATTCCAACCAGTTCTGTTAGAGACATTTTACACCAAGCCTGTAGGTTTTATTGTCCCTAGAGTGTATGTCATAATTGAGTGCTACATTTGCCCCTGAGCTGCAAGAAAACACCTCTAGCTCATGGAAAGACTAAGTGAAACTGCCTAAATGAGAAATGTCCCATTTTTTCTCCTTTATAAAAAGTCTTACTTCACTAGGCTCTGACTTCGAACTCACTCATATTGGTTTTATCTTAATGTAACAACTAGCAAGTTTGATATTGACATAAGAGAAATGAGGATTACTCACCCCATCCCTTTTATTTTATTTATTTATTTTACTATCTTTTAAAATGTACAGGTCTAGCTATATGGCAGAATTTACTGTTATTCCTGAGGGCTATGTCACTTTGAAGCCAGATTTTTCTTTCTTCTATTTCACATTTTGTTTCATAGACAAAATAGAATATTTTGGAATCAATGAGGAAAGGCAAAAGTCTAGACATACTAGAGCCATGGATAAGAATCCAATTCCAAGAATTAATGAACAAATTAGCTGGGGCCATATTTTGCATCTTTGTTCCATTGGCCTCATCAATATGAATAAGAGATTAGCATCTCTGACTCAAGCACTTAAATTGATTTCTAAGTATTTGTTCCAACAGGAATGAGCCCTCCAGCTTTAATTTAGAGGAAAAAAAAAATCTTTTAGTTGAAAAGGACTGATTCAAGGCCAAAACACCATTTAATCTAGTGATTATCAGCCAGGGTTCCAGGGCACCAGGTCCTTTGAAGGGTTCCATGAGGCATGAGGAGATAAACAGATAAATGAAGCAGATAAACCAAGCTCAGGTTTGTCCACACCTGGATTATGGTCTACTCCCCAGCTCTTGTGTAAGGAGGTAAGCACTGTCATATAGAAATTAGTTTTTGAAATTGGGTGCCACACAAAAGTTATGGAGGGGTGCCTCAAGTTGAAAAAAATCAATGATTTAACATCTATTTTAAGGGGTTTTACTGGAGTTAAGTAGGGCTTTGGTTTTGTGCTGGCAAGGAAGTGACTTTCAGACTCAGCATATTTCACAGATTGGCACTGCCTTAGAATTTCCTTTTTGTATAATAGAAAGGATAGTCACCTTGGTTGTGTAATCCAAAACATAAAGAGTGCCTGTACATGTGCAGGGAGGCTGATTCCATATACTGTAATTACTGATGTGGTGTGCTAATTAGTGTTCCTCCAGCAGCCTTGAATCTTGTGCATCAGTATCCCTACACTTCAAGATGGCAGAGGAGGCACTTTAAAGCTCATTTGACAAGCTTTAGCTAAAGTGCCCCCACCACCATTTTGAAGTGTGGGGACACTGATACATGAGACACTTCAGACACTTTAATTAGAGCGGCTCTCAGAGCCACTTTAACTTCTCTCCACACCCCCACACCCCCGAACACATGTAAAAATGCCCAAAGTTTGTCTCACAGCACACCTCAGCTGAGGTTTAAAGCTAGGAAAGGAGCACTTTTAAGAGAAAGGTTACAATTAAAATATATACATGAAAATTAAATGGTATCTTTATTTCTAAAAAGCACTTTTTACAATTTAATCATAAAAGAACTGTGGTTATTTATGAAGCAGAAAATTGTAAGGTAATTTCTCAAAAAGGTTAAACACAGAATGGTGTGACCATCCGTTAAATACTTGAATATAATGAGCAAAATCTATTCATTTATTTCAAATTTGCATGATGCTGTTGGGGGAAATCAGCAAAGATTTGAACACTAAAGGATGTGGTTTTCAAGCTTATTAGGAATTAAGCACATTAGAAACAAATCTATTCACCAAAGCATTTTGAAATGGAAATTGTTCAGCATGAATATTTCCCTTATCTATTTCCCCTTGACAGATTGGGCTGCCCGTATGCTGTATGTCACCTGTGTCCTATTTGTTAATATTAGAGGGAAAGGCTGCCTGAAGAGACAAGAAAAGTGGTTAAGCCAAACCACAACCTCCAGGAGATAAGATAATGTTGATATCTGATCCAAGAACAAATTTAATGTTATTGATGTTTTGGTGGGGTATTTTTTAAAGGAACATTGCTTAAAATGGAAGCCATTTGGTATATTTTCCTGCATAATCCCCCAGCCTACAATCTTTGTTGTGTTACTGAGTTTATTTGAATCCCAAACAAGTTTTCTACCCCATTTAGCATGGTGGGGTAACCCACACCTTTGATCCAAGTATCAGTCCAAGGCAGTAGCTACTGTGGCTCTGGATCCTGACCTGGGCTTGGGATCAAATCCAGAGCTTTAAGCACTGCCTAACTCAGACTGGGGACAGAGCCAGAGCTGTCACCAGCTTTGCCGCTTTTGCCAAGCAGCTTTTTGACTAGCAGTTTGGCTTCAGATGGTTCATGCAGTGATGGAGAGGGTGTGTTGTGCATGCTGCACAGCCATGGGAAAGTGCAGAGGAGACCATGCAGTGGCAAGGGAGCTGCTGCAGCTCTGGCTAAGGCCCTGACCTGGGCCCAGGCCTTGAGCTGTTGTCACTGCTGCTTCCTCATCAGGACTGGGGCTGCAGCCACTGTGTGTTCCATGTCCTAGACTAGAGCCAGAGCCACTGCTAAAGGAAGTGGCAGCAGAGCAGGTGGGTGGCAGCAGATGGCAGAGGGGGGCAGTAGCAAGGGTCAGGTGACCAGAGATAGGCACGGGGGGGGGGGGGGGAGGGAAATCAGGTGACTGGAGACACTGGGAATGGGTCACTGCCTGCCTTTCTTCTTCCTCCCATCCCCCCACTGTTTGCCTCCTTGCTTATTGGGCGCGCAGGGTGGGGGTGTAATTATCTTAAATTGAGTTTGGGAAAATGTAGGACTTGTGAACCAATCTCACTGATGACAGTATCAGCATATAATCAGCTGAAATCTAGCTCAATAATCCTTGATTTTACATAGCAGAACGATAAGATGCAATAAATGATATTTTATGGAATTTTTTCGCTTTTCATTTTAGGTTATGCAAACACTGATGAGTTCATTAGGATTAGAGGATTGGTGATTGGTCTCACTATCCAAGTAATAGTGTTTAAAAAAAGCAAGACAGAAGTATTAAACTAAAGAAAAGAAACATTGAACTGAATCAAAAGTGACCCAAAGCTGTTTTTATTTGTGTGATGAATAAAAATGTAGTTCTCCAAAATCCTGGGGGTGAAAAACAAAAACAAAACACAAAAATAGAAAACCCCAAAATTAACAAGAAAAAAATTAGGTGTCAAGTTCAGAATCTGCATCTTCCCTCAAAGTTTATCTTTAAAAGAGAAATACAAAGGCAAGAAAGCTACAAAATGGAATGGTCTCTGCACTATCATAATGACAAGCAGTAAAATCATCACAAAAACTAAATGGATGAGAGACTCTTAATTACTAAATCCCAATACCTTCAGTTTGAATGATCATTTGATGACTAAATGTGTCATTGAGTGCATGGCTGTCCATAGCTCTGTGTCTTGTGGATTTAGAAAGCTTGAAAGCATTAGGATGCAATTAGGGCTGAAAAATGATACTTATGAACCTACAAGTCAGATCAGCTCTACAGGTGGGAAAGGATATGCTCACAGAATACTTGACATAGCACTGGTATGTGACATTTGATAGTAAAAGGTAAGAAACAACCATACTTGAGTGGTGCGTATCATTTTTGCTAGTGGAACCAGCTGACTGTTAGGAGATGCCTCATGATGGTTGACTCAAGAACTTAACAGTAACTGAACTCTTGGGTATTATACCAGTAGGAAATGGGTAGAACAGAAGGCAAGGAATCTAAAGGCCTTGTTATGCGATAATTTTGGGTGACTCCTGGAGCTCTTAACACCTGGGTTTTCTGCATATCAACACCTGAAACTAGTTTTAAGCACTCATTAGGTAGTTCAGTTATGTTACTCCAAGGGAGTGATTACCTCTGATCTCTGTTGCGCAGCTCATGTTACACTAAGGTGTAGCCACTCTAAGCTGCACCATAGTGTAAACAGCCCACTGGCCTGGATTAGATCCATGCCCCCACATCCCTTGCTTGCTTGTAGCCGCCTGTCTCAAGGGAACAGGCTATGAAAGGTTAACTTGCTTACCCAGCTGCAGCACTCAAAGCAGAAAGAGCAGCAGTCCAGTAGTGGCATCAGCAACAGCTGGGCAAAAAAGTTAACCCTTCCCTACCTGGTACGCCAGGACAGACAGCAATGGGCAGGGGTGGGGGGAAGAGGGGTTGTGAAAAGCAAGTGGGGAGTGGGGGAATTAAGCAGGAGGAGAATTCTTAGCAGTGAGAGGAGAACCCCAGGTTTAGAAGGTCAGGGGGAAGCCTGGAATGGGAGGTGGATGGGGGGAGATTCTTACCTTTCAGTCTTCCCTGCTGGCCTGAAGTGTGAAGGCTCTAAACTCCACCTAGAACTAACACCAATCAATGTTTGTGCAGCTCATAGTGGACCTGCAAGTCTAGCATTAGTCTATACAGCCACAAGAGAGAATCCACCACTAGTCAGGAGAACAGCTGCAATATCCATCATTGCCTGCTGATGCACAGATGCCATATAGGTTAGGTACAGACAGTCAACAGTCTTGAAGCTGAATTGATTCATTCTTTGCAGGTTAGAGTAAGCTGTGCAGCTTAAACCAATTAGCAAATGGTCAGACATTCACATTGGACAAAGGAAATGCAGCCACATGCCTTTAGTGGCTCAAGTCAAAAGCTTGGGGGGGGGGGGGGGGCACTACAGCATCCCTGCCAACCACTCCCAAAGGGGAGGGAAGAGAGTGGAGGGGACATGGGCAGGCACCAGCCCTGTGCTAGCATGCTGGGGTGGGGATTTAAATCCCCTCCCTGGTCCACACGGGACTCTAGTGCCTACCAGGCTTTGGCCCACTTCCCACCTCCCCCTTCCCCCCCCCCCCAACTCAAGGGAGAGAAGGCAACCACTGCCAGACTGAGGAGTAAGGATAGGTAAAAAGGTAGCGGCAATGAATTCATAAAATCTTGGACCAGAAGAGTCCTTTCTCTGAAGCAAGCATGTATTTAACATAACACTTGGCAACCTCAAGCACATGACAAAGGAATGAAAAACCATTGCCTAAGCTAAGGTACAGCCCAGTAAAACACAGTGAGAGCATACACAACTTAGTCTAACTTAATTGAAATGGAATAAACCAAAAAGATAGTCCTTGCTTAGGCATTCCAGTCTCCCAGCTTTTACAGCTTCTGTTTTAAAGTGTACATGTAGTTCACTGTAGTCTTTTGTCTCACTAGCTCAAGCTGTTTGCGACCCTCTCCTGTGCCCTTAGCTCCATCTCCAACATATACATGTGATGACTGTGCCAGGTTTTTGCTAGCATCTCCCACCTCTCTGGTCCTGTAGGGCTTGGCTTTGTGCTCACAGGTGGCAGGGACCAGTCCCTGCAGCCCTGGTGATCCAGCCTCTTCCCCCCCTACCCATGGCCTGAGGGAGCTGAGGGTAATCATGCCTCCTCCCCTTCCCATTATTAACTGCTTACTTTAGTTTCTGTCAGAGGTGGGAGGGGATGGATTCTTCTCCTTAAGAAGGGCCCTATCTTGTCCCTTCCTTCAATAAGTCATTGGATAGGAAAATACATTCTGCTAGGTAGGTGGGTCAGTAACTGAGAAACAATCAAAGCTTTGTTAGCCCCATACTGCAGTCTTGATGGTTCTTGGATTAACATTTTAACACAGTGTCAGTTACCTTTGCTGTGGAGGCAGTGGTTTGACATCCAGTTTTTAAAGACCTGGCAGGGGATGGCAGGAGGAAATAAACCCCTCCCTGCACCCTTCACTATGCCAGCAGGCCTCTGGCTATGCCTCTGTCACTGCTGCTGGAGTAGTGAAGGTGGGCTGGGCTGTAACAGGGGCTGCTGTCCAGGCAAACCCTAGCTGGGGTGCCAGAGGGAGAGGGGAGGGGTAAATAAGCCCCCTCCTTGCTGTCTTTGCTTCAGGGGGCTATGCCAAGCTGGTATCTGTCCATGCCCCCACTCCTGCTCTGGGGCCAGCCCTGCTCTCTGAAGCAGAGAACACAGCCTAGCCTAGGGCTAAAAAAAGCATGTTGGGATTCTGGGGGACTCTGATTTAACTTAAACCAGGAAGGGGGCTGTGGCAGACCAGTAGGGGGTGCTCCTGCATTGAGCCACCCACCTCACTGCACCCAACCACCTTCCAGGCTCCGAGTGCCTCCCTGGGGGTGCCTCATGTCTGGTTGACCCTCTTCCTGGAGCACACCCACTAGCCTGGGGGTTTCACTGCCACCACCCAGGGCTGGGCTTGATTCTGGCTCTGTGCACCCTGGGAAACACAGGCCTAGTAGCCCTTGAGGGTACTTGATTCACTTCAAGAACTTGGGATGCTTCCCTCAGTGAGAAGGGCAAGTAGTGGTTTCCCTTAGTCAGCCGACCCAAGGGGACCCCAAGGCATAATCTAGACCCACTCCCAATAAGTCTCCCACACTAGGTACAAAGGAGAACTTTATTGGTTACAAGGGGTAGGGTTGGAATAGGGTACAGGGTAAAGCAACATCAGAGAAATCCCATAGAGCAAACTCCCATGGCTGGGTAGCCTTTGACCATGCATCTGAGTTACTGTAAGCTATATATCTAGTTAGATCTCAGGTAGCTTACTCACAAGTATCATCCAGAGGCAGGTGGAGATTCCCTCTGGAGACAGGCAGTTCCTTGACCATGAGTTTTGAGAGAGAGAGCAAGTTTCAGATGGTTCAGCTCTTCTCTCTCTCTGAGTCTTCCTCATGGCTGCTGCCTCCTTCTGGGCAGTCCTTAACTTATATAGCCCTTGTGACCTCATTTACCTGGTCCAATGGAGGCCAGCACCTGTTGGCTGTCAGCCAACCAATTTGAAATGCATCACTAGTTGCTGGGCAGACTGGCAGTTCCTAGCTCCCCAGGGAGCAAGCCCCTTACCCAGGTATGTGATGCCAGTCACATAGGCAGAGGGAGCAGGTTTCCTTCCTCCGTCAGGAATGTATCCAGCTCAGGTTACCTAAAGAGATAGAGTAAGGTGTGTACCCTCTGCAGGGCCCATCCTAATCAAATTGTCACAGAGCAGAGTTTATGGGGAGAAACAGAGGTGGCCTTCTGCCACAGGGTCTAGTACAGGAGTTCTGTAAACTGGTTTGACCCAAATCAGTTAAGACTGATATTACATTCAACCAGGTTTATCTTTAAACAGTTTCAGCCATTTGAAACTGGTTTATGTGCACTGAACTTCTTTTGTTATAGGTTTAAACCAGTTTCTGATCACTTAAACTGCTTTATGTGTAACTTCTGTCCTTAGCCATACAGTATAAGGTGTAACAAGGCCTTAAGCCACAGTTTGTGTAACCCCATGTATTTCTTTTAGTGATCTAATGTAAATAGTCTGCATTGACTTATAGAAATATGTTGGGTTTTTGTTTTTTTTTTCACAGAAGCTTTGTTTGAGTTCTTCCTCACTTCTGAAGATTTATACTGAAAGGTTATGTGGTGTGGAAAGACTTTACTGTATACTGATGTTACTGCAGCACCAAGATGCCTAGTCATTGTGCATGGTAAATTACAAATGACCCTGAAGTATTGTACTTGATTCCATCTAGAGATAAGGAGTCTTTCACAGGGACTGCTACAGTCTGACTGCTACTATCTGATCTGTATTATTAATACAATGGGTAGATGGAGAAAATAGATAATTGAATACTTTTAAATTGCCCCAGTTCTCTAGTCAGATTTTTAAAATGCCTCAAGCAACTTTTTGTGTGAAATCTCATGGAATAAACACCCTAGATGACACACTGATCTGATAGGAAAAATGGGTTTTGGTTACAGCAGCTAGTAATAATACTATCAAAGTGGGTATGAGAGACTCTAATAAAGAATGTGCAGAAGCTGAAAGTGCAGGATCACTAGAAAACATTCAAAGCAGGAGATAGTTGTGTTGCTTTCATTTAGTGAAAATGAGCTCCTAGGAAAAATGACTGAGGTCACATTATGCCCTAATGATAACTGTCCAAGTTGATTATGAGATTTGCATTCTAGATGAAAGGAAGGCAAACTTTTTGATAAGTAAGAAATCAAAGTAGAACAGATATTCCTTCTAATCTGTAAAGAGCCTTTAAAGACCTCTCAAATGGGTTTGTGAATGGAGGCTTGTGATTTGGTTAGTGTGTTAAAAATAAAATTGATAGTCATTTCTACAGAAATAGAAGCAGGATTTAGAGAAATCCACACACCTTTGAAAACCTTCCCAGTAATTCTTTTTCGATCCTAATTTTCTGAAAAAGGTTCTATTGTTTTATGTAGTAAAATAGATAATTTTAGAATACTTAAAAAAGGTGGAAGAGGAAAGAGACATAGGAATAGGTCAATAGAAATTGGTTAAACAACCTTAATTCATCACTAATTAATGGAATCATAGTAGGGATTAATTTGGCCCCATCAGTAACTATCCAGACTTTTCACATCCAGAAGCTTGGTTTTGAGTTTGTAAAAAGGAGTGGATTTAAGATTGTGATAGATAATAGATCATATACAAAGATATCTTACAGTGACATGGGACAAATGTAGCTGGATCTGTGACACCCTTCATTTCTGCTCCAGCACAATGAGTATTAGATTTCAAGGAAGCCAATGCAACTGTGGGTAAATTAGTGATCCAGACAGTCATGAGTTTTGATGATAATTTACTGATTTTGCCTTTTGGGCAGGTTAAATGTTGTTCTCCCCTCCCCCCACAATTTATGCAAATATCTAGATGTAAGATACCCAAGTATCTAGATGAAGAGTTTACAAAAGAGAAAATAAAACAATCAACTGAACCATTTAAAATTTCTCAGAGGCTTTTGCTACTAGACAGCCAAAGATGGGCATTGAAAATAATTTTATCCAAACCTGCTCACCATACATTTTTCAAATCTGAATTAGAAAATGCATAAAAATGAGTTTTATTGTCTATTTATCTATATATTCTATTTTTTGGATCAATAATCTTTGAACAATTTGTCATGTTCATAGTGCTGGCAATCTTCCTCCAAGAGATGCCCAGGGCTAGGGTTATGGAAAAATAAATTCTCATTGTAGGGAAAATTATTAAAAATAAAATCCATTTTTGTTGCTTCACAAAACTTCAAAACATGCTGTGGACTTGCCTGAGGTGCTTTTTTGTTTGTTTGTTTGTTTGTTCTGACGACCCAAAAGGCAGTCTCTTTAGAAGTCAAATCTGTCATTTGACTGTAAAAAGCTTGCCTTTCACTGGGAATGGGAAATCTTCAGTTTTATAAAATGTTGCTGTCCACATTAAAAAAGGAAACTAGTGTTTACTAGGAAAAAAAAATAGAACTTCTGCTCTGGTTTAAATTTACTAATTTTGGTGAATTGTAAAAATGCTATGATGACTTAGTTCTTCAGTTGCACTAAATCAGTCCATGATATGAACAGGTTTGGGAGTGGGAAAGTAGCACATCCCCATGAAAGCACACATACAGTTTGAGGCACCTCAATGCCATTTGAGGCACCACAAGCTGCACATGGCTCACATGCACCTGTACACTGTGAAGCTAATTTGCATCACAGTGGTCATTTTAATACTGGGAGATCCTGGTGTAAAAAAAAAAAATCTAAAAAAAGGGGCACAGTGCATGTGGAACTCTGTTCTAGTTTTGTGCAAAGTGGCTAGTATTCGCTTTGGATTCAGATTTGGCCAATTCAAGAGACAGCGATTCAATTCAGCGATTCGAATCACCTTCTCAAATCGATTGGGCCAAATCTTATTCAGAGATTCAGTCAATGACAAATCTCCAAATCAAACAGGCCCCATCCTCTGCCCACTTTTAGACTTACTCTTCTTGCTGCAGGTAAGTGGGGCTTGGGGTTTGCGGGGCAGGGCTGGGGGCAAAAGCTGGTTGGGGGCAGAGGGAGCAGGGAAGTTTGCAGCCAGCTGGGCACTTTGGTTGAGAGGGGGTTTGCAGCTTCCCCACTCCCAGCTGGAGTGCTCAGCTAGCTAAAAACCTCCCTGCTCCCTCAGCCCCCAGCCAGCTTGAGTACTCCAGCCAGGAGCTAGGAAGGTTTGCAGCCTCCCTGCTCCCTCAGGCCCCAGCTAGCTTGAGAATTCCCCACGCCTTTTTCAAACATCTCTTGCAGGCTGGAACTCAGCCAGCCTGCAGAACTCTTTGCAAAAGCAGGGAAATCTGTGAGTTTCTCTGCTAAAAGAGAGAATCCATGTTTTCTCTGCTAAAAACAGGAAATATGCAGTTTTTCCATTTTCCCATGGTAAATGGAAAACCTGGATCCCTGTTTATAAGGCTACTTTCCACTACCAAAGCGTCAGAAATATTTTCACTGGGGGCAAGGTTGACATTCTCAGTGGTAACCTAAAGATCTGTCCTTAGGTTTTTTGCACATGAATAACTAGTGAAAGAACATTATAGCCTTTCTTAACCTCCTACCCACCAAGATAACACCTATTTTACAGGTCTGGGTTGAAGTTCATTAATCAGAAAGGTGCAGTAGCTTGGATGAGCATCTCCCAAACCCGTCTTCTGTTTATAGCAGCACATGGGTCAGCCATTCAGCATTATAGGTAGATGGGACTTGTGCCATTCATTTCTCTCTTTTATGAGCATCATATTTACCCATTGAAAAGAAAGCAATAGCTAGTGAAGAGATAAAAATGAAATAGTAGTTTGACCTTTCCTATGCTTACACAGTACACATGGTGAGTCCTTTTGAAGTTTACACACATTGCTTTCAATAAAGTTGTAGAAAAAGCTTTGTCCAGAGCATTGCTCAAGATCTCTTTCTTGGCAAACTGCATTCTGTTCTTCCTGAGGCATTTAAGACATGTTATTTTAATCAAGGAAAACTCAGAAATAATTCAGGACTTTAATTATAATTGCTTCTGTATTGGTTTTTGAGAAATACTGTTTGTTCCATCACTAAAGCTGACATTTTCTCATTTATATTTTATTTCAAGGACTGCTAGTAAAATCAATGTATCATATATAATCAGTATTATAAAGTTTTTACAAGCATAGGAGAGAACATCCTTGCTTGTGCAAGGTACTTATTTTCTAAGGCCAGATCCCTCCAAACACTAAGTCTAATGAAAACCCTAGGTTCTACACTAACTACATTTTAACCATTTGTCTGGAGTGGAATAATTCTATGTCAGTCATATACATTTCCTAAATAGAGCAGGGGAGAGTTATATGCAGCTATACAGAGCTTTAAAGATTAGCTGGAAGACGGTGTGCTCCATAACCCCTTTCTTTTATAAAATAGCTTGGTTATTAGAGCAGAGGTGGGCAAAATATGGCCTGTGGGCCACATCTGGCCTGCTAGGCACATTCATCTCGCCTGCAGCACCCCACAATGAATTGCACTTGCCCAGTCCTTCTGTCCATGACAGTGGGAGTGAGGCGCCCTCCAACATACCGTATTGCATTTCTCTCCCACCCTCATGGGTGGAAGGTCCCACTACAGCCAACTTCAGCTTCCCAGCAGGGCTGCTTCTGCCCCTGTTACAGCCAACCCCATGGGACCTACCCGGCTTCCCCAGCTTCCAGCTTGCTCCAGGCAGTAGGTAGGGAAGCAGCACGGGTGGGGCAGCTGAGGCCTGGGCAGGAGTGCTGGAACTGCAGCTGCAGCTGGGTTAAAGTACAAAGAGCAGTGCAGATCCCACACCCTGGGGGTGTGCTGGGCAGGGTGTGGGTGTGAGGGAGGGTGAAGGGTATGGGGACGCCTCCCCCCACCCCACATGGCATGCACAGCAGCAGCAGATGGTGGGGCTCAGGGTGCTCATGCTCAGCATGGGTGCTGAAACCAGATGGGGCACAGTTCTGGCCAGCGCTTCACACATGGGCAAGAAGCACAGGCTTCCCAGCAGCTCCACTCTACACTATGTGCACTTGTAGCAGGGGAAGTCCCACTCTGGAGCTGGCTGCCTTCCTTGACCCCTCCTTTGCAGGTCTGCAGACTCCACCAGAGTGGAGGGATCCCAGCTCCCTGTTTCCCCATTTAGTGCAGTGCAAGGGTTTCCTCAGTGTGTATGCTGGACCTTCAGGCATGGGGTGTGGAGCCCCTGAGCTCAGCGCTGGCCAGAGCTATGACCTGCCAGGAAGGAGACCTTGCCCCCCACACCCACTGCTGAGCCTGGCAGTGGGAGATAAGCACCATTTGGGGGAATGTGTAGAGGGTCTCCTCACTCCCATCTTCCCTCACACCCCACACCCTGCAGAATCCCTGGTGGAACCCCTGGTGAAACTCTTCCACAACTTGTGGCACCCTGAAGAAATCCCTGAGGACTGGAAGAGGGCAAATGTTGTGCCCATCCACAAGAAAGGCAGGAGGGAGAACCTGTGTAACTATTAGGGCTGTAAGAAATGGCTGTTTTATTACATTCATTCTGCACTGGTCCGGTCCTGTAGGGAGCTGACCAGGAAAGCCAAGGCTGCAACTGAACTCCAGCTAGCTTTGAGCATCAAGGACAATAAAAAGTCCTTTTTCAGATATGTGGGGAGCTGGAGGAAAAGCAGGGGCAACATTGGACCCCTGCTGAACCAGATGGGGCAACTGATAACTGACGCCCAGGAAAAAGCCAACCTATTAAATAGGTACTTTGCATTGGTCTTTCATCAGCCCCATGGGACACCCATGCCCACTACAGGGCCAGGAAGTCTGGGAGAGGATGATCTCCTGCCCTCCATTAATGCTGACTTCGTGAAGGAACATCTTGAGAAGCTGGATACCTTCAAGTCAGCCGGCCCTGACAATCTTCACCCCAGGGTACTCAAGGAGCTGGCGAGCATCATAGCCCAGCCTCTAGTGCAGATCATTGAAAACTCTTGGCGCTCTGGTGTAGTGCCTGAAGACTGGAAGAAGGCCAATGTGGTGCCTATCTTCAAGAAAGGGAGGAAAGTGGATCCGGCTAACTATAGGCCCATCAGCCTGACTTCTATCCCGGGGAAGATCTTAGAAAAGTTTATTAAGGAGGCCATCCTTAATGGACTGGCCGACGCCAACATCTTAAGGGATAGCCAGCAGGGGTTTGTTGCGGGTAGGTCTTGCTTGACCAATCTCATTTCCTTCTATGACCAGGCGACCTATCACCTGGACAAGGGAGATGAGATTGATGTCATATATCCTGACTTCAAAAAAGCTTTTGATCTGGTGTCCCATGATCGTCTCTTGGAGAAACTGGCCAATTGTCACTTTGGGTCCTCCACGATCCACTCGCTGGAAAATTGGCTCCGGGGTCGGACCCAGAGGGTAGTAATTGATGGAAGTCACTCATCGTGGTGTCTTGTGACCAGTGGGGTCCCCCAGGGCTCTGTCCTTGGAACCATACTGTTCAATATCTTCATTAATGATGTGGACACTGGAGTCAGAAGCGGACTGGCCAAGTTCGCAGATGTCACCAAACTTTGGGGCAAAGCATTCACACCAGAAGACAGGCGGATGATCCAGGCTGACCTGGACAGGCTCAGCAAGTGGGCGGACGAGAATCTGATGGTGTTCAACGCTGATAAATGCAAGGTTCTCCACCTTGGGAAAAAAAACCTGCAGCATCCTTATAGGCTTGGCAGTGCTATGTTTGTTAGCACTATGGAAGAAAGAGACTTGGGGGTCATCATTGACCACAAGATGAACATGAGCGTGCAATGCGATGCTGCGGCTAGTAAAGCGACCAAAACGCTGGCTTGCATCCATAGATGCTTCTCAAGCAAATCTCGGGACGTCATTCTCCCCCTGTACTCGGCCTTAGTGAGGCCGCAGCTGGAGCACTGCATCCAGTTTTGGGCTCCACAATTCAAAAAGGATGTGGAGAAGCTTGAGAGAGTCCAGAGAAGAGCCACGCGCATGATCAGAGGTCAAGGAAGCAGACCCTACGATGACAGGCTGAGAGCCCTGGGGCTCTTTAGCCTGGAAAAGCGCAGGCTCAGGGGTGATCTGATGGCCACCTACAAGTTTATCAGGGGTGACCACCAGTATCTGGAGGAACGTTTGTTCACCAGAGCGCCCCAAGGGATGACGAGGTCACATGGTCACAAACTACTACAAGATCATTTCAGGCTGGACATAAGGAAGAATTTCTTTACTGTCCGAGCCCCCAAGGTCTGGAACAGCCTGCCACCGGAGGTTGTTCAAGCGCCTTCATTGAACACCTTCAAGATGAAACTGGATGCTTATCTTGCTGGGATCCTATGACCCCAGCTGACTTCCTGCCCTTTGGCTGGGGGGCTGGACTTGATGATCTTCCGAGGTCCCTTCCAGCCCTAATGTCTACGAAATCTATGAAATTACAGTTTCAGATTTGTCTGTTTTGGACAGTGATTCATTTTGGTGTTTCAGATCACTATTCCATTTGGATTTGGCCAAATCTGTTTTGGAGTTTTGACGCTGTTTTGTTGCTGATTCAGAGATTTGGATTGACTGGGGAGAGGCAGGCACAGATGGACAGCCTCAGGTTCTCCTGAAGCTCCTCCAACTATGCCTGCCTCTCCCAGATTGGGAGAGCTGTGGGAGAATTTTCCATGGCTGTCCTGTCTGGCCCCATCCCATGCTCAGCACCATTCTCCAGGTACTTTAACAAAAAATAAAGCCCCACACTCACTGACTGTAGCAGCAGTGATCAGGGCCTGTAAGGGCTCATGGCAGAGCACCCCCATACTGTGCGGGGCAGTGAGGGGCAGCAGGGATTGCCCCCCTGCCTGGCACCAGTGCAGCAGCTGTCCCATGGTGCTGGTGCAGCATGCTTCAGCAGGGCGCTCTGCACTGTCTGGGAGCTGAGGCCACTGGGACTGAGTGCTTCTGGGCTGTGAGTGACACGTGGAGCCACCCCAGCTCCCAGACAGTGTGCGGCATCCTGCCAAGGCGCACTGCACCGGTGGGATGTGACAGATGGGGGGAGGGCTTTGCCACAGTCTCTCCAGGGACCTGATGGTAATAATAGACCACAGTATGAATATGAGCCAGCAGTGCAATGTTGTAGCCAGTAGGGCAAATAATACTCTCAGATGCATCAATCAATGCATCTCAAACAAAACCAAGTAGGTGATTCTTTCACTCTACTTAGAACTGGTGAGACCGTAGCCGGAGTACTGCACCCAGTTGTGGGCACCAAACTTTAACAAGGATGTGGACAAGCTTCAGAAAGTTCAAAGAAGAGCCACCCATATGATCAGAGTCTTACACAGCAAGCCATATGAAGAAAGACTGAGGGATCTGGGACTCTCCATCCTGAAGAAAAGAAGACTGAGAGGAGACCTGGTAGCAGCCTACCACTGCACTAGGGGAGTACATCAAGGGTTCAGTGAAAAACTGTTCACCAGGGCACACATGGGGAAAACTAGGAGTAAAGGCCACAGACTCCTGGAAGACTGATTCAGGCTCAACATTAGGAAAAACTTCACAGTCAGGGTGTCTGGACTGTGAAATAATCTCCCTCCAGAGGTGATGCAATCACCTACCATGGAAAACTTCAAGAGGAGACTAGACAGTCACCTTGCTGGGGTCACCTGACCCCTGATTATAGTTTCATAGTTGATAGGGTCAGAAGGGACCCAAGCAGATCATCAAGTCCAACCCCATGCCATGGGCCAGAAAGAATGCTGGGATCAAATGACCCTGCCTAAGTGCTTATCTAGCCTCCTCTTAAGGACCCCCAGGGAAGCTGAACAGGTTCAGGTGCCTTAACCTCTCCTCATAGGCCCTGCCCTGCTGACCCCTGATCATGCGGGTGGCCTTCCTCTGGACCCTCTCCATGTTGTCCACATCCCTCCTGATGTTTGGCACCCAGAACTGGACACAATAGTGCAGCTGCAGCCAGACCAATGTGATGGGGAGGATCACCTCCTTGGACCTGCTCATGATGCATGACATCTGTGGATGCATGACAAGATGCGGTTAGTCTTCCTGACGGCGTCCTCACATTGGCATCCCATGTTCATCTTGGAATCAATAATGACTCCAAGATCCCTTTCCGCTTCTGTGCTAATGAGAAGGGAGTTCCCCAGCCTATAGGTATGCTGCTGGTTCCTTCTCCCTAGCTGCAGTATGCTGCACTTGTCAGTATTGAATCCCTTCCTATTCTCATCTGCCTACCCCTGTAACCTGTCCAGATCTAGTTGTAGCCTGTCCGTCCCTTCTAGTGTGCCCACCTCTCCCCACATTTTAGTGGCATCTGCAAATTTAAACAAGGTGCTTTTTACTTCCTCGTCCAAGTTACTGATAAAGATGGTGAACAGTATGGGCCCAAGGACTGAGCCCTGCGGGACTCCACTGCCCACATCCCTCCAGGCTGAAAATGCCCCATCCACCACCACTCTCTGGGTGTGGCCCTCTAACCAATTTGCAACCCATCTGTGTAGGCATCAATGCCACAGTAACCTAGTTTTTTAATGAGAATGGAGTGAGAGACAGTGTCAAAGGCCTTCCTTGAAGTCCAGAAAAACTACATCCACCGCAACACCTGAATCCAAGGATTTTGTGACCTGATTGTAAAAGGCTACAATGTTGGTCTGACAGGACCTGTGTGAGGGACTGAAGGGTACTCACCTAGGGTGCTCCCCCAGCCAGGAGCATGGACCCCACCAGAATAGGACCTCAACGTTGCAGTGGGAGCTCCTGGTTCACCCCAGCCCAGTTTTAGCACCTCAGCAGGTGAGGTGGATTGGTGCAAATCCATGGCTGGGGCAATATCTGGAGGCTGTGGGCACAGCCAGTGGGGAGGAGAAGGCAAGGACAGTTGACTGCAGCCAGGATGGAGGCTGAGAGGGCTCAGCACAAGACTGACACACCAGGAGCAGGGATAATACCTGATTGGGCCTCAAAGGCACTGAGGAACCCTCGCTAAAAGGGCAAAAGAGAAGGGAAAGAGAAAAAGAAGGAAGTAAAAGGGGATAGAAAAGTGGGAGAGGTAAAGGGATAAGATGCTCCTGAGCTACTGGTCCACTTTTCTTTTTGGGAACACTGATTAATCACCATGGGCTGCCAATTGAAATAGGTGTAGCCGCGATAAGAAGAGGAAATAGAAGGAGAGGGAGAGAGTTTGTAAAAAAAAAAAAAAAAAGGGAATGAAACCCTGCTTCTCCAGGGGCGCTGCAGCCCAGGGGCCAAAGGAGAAGAAAGCCATGGCTAGCTTGACAAAGAGACTGGGAGAAGGCAACGTCTTCCTGCATCCCACTGTTTTTTTATTTCATTTATTTATGCTGGCTCATTATCAGCTGTGCACCGCCAATTATGCAGGATATGGCCACAATCAGCCCGGAGAAGGAAAAAGGGAATTCCCCGCATGCCGGCAGGCATCACAAAATCAAAGCCGGGGGAAGCATTGAATAAATCTGAGGGATGTCCAGGACTCACCCCCTGGGGAATAAATCCAAAGGACATCATAACAATAAAAAAAAAAAGAGGAAAGAATCTCTTTTGATTGGTCATTTAGCCATCCCCTCCATTTGTGGCCTCAGGGCTTGGAGTCGGAACCAGTGGTCAGTCATGGTGGAGGCAGGGTGGTCACCACACCTCCCTTTCATTAACATCTCCAAAAAAAAAAATATTGTTTTTAAACATTGAAGTTGTGGCAGGCAGGAAGAGGGAGAGAGTAAGAGCCCCATCTGGACTGACTGAGGGTTGCAGCCCCTCAGAGAAGGCTGGTGAATGTCAACCGGACATAAGGGCATACGCCCATATCTGGTGACTACCTGACAACCTGCCACTAATGAACCCATGTTGGTTGCCCCTGAGCATAATCTCCCCTGCTGGTCCCATGCAGATGTGCTCCTGGATAATTTTCTCAAAGAGCTTTCCTAGGACCAAGGTAAGACTAATGAGCCTATAGTTACCTGGGTCCTCCTTCCTCCCTTTTTTGAAAATGGGGGCCACATTCACCTTTTTCCAGTCCTCTGGCATCTGGCCAGAGCACCACAAATGCTCATAAAGCCGTGCCAGGGGTCCCGCAATGACCCTTGCCAATTCCCTCAGCACCCTGGGTTAGAGATCACCTGGACCTGCTGATTTAAACACATCCAGCCCCACCAAAAGTTCCCTAACTAGGTTGTCTCTGACCTTAGGCCTGGTGGTGCCTCTCATGAGTCCATCTGTAATCCCAGTTGGGGGGAATGTCCTGGTCCCTGCTCAGAAAAATGGAGGCAAAGAATTTGTTAAAGAGGTCAGTCTTTTAATCGGGTGCAAATACCAGATTGCCAAGCATGTCCTGCAGGGGCTCCATGTTACCTGGTGCTTTCTTTTTACTCCTTATGTATTTAAAAAAGGACTTCTTGTTATCTTTGATCCTGGTGTCTAGTCCTAGTTCTGTCTCAGCTTTAGCCTTACTAACAGAGCCCCTACAGTCTCGAGCAACAGAGGTGTAATCCTCTGTGGTGATAGCCCCTCCCTTCCACTGAGTGTATGCCTCCTTTTTAGCTTTCAGACATTCCTGAATGCCTTTGGCAAGCCATGGGGGCTTTTGAGCACTCTTGCCCCCTTTGATTCATGTTGGGACTGTCACCCTTTGGGCTCGGAGGATCATCTCCTTAAGGAACAACCACTCGTCTTGGACTTCCATCTCCACTACCCTACAGGATCTCAGTGCCTCTCCTACTAATTTCCTTAACTCATTGGCCCTCCTGAAGTCAAGGGCTACTGCCTTACTGCCTGCCTTGGACACCCTGTGCTGGATAGTGAATTCCAGCAGGCGATGATCGCTATTGCCCAAGTGGTTGAGAACCTGCAGTCCCCTCACTAGGTTGTCACTTGTGGCTAGGACCAGGCCCAGCAAAGCATTTCCCCTGGTGGGTTTGTGCACATCCTGGGTTAGGTGGAGGTCCTGTATCTTGGCTAGGAACCTACATGAGCAGTCAGACCTGGCTGACTGCTCCTCCCAGCAGATGTCCAGGTAGTTTAGGTCACCCATGATGACCACATCCCTTGACTTAACTGCCTCCGTGAGCTGACCTGAGCTCTTCCCCCTGGTTGGGTGGTCTGTAGTAGACACTCGCCATTAAGTCCCTTTCCCCATGACCCCCTTTGTATTCTTACCCAGAGCATTTCAAACTGCCCCTTCTCTGACCCCATCTTGTTTGTTGAGGATGTATATTGCTCTTTGATGTAGAGCACCACACCCCTGCCTTTCCTCTCCATTCTATCCCACCTGTACAGTCTGTAGCCTCTAATGTTTACCACCCAATCATTGGTTGAATCCCACCAGGTTTCAGTGAGCCCCACTATGTCCGGGTTTGTGTTAGCTAGCAGGAGGGCAAGTTCCTCCTGCTTGTTTGCCATACGATGAGCACTAGTGTAGAGGCATTTATGGGTCCTATGGGTGCATGCACCACCCCCTTGATCCTAGGACTATCCGGACCCCTGTCACTTACCTGGGTACTTCTTGTGCTCATCACCTGTCTTGGCTGGGAAGTGTCCCCCTGTGGCCCCAGCCCCCAGCAAAGCTAGTTTAAAGCATGCCGTCTGAGATCAGCCAACCTGGAAGAGAAGACACACTTGCCTTTAGGGGAGAGATGAAGCCCATCCCACCCGAGCATGCCCCCTGCACAAATATGTGGGTCATTGGCAAGGAACCTGAGGCCTGCCTGGTAGCACCAACTCTGAACCTGCTGGTTGACTGCTCCGATGAAGGCCTCATGGAGCTGTCCACATCTACTTACCAGGAGAATAGAGGAGAATACCATCTGCACCCTCATATCCTTGAGTTTGGCCCCCAGGGCCTTGTAGTACTTCATGATGCAGTCTGGATTGCTCCCAGCCACGTCATTCATTCCCACGTGGATTAGGACCATGGAATACTGGTCCGTGGGTCGAATGAGGTCCAGGATCATCTCTGTAACATCCTGAATCTGAGCTCTAGGCAGACAGCAGACCTTACGTGCCATGGGGTTGGGTTGGCAGATGGGACGATCCATTCCCCTCAGGATGGAATCTCCGATGACATGAACTTAGCGTTTCTTCCTCTTGGCGTTCCGTCCTTGCTCAGACTGTGCCATGCATAGAGTGGCACCATCTCCCCCAGAGGCATCCACTCCAACTTTCTCCTCTAAGGCTGCCAGGGCCTCATATCTGTTCCCCAGTTGTACCTGGGGAGTCACCACCGTGCTAGCCCAAGCGCAAAATAATTGCCTTCTCCAGTGTTAGAGGATGCAGTCAGCAAGGGAAAGTCCCAAATTCAGTTCCCTCTTCTTTAAAGGAACTTCAAACTCACATCCACCTCACTTCTGGGGAGAGTGTCCTATCTACCAGGTTACAGACTATGCCACAGGAAGCATTCATTGGCCTTCCTTCTAAAGCTATGTCACCTGGAAGAAAAAGATTCAAAATTAATTGGTTCAGAAAGAAAGAATAATTGCAAGACAGAGCATGACTTTGTGCCCTAATGGAAGAGGGGATCATCAGCTCTGGTCCCTAATCCCAGATCTATTTTTGTATCTTATCCAATATGTTTCATTTAGACTACATACTTAAATGCAAATGAATGCAAAGCTGTGAAGGTTATCACATGGGAAATACCACTAAATATGTGGTCTCTCTACATAAAATTTTTATACTATATTTCCACTGAAGGCATTGCCTAAAATGGCTGGCACATTATCTTCAGTTCAGACTACTAGCAAATGAATTATTTTATCCTCTGTTGTTTGTTTTGAGACTCTTAGCAACTGAAGCTTAATCCTACTACCATTAGAATCAATGGCAAAACTCTCACTGTGTTCCTTGTGGGTTGGGACAGGCCTCTGGTTAAAATTATATGAGGCTATGCCTGAATAGGCATAAGACAACAGGGAAGAAAACAACTTTTCAGCTTGCTTTGGTGATATTGTGCCATATTTAATCAGTGAAGATTGAAGCAGTTACCTTGAGATTCTGAGAGCATTGTTCAATACCATTTGAAACATTGATTTTCTGTAACTATGAATCCTCTCAAGTAGTCATTAGGCAGAAAAAAAATTACCTAGGGGTTTTTAATACAGAAAAATTCAGAAATATAGAAATCTAGCCTAAAGGAGATAAGCAGGATACTGAGGAAGCAATTCATCTGACTGGAAATGAAGCTCTCTCTCCCAGGATTGGCAGAGCTGATAGTCAGCTGATTTTTAGAAAGAGCTAGAACCACTTCTTGACCTCGCTTCACTTGACAACAGTACTTCTTAGATGATTAACGGTGGGCAGGAAGTAATGAAACTTTTTTTAAGGATATAAAGAAGAGATAAGGTTTGGATCTCCTTTTTCTTTTTTTTTTATTTGTCATGAATGTTTACTGCCAACAGATGTTTCAGAGTAAAGGCATTTACTTGAAAACATTGCCCAAGACCATGTGAGCCTTTATTGCAGGAAAAAAAAAAATGTTTTCCATAATCTCTCTGGGAGTTAGAAAGCATTGGGCTAAAATAAGAACAGTGACTTCAGGTGTTAACTGCTTCCTGTCAAATTATTGGTTAGAAAGAAAGAAGGAAAGACACAAATAACAGGATTCCCAGATGATATTTAACGTTCAAGTTAAAATAGTGATATAAAATAGCAACCCTAAAACAAAACAGCAATTATATATGAATGTGTCTAATCTTTTCTAATATACCAAGTACAAGCTGCCTGCTTTCATTTACATAAGTCTCATGGGTAACACATCATGGTAGAATATTGTTTTTCAAGAGACTGTGCTGAATTAACTTCTTGTATAATTAGGTAAAACTATACTGAAGTCAGTGGAATTATGCCTCCTTTAATGTATTTGGATTTTATACTGTACTCATCACTGGGGAGTGGAGTGTGTTATCAAGTTGGTTCATTATCTGCCAGAGTATAGGAACATAGATAGAATATTTATCTGCTAGCCTAGGTTTTCAAGACATACAATGGGGTTTTTTGGGTTGTTTTTTTTTAATCAAAAAGACCTAAACAATGCTAACTGTTGAAATAGGCTACATTTTTGTAAAACTAATGGGATTGTTTGGTTGGCTATATTAATTTTTGTATGCCATGCCTCAAGAAAATTTTTATCAGTTAAATATAAACTAAGAAACATGTCTTTACAAAATAAAAACTACCATATTTTCTCACATACCGCATGACCAGGAGTAAAATACACACCTTATTTGTGAAAGGGAGAATGAAGAAAAGAAAAGATTTTTACTTCTGGTAAGTGATTAGGAACAAGCAACAGAGCTGATCTCCCTCATTGTTCTTCTCCCTGTGGATTGCATGCTGACTTTACTTTTGCTTCTCCCTAGCCAAAGCATAGACCACAGAAAATGCTGTTGCCATATTTCCTCACTTATAATGCACATTTTGTTTCCAGCAGCTGGGCTTTGGAAAAAAATATCTGTGTTGCATGTAAGAAAATACAGTAATGAGATTAATAACGGAAAACACAGTGGATATAGTCAGGTAAGGTTTAATAGCTTTCAGAATTCCTCACCCCTTTCTAGTATCATTGCACAGTTGATTAGGTACATTTATAAAGGCAGCTGGTTGCATCATTGGTTTGTATTATTCATTTCATTTACTTATCAAGGAAAAATAATCATGGTTTAGGATAACAGTGCTGTAACTTGTATCTCCTAAAGCACAGGTGGCCAATGTGCAGCATGTATGCCACAAGTGACCTGGGAAGCGTCTGCGTGTCACATGGTGTATTGGGGAGAGGACAGGCATAGGGAGCAGAAAACAAAGCAGCAAATAGGTCAGGGGAAGGGATCATAGTGGCACTTGGGGACAGTGCAGGAGTAACTTGTGGCATGCCTGATGAAAGATTAGCCTCCCAGGGCACATCCACACATGCAAGCACATGCGCTTGCAGCAGCTCAAATACAAGCAGTGCAAATTTGAGCCGGGGTTTTTTGCTTCAGAGCACATGCTCTGACATGCACTTTGTTGTGGAGCAAATTGTGCCACTTGGAGCAAAATAACCCTGCCTGGCTCCTCCTGGATCTTACACCAGGGGGAGCTAGAGCCGAGCACCTGTGCTGTCCCCAGCAGTATAAAAAGCCACCCTGGCAAGTAGCTCAGGGCTACTAGCTCTCAGGAGCTTCTGGGGACCAGCCAATTGGTACCTGGGGACACTACCCCTTGTGCCAGCTGGACTGCTGAAGCAGCCCTGAGAGTTCCCTGTACCCTCTACCCACTGCAGCAGTCTGGCAGTGGGGGCTGCTGCCTGGCTGTGACCTGCTGTGCACCTGCCAGACTTGGATGGGGACTGCAGAGCCAGTAGAGGCATCTGCCCCTCTGGGCCAGCTGCAAGTGGACTGTGGTTGCAGGGTTGGCCTTTGTGCAGCACTACTGCCATTTGTGCCCCCTGCCTGGCCATCTGGGTAGCTGTCACCTGGAAGATGTTCCGGGTGTGGTGGCCTGCTTTGAACTGTCAAAGCATGTCCTCCTGGCCCCATTTGGCCAGGAGGTCAGCCACAGGCAGCTGGGTACAAGGTGCCAGCTCTGAGCAGGCAGGGTCCTGCCACTGGCCTCCCTAGCAGGAGTTCTGGTGTTTCTTATTGGAAAACTGAAAAATCCCTGATAAAAAAAAATCCCAAAATCACTCTCTAAAATACCCCCAAATCCATGTTCCTCCACAAGTAAAACAAAAGAACACTATAAAGAGAGAGAGAGAGTGAAATAGAGACAGTGATCAGTTGGACAATATTTTATTGATATATCTACAGTGGTAAAGCAAGTCTCTTATCATAATAATAAAATGAACTTTAAATAAAGGCTTCAAAGGCACCACTCAAAGGCGCCACTGGTGGTGGATGGGTCATATTCAACCTGGGGGGAAGCGGGCAGCGGAGTCCCCCAGGGCTCGGTTCTTGGGCCCGCGCTCTTCAATTTCTTTATCAGCGATTTGGACGATGGGGTAAAAAGCAACCTGTTCAAATTCGCAGGTGATACCAAAATCTGGGGTGAGGTGGGCACGCTAGCAGGGAGGGAAAGACTGCAGAAAGACCTGGATAGGTTGCAAGGGTGGGCTAACAAAAACAGGATGCGTTTCAATACTGACAAGTGCAGGGTGCTGCACTTGGGCAGTAGTAACCAGCAACACACTTATAAGATGGGAAACTCCCTTCTTGTGAGCACGGAGGCAGAAAGGGATTTTGGCATCATCATTGATCTCAAGATGAACATGGGCCGACAAAGCGAGGTCCCAGTTGGCAGGGCTAACCGGACCCTATCGTGCATCCACAGGTGCATCTCAAGTAGGGCCAAGGACATGATCCCCCCCTCTACACAACACTGGTCAGGCCACAGCTGGAATACTGTGTCCAGTTCTGGGTGCCCCACTTCAAGAGGGATGCGGACAACATTGAGATGGTCCAGAGGAGTGCCACTCGCATGATCCGGGGACAGCAGGGCAGACCCTACAATGAAAGGCTACGGGACCTGAACCTGTTCAGCCTTCAGAAGAGAAGGCTGAGGGGGGGGACCTTGTGATCATCTATAAACTCACTAGGGGGAACCAGAAGGGTTTGGGGGAGACCTTGTTTCCCCTAGCGCCCCCCAGGATAATAAGTAATAACGGCCACAAGTTGCTGGAGAGTAGGTTCAGATTAGACATCTGTAGGAACTACTTCACAGTTAGGGCGGCTAGGATCTGGAACCAACTTCCAAGGGAAGTGGTGCTGGATCCTACTCTGGGGGTCTTTAAGAAGCGGCTCGATGCCTACATGGCTGGGGTCACTTGAGCCCAGTTTCTCTCCTGCCCAGGCAGGGGGTCGGACTTGAAGATCTACAAGGTCCCTTCCAACCCTTCTTCTATGATTCTATGATTCTATGAATTAATGAATACATATTTTGCTGCCCTCCCACAGGGTGATAGCCCCCATACAAGGGGTTGGTCCCCCACACAAGGGCTATGGCCCCCCAACAGGGGATTCAGCCCCTACACAAGGGATTCAGCCCCTACACAAGGGGTTCATCCCCCCAACAGAGGGTAAAGCCCCCACACAAGGGCTACACCTCCCCAACAGGGGGTTTATCCCCCCAAAAGGGGATTTGGCCCTCTCACAACTCCCTTCTGGGGAACTCCCTTCTTGTCAGTGCAGAGGCAGAAAAGGATCTTGGAGTCATTATTGATTCCAAAATGAACTTGGGCCGACAGTGCGGGGACGCAGTCAGGAAGGGCAACCACACCTTGTCATGCACCCACAGATGCATCTCAAGCAGGTCCAAGGAGGTGATCCTCCCCCTTTATACAACACTGGTCAGGCTGCAGTTGGAGTACTGCATCCAGTTCTGGGCGCCACACTTCAGGAGGGATGTGGACAACATGGAGGAGGTCCAGAGGAGGGCCACTCACATGATCAGGGGGCAGTAGGGCAGGCCCTACGAGGAGAGGCTAAGGGACCTGAACCTGTTCAGCCTCCACAAGAGAAGGCTGAGGGGGGATCTAGTTGCAATTTGCAAACTAGTCAGAGGGAACCAGCAGGCATTGGGGAAGGCCCTGTTCCCCCAAGTGCTCCCAGGAGTGACAAGAAATAGCAGTCACAAGCTGGCAGAGGGTAGATTTAGACTAGACATCAGGAGGCGCTACTTCACAGTTAGGGTGGCTTGGATCTAGAACCAACTTCCAAGAGAAGTGTTGCTGGATCCTACCATGGGGGTCTTTAAGAGGAGGCTGGATGAACACGCTGACGGGGTCATTTGACACCAGTACTCTTTCCTGCCATGGCAGGGGATTGCACTTGATGATCTGCTCAGGTCCCTTCTGACTCTACCTACTATGAAACCATGAAACTATGAAACAAGGGGTACATCACCCCAACAGGCGGTTCATCCCCCACACAAGGGGTACGGCCCCCCTACAGGGGCCAAATGGCTCTGGCAGGGGCTACCACCCCCCTTGCAAGGCCCACATGCCCTGCCCCAATCCCCTGATTGCTGTCCCACCTGGCCCCATCCCTCACCAGCTGCTGCAGCCCCCCGCAATGGCTGCCCCAACCAACCTCACCCTCCAAATTGCACCCCCAGGCTCCCGTGGCTACCCCTACAACCCCAGGCACCATCACTTAAAAAAAACAAACAGAAAAAGAACAGAAAAAAAAGGAAAAGAAAAGCCTCTGCATACCTTAGAAGCAGAGGTGGGGGGGGCAGGGCCTCCTGGCAGAGCCCCCCAGGTATCACAGGACAGCAGAGGGGCAGGAGGGCCCAGGCTGGTGCTACTGGGTCTGTCACACTGCCCCACACTGTGCAGGCGGGGCCCCAGTCAGCCACAGGTAGCTTCAACTACCAGTAAGTACCGGGTAGGTTGCTTTTTTTTAAGTATGGAGTGGGGGGGAAGGGATGGGGGAGGTTTGGGGAGATGGCACTGGACAGAGCAGGGGTTGGGGGCCTCAGAGGGGCTGTTGGGGGGAGGGACCAGCCCCAGGAAGGGTCGAGGGGGAGGAATGGCAGGGGGAGGAGCCAGACCTGGCAGGGGTCGGGGGCCTCGGGGGGGGGCTAGCAGGGGGAGGGGCCAGCCCCAGCAGTGGTCGGGGGGCTGGCGGGGGTCAGAGGTTCCAGGGAAGTGGGCAAGGCCAGTGGAGATCCCCCCCACAGTCCCTTCCCCCCTCTTCCAGCCCCCCCAACCCCTTACTCATTGGCACCAGAGCGCTGGGCCCCTGTTTCAGCACCAGGGTGAGGGGTAACCATAGAGACGCTCTGACAGCCAGAGCATTTCTATGGAGGACTCAGCCTCCAGTTGCCTCAGGACATGGTCAGGGACTGTGCCCTGCCCCACCTTTTTATACTTCACCTTTTTTAGACCCCTGGATATCCAGGGGTCTAATTTTCTCCCCACACTGCAAACTTGAAGCATGGGGAACGTGTTTTTCTTTCCGCATGTGCCTGTTGCCCCGCCTCAAAGGCGTTAGAGGTGGGGCAAAAGGCACATGCACGCTCATGTGAACACACCCCTACTGTTTTAAACATTAAGTATGGAAGCATTTGGAAGGGCATGAGAGAACTTGAGAGGACAAATAGGGGTCCATAGTCAGTACTGGTATCTTGGGAGACGATCATATTTTGTGAGTAACGTGCTATGAAATAGCTCAGTAGCAACCACCTCACCACAAAAATCATATATCCAATGTAATAGCATAACTTTAGATGTTCAGACAACACCCCATCTCTGCTGTAGAAATTTTCATAGTGTCTTGTAACCTAAATGTAGAGATAGGAGAAAGCTAGACAGTGTTTATTGCAGCAGTTTTTGTAACAATCTTGATGAGTGTCCTGATGCAAATATTCTAAGAATATTTATCATGGCATGAATTCATCAGTACTCTGTAAGGATGATGTTTACTATAATTGAATACTGGATTGCCTCCAGCTCCTGCCTCAGCTAAAATGATTCATCTCAATGATCAAGCCACTGAAGTATTATATCATTTTTTGAATTATAAGATGACATCTAAGGACATAATTTGTTCTTGATAACACCCCACAAGGATCCCTTCATCTTTCCACAGATACATATATATGTGTACGTGTGGGTATTATTGGAGAGCATGATTCCACTATGTTTCAGTATTTTAGCTGTTCCTGCTATTATGCATTATAAAGCAATACAGTTAAAACTGAGATATGATTTTAAAGACATTCTGATTCCAGGCTTATAGTCAGGATAAGAACTTACACAGAATAGATGAGAAAGTGTGCTACATTTTAGATGGTCAAAAACTGGCAACTTTCCTGTGGCTAGAGAAGAATGATTTAGTATTATACAACATCATTTAAGATCAGACTGTCATCCACTCATTTGTACTGGGTTGCACCTTATTCCACAAATGGACCTCAATTGACTTAAGTGGGATATTTGATGAGGAGAAGATTTTGTTAAATCTGAGTAAGGGCAGGAATTGAAATATATTTGGTTGATTCTCTAGGCATTAAAAAAAAAGGGAACTTCTCCCTTCTTTATGAAGTAGATTGTGATTTGAAAAACAAAAATACTGAAAATGGAACAAGGAAAAAGGAATATTATTCCATGTCAATAAAGGAAATTAATTTGTGTTGCTAGAAGGCATTTGAATGGGATTTTCAAGAGTAATTAGCTAAATTACAAAGGTAGATTCTGTTTTGTACTTGACACTTAATGAGATTTAATTATCCTACCAAATTTTAATAATAATATAGACTATTTTAAATAGGATAACTTAGGCACCTGTCTTATCGACCACTGAGAGATCCTGTTCTATTAAGAATCTTGTACACTAAAGTATATAGATTCAACTGACTGTATTTCCCTATTACATCTTTGTGATATACTACCTCTCTCTCTCTCTCTCTTTCTCTTTCTTCTATTTTCCATTATTTCACTGAAGCAAACCTGTTTTACTTGCTTGGACTTACAAAGAAAAGACCCAGTGCAGAGACATTTTCAGTCCTATATCTCATGTTATCTAATAATTTGTTTTGGGGGTGGGGGGGGGTGTTCATAATATTTATCTGTGTTTAAATGAAGAGAGGTGGTTTAACAAAATGCCTGTAATGAAGCTGATAATTAAAAGTTATGCAACTCATTCTAGAACATAGTTTGTTGGAGCATCCATTCTGATTTATACTTAAACATATCCTGGTGCAAGAAGGGGAAAGTTCTGTCTAATTCCCAGGCTTTTCCTAATTAGGGAGTTTGCCACATAAAAGCAGTTATATAAAAATGAGATATTGCTATTCAAGAGTTCTCCTTCATTGCATGTATTCCCTTTAAAATGGCTTTTAAAAAACTGTTTCACTATTAAATTACTGTACAGTGACCCTTTCTAATCAGTCCCTGGCCAGGAACTTGCTGTGAGCAAGTATGACCAGCCTCAGAGGAGACCAAGATGTTTTGTTGAGAAAAGCAAGGAAATACAAAGAGAGGCTACTTGCAGATGTAAAAAAAACCCAGAACAAATGGCACTTTAAACCCAGTGCATTCCTGCACCAAGCCCTGGGCATGCCTAGAAGTGGCAACACCTTAGTTGGACCCTTTAGTGGGGCTTATTTTGGTGCTTTTATATAATAGCTGATTGAATCAGCTTTAGTTAAAAGTTCCAAAAAGCCCCACTGAAGCACCCAATATATATCAATGCTGCAGAGCCAGGTCAAACTTTTGTGCTGTTTCTTCCAGTAAAGTATGTTTTTTGTTTTGTTTGTTTTTTTTATTAATATCTTACAGCAGACAGAAAGAACATGTAAATGCTGTTTTTTTCTCTCTAGAGGCTTAGATTGAGTTTATAGCTGTTCTTCTTCAGTTTACATGCAGTTATGAAGGCAGGACTAATGCTGAGTGATTTTTTTTTTTTTGTTTGATTGTTGTTAGTTCAAATAGTCAAAAAAAGATTTTGTTTCAGGCTCAACTACTTATCCTTTTTATTTTAACCATTTCAGATGTGTTTGGAAGGTTGTTTTAATGAAGGATATGAACACACATACAAATGATCTGAAAGAAGTCTCCTGGGTTTGTTTCCTGGTAGAAAAACTTATTGGAAATGCCTGAACAAACATTCAAACTGAGCCCCTGATGAATAAAGAGTTTGCAGTGTTGATGATGTGCAGCCAGAGGATCCCTGAAAACTCATCTCACTGTGTTCTTCAGGCCTCAGATTGACTGTTGACAGACAGTAGAAGTGTACAGGGCATCCTTGACTGGCTGACCCACTCTGCTAAACCTCAGCCTGTATCTCCTTGCAGCACAGTGTTGGAATTGTGAAGGGGGTACATCAGGGGCAGGCAGTTATTTTGGGTGGAAGGTCACTTACTGAGTTTTGGCAAGCTATCAAGGGCTGCATTGGTAGCCCCGCCCCTTGACAGGTTCCTTTCCCCCTGATCGCCATCTTGTGACCGCAAGTACCACCTCCTAACCCCCGACCTTTTCCACCAGAAGTCCCTCCACTTGCCCCCAGAAATACTCCTTTCAGCAAAGGATGTTGCCATCTCAGAACCAGAAAAATAACAAATTATATTCTAAAAATCAGACATCTACAACATTCATTAAAATGATTTCAAAAAATATTTTTGTCCTCATTTATATGTGCTTGGTAGTGTACATAGAGGTGATTACACAATAGCTTAAAATGAAGTCTTATGCTTGTAGGGTAGGGGGAGTTGGGTGGCATGGGGGGTGGTATAAGTCTGTGATGGCTGTGGGTGTGTGGGTATGTGAGGTGTGGGTGTGTCTGTGGGACAGATAGGTGTGGGGGGTTGTGGGATGAGGGTGCATGTGGGTGTCTGTGTTGATACTTGGGGTGTGGGTGGATATAGGGTTTGTGGGAGGCTGTGTGGGGGGTGCCTGGAGTGTGTGAGGGGTTGTGGGTGTGGGGTCTGTATGTATGTCAGTGTGCAGGGGTGTGGGTACATGTGTATGGTGGGGTGGAAATGTGGGACTCGCCCTATGAACTAACACACACCCACACCCTCCCACCCACTCACCAACACATGCAGTTTCTTCATTCATCATTGCTTTCTCTGTCTCTCTCTCCTGCTCCCTCACTACAGAGATGCATGCACATGCACACACACATGCACACACCCCCTCCCACTCCTGGTCTTGGGATGCCCATGCATCCCCGTTCTCCTGTGGTCTGACAATGAAGTTGGAGGTCATGTGGTGCTGGAGCAGCTAGCAGCATGCAGGAAATCAGTGAAATCTGTGGCAGGCAGAGACTTCTGGTTGGGAGGATGAGGGGGCTGGGGACTAGGGGGAGGGTGGGGCTGGGCTCGCCTTGCTGGTGAGTCCTGTCGGCCCCTCATGGGTTCTATTGCCCCTGGCTTCTGTCATCTTTGACAGGCAGCCAGGACCAGATAAGTATACATTTTCTAAAATTTTTCACCAGTGATATAATACTGGCTTGGGTCCACCAGCTCAGAAAAAAAAAATGGTAAGGTGGGGAGAAACTAGAAGTCATAACACATGTAGGGAGACTTGTAGACATGGAGTGTTTTGAAAAGCACAAGGAGCTGGACTAGACAGTTTTTCCCCCCTGCAAACATGGATACAAAGAGCTTGAGAAAACAAGGAAAGTGGCTGTGTACAGGCAAGACTTGCTTTTCTTGTGAGGGAGAAAGAAAACAAACTGAAAGGTGTAGCCATTGACTTGACACGTAATATTTAAGGTTTTATGCCTCCCTTATCCATAGAAATGTGGCTTCTACAGCTGTATCTCTATTTACCCTCATGCCCAAAAATGAAAGTAAATGCTTTTATTAGTATCCATTTTTCTGTCTCCTTTCAAAAATAAACCACACATTGGTTCACTGAAAAAAATTATAAGGGCTGGTGTTGATAAGAGTTTACGGAAGCCATCCATATGTATTATATTACAGTAGTCCCCAAGACCCTCACCTCTACTTTAGCAATATGGGAATGACAACATGGGCATTTCCCTGGACACCAGTTCAGAACCTGGGATAACGAACCACAGCTTGAGAGCTCTCTGTCTACAAGTGCCTAAAATAGAGACTTACAGATAGTAGCATTTTAGAGACTTAACCTTTGCAAGACCAAAGGAAAACAGAATTCACTATCCTAACATAACCATGTAGAAGAAAAAAGCAGGAATGGAATCCTGCCCTAAGGGATAAAAAAAACCTCCTTCTCTGGGATGCCATTCATGAAATATAACAATGTGTCTCCCTTTATTTTTTTAACTATGTTCTTGTCACACTTCCTACCTGTAGATTGTAAAATCCAAGTGGCAGCAATCTTGTGAGACTTTTGTGTTGGGCTTCCAAAATGACAGCACCATTATATGCATGTGTACATAAATACTAATGAATAATTAATATCTCCTCCACTCCAAAATACAACCTAATATAAAATGGTAAAAAATATTTAGCATGTGCAATACAAAAAAATCTTATATTATCATAAATCAGAATTTCATTTGTTATTAATGATTTTTAATATTTAATACAAAATGAAAAATTTATTTGAAAGTAGACATGTGCACAGAAGGTAAGTTTTTCATACTTTCAAACTATTTATATTGAACTTAGCTACTTTTTCAGTCTGTTAATATATATATAATATATATAATGTATATATATATTAACAGACTGAAAAAGTAGCTAAGTGTGTAAGTATACACACACACACACACACACACACACACACATACACACGTATAAGAGATATTTATAACCCACCTGTATTGCTGTGAACTTAAAGACATTTTCCTGCTAAATAACACTATGGTTTTTATTTTTCTAGTTTAGTTATATTTGGTGCTATTGTCTTTAGGACCCCATCTCCATTTTAACATACTTGGCTCAGAGATGGATACCAGGAAAAGATTTGGGCCATATAGGGCGCATCCAGATTAGTGTGCACATGCCTGTTGCCCTGCCTCAAACCCCTTTGAGGCGGGGCACAGGCACATACAGGAATGAAAAAAAATGTTCCCCGCGCTGCAAGTTTGAGAAAATTAGACCCTGAATATTCAGGGGTCTAAAAAGCCCACTCTGCAATAGAGCAGAGGAAGGCACAGTTCATCACCGTGTCCAGAGCCAGTCCTCCAAAAGAGAGGCTCTGGTTTTGGCCAGCGTATCTTTTGTGTTTCTTCTGCCCCTAGCGCTGTCCAAGGTAAGTTGAGAGGAGGGGGTTCATGGGTGTTGGGGGGGTGAGGGGTGGCAGGGGGATGTGAAGTGGGGTTTGGAGAGTGGCAGGGAGGGATGTCCCTGGGGCTGTGGGGGGGGGGGGGGAGGGGGACAGTGAGGACCTGGCCCAGATCCCTGAGGCTCGCTAGTCTCGCTTTGCACTGGAGTGGGTCGCACGGCTCCAGGAGGCGTGCATAGGAGCTGCACCTCCTGGAGCACTGTGACCCACTCCAGTGCAAGGCCAAACTAGTGAGCCACATAGGGCTGGGCCAGGCCCTAACCACCCCCTGCAGGCACGGGGCAGAGGTGGGAGCCGGCCCATGCTGACAGGAGCCAGTGCAGCATGCAGTTCCAGTGTGCCGTGCTGGCTCATGCTGTGGCTAGGCCCTTCCTATAGCAGCAAGACCTGGCCTGGTGCACGGCAACCATGTGGAGCCAAGCCAGGTCCTGCTGGCCCTGAGGCTGCTTGTGCTGTCTGGCTGCCAGGCAGCATGAGCAGCCCCAAGCCCTGCAGGACCCAGCTCGGCTCCTCATGGTCTCCGTGCGCTGGGCCAGGGAACATAAGCCACCTGGAGCCGGCAGGATGCAGCTCATCTCTGCATGGTCCCCACGTACCAGGCCAGGCCAGGCAGCACGAGCCACCCGGGGACCTGTGTGCACCTTCCAGAGCCGTGCGACCCTCTCCAGTGCAAAGCCAAACTGGTAAGCCTCAGGGATCTGGGCCCAGCAGTTCCCGTGTGCTGCACCAGGTCCTGCTGCCACAAGACCAGCCTGGCTGGGTGGCAAGAGCAGCACCAGGGCCGGCAGAACCAGGCTGGGCTCAGTGCATGACCCCCCCGCTGCTGCTGTTCAAGTTAGTTATGGGCCCTGGGCAGGGGGGCTGGGGCCCTGTGGAGGATAGGGGCTGTTGCCCTCCAGGGTGGAGCTGGGACCCTGGGGAGGGGGGGCCTCCAGGGTGCCTGGACCCTGGGCAGGGGTGCTGGGACCCTGTGGGGGATAGGATTTGTGGCCCTCCAGGGGGGAGTTGAGACCCTGGGTGGGGGGGCCTTCAGGGTTCCTGGGAACCTGGGAAGGGGGGGCTGGGACCCTCAGGGAGATAAGGGCTGTGGCCCTCCATGGTGGAGGTGGGAACCTGGGTGGGGGGGGTATTCCAGGTGCTGTGTGGTGGGGGTTGCATCCTGTGGGGGCCAGGGGACCCACCCCTCCTGAGCAGCCCCCACACAAAGTCCCACACACCTACAGTGCCCCCAGCAATTGCCTCACTCCTACGCACAGACCAACCCACATCCCTCCACTTCCACCCACCACCTTCTCCCACAGCCCTTTCTACCACCTTCCTGCAAACACCCCATTCCCCATCACCCATCATGTGTGAAGAAGACCAAAAGCACACATCAACACATAGGTATTTAGAATTTATTTTTTCATGATAGAGACACTGGTAGGCTTCCAAATTGCTTTAACATTGTAAATATACCAATAAAGCATTACCCAAATTATCACTATCTCTCTCTTCCTAGATATACGTGTGTGTGTGCAGAGTGGTTTTATTTGTTTTAAATGTGGAAGAACATGGATTTGGGGGTATTTTTAAAAATGGATTTGGGATGGTGCTGCAGCAGTCCAGCTGGCACAAAGGGTAGTGTCCCCAGGTATTAATTGGCTGGGCCCCAGAAGCTCCAGAGAGTGAGGAGCCCCAAGCTGCTTGCCAGGGCAGATTTTTGTATGGATGGGGCCAGGACAGGGAAGCTTTTTATACTGCTGGGGACAGCACAGGTGCTGGCCCCAGGCTCTAGCTCCCCCTGGCTGCAAAATAACCCTGCCTGGGAGGAGCCAGGCAGGGTTATTTTGCCTCAAGTGTCACAATTTTCTCCACACCAAACTGCATGTCTGAGCACGTGTACTGAGGCAAAAATTTGTGCCGCTTCTATTGGAGCAGCTGCAAGCACACGTTCTTGCATGTATGGATGTGCCCATAGTGTGTTTAGACTAGGGGCCTTGTTGCAGAGTAATTTTGGGCAGCTTCTGGAGGTCTTTACCCCTGGGTTGTCCACACATTAACCTTAAAGTGGTTTTAAGCATTCATTGTGCAGTATAAAGTTAATGTACTCCAGGACAGGATTATCTTTGTTCTGCAATACCCAGCTCCTGTTCTATTACGGTGTGGCCACTCTCCACAGATGCGCTGCCCAAATTGAAGTCCTCCAGTATCCTAGGATCTCTCTCACCCCCACAGGGATAGAAGCCTGTCTGGTTCACCAGCCTTCTAGTGGCAACTCACAACTACACCTCCTAGTCCTGCCCCTGCTCACCAGGCTTCTAGTGGCAAGTCACAGCTGTGCAGGTAAGGGAAAGTCAGAGAATATTTGTAAATTAAGGGTGTGACTGCTCCAAACTGCAAACTAGCACTAACACTGGTGCGCATTTCTGTGGCTCACAGCAGAAGGTATAACGAGGCCTAGTGTCAACCTGGTAACCTTAACACCCATATCAGTAGCACTTTCAAGCATTCTCTTCTTCTATAAATGGGCTGCCTCCTAGATATTAGTTGGTATATTCCTCCTCTTGTTTTTTTGCAGGTTGCTAGGGACCTGACTCAAAGGCCTTATCCTTATTGTATCCAATGACACTTGTGGGTGGTTTTGGCAAGTCCTTTGCATTGGAAAAAGTATATTTTCTTTGATACTAAAAGGAATTAAAACTCTTTCTCCTAGCTGAGAGCTCTACATAGAAAATGACTGTTGGGGACAATATTGTCTATTTCTTCAGGTTCTGCATTTTAAAGAGGAAGGGTAAGCCTTGGCCAATTTTTTAAAGAAAAGTTGTAAGCAGCTGCTATAGAATATGGTTCCTGAATGAACAGAGTTACCAACTGTGAAACAATTGATATAAGACTTATCTTGGTCCCCAGCTTTTTTGTATTGACTAATTGGCTGAGTTTTAGGCAGCTCCATGATCTGCATGCTGGCTTTTTGGGATCTTTTTCTAAAGCACATAATTCTTCCAATGTACAGTAAAGGAATTCTTGGTACTTCAGTTTTACACTCTAGATTCTACTTCTATGATGAAGCATCTAAAATTTAAGCATTTCAGAACCAAACTTTTAAGTACCTAAGTTCCTTTTTTGGAATCTTTGGGAATGTTGATGTGCAATTCATTTGCAGACACATCCAGACATACAGCATGTGCAGTTTATGGTGCTGCAAAGCTGTTTGTGGTACCACAAACTGCATACCTGGAACATTAGAATGTGCTCCATACTGCAAATGTGCAGTGCGGGGGCAAAATTTGCTACCAGGATGTCTTGGTAGAAAAAAACCCCACCATGAATAAAAGAGGCACAGCACATTCATTCATAGCGTGAGCTGGAATATATGGAGGGCTAGCAGTCCAGAGCAATGCTGTGGCTGCCAGCCAGTCTCCGCACACCTTGACCTGAACCTCTTATGCACCAGGACACCAAGTGATAGTGCTGGACCCAGCACAGGTGCCAGCCCTAGCCTCCCCTACCCTTATCCAGGACAATTTCCTACACACAGAAGCACACATGTAGGAGTATGCAATGGGGCACAAAGTAATGGCAGAAATTGTGGGGACATGCCCATTGTGTGCATGAGTGCGGAGAAAACCTTTACTCATACTAACTAACACTTACATGAATAGTCCAATTGAGGCTAAAGAGAAAACTTTTGTAAGAAAACGTTACTGACTCTGAATATTGGTTGTAAAATTTCGCCTGAATATAAAATGATAATGGTGATCACAAAAACTAAATAATTCAGAAACTTCCTGTACCAAATATTTTTGATAATTTCTCACATCACAGACAATAATGAATTTTGACTATTATGAAAAGTTTAGAAGATCCAATGACACCATTAGCATACTGACATTCAGCATCAGATGATTTATCGTTTCATGACATTAGACATGAATTTAATCAGCTCCATCTTAGAATTAGCTTTCTAACATGCAGAAATTAGATTGTGTTGGGTTAATGCTGTAGCCATAATGGTCCAGGAATGATGTAAAAGGCAAGTATTTTGCGGGATATCTTTTAGGAAGATATGAAGCACATCTACACACGTCTCTATGGTGATGTTGGCACTGCACTGTGATTTAGTACTTTCAAAAGGTAATGGTGCCTGTAATGGTAATGGTAAAAGGTACTTTCTTTTGGATGAACTAAATCACGGCACAGTAATGCGGCACAGTAACAGCTCGTGCTACACCACACGCATGGCCTGTGGTTATTTTTAGCAGCTACTTTGCCATAGCAGTGTGCTATACTGGGGGAGCACTTCCTTCACTACAGTGAAGTAGCTGCTGGTCATGTGTAGACACCCGTAGATGCTACGTCACCGTAGTGCATTGCTATGGCAATGTAGCATCACATGTAGATGCGCCCATGATGAAGAATATCTTAAATTCAAAAGCTTGTCTAACTTTATACCAACCATGTGGTTTATCTGATAAAAGATATCACCCCCACACAATACTTGCCTTTTGCATATGTTAGACCATGGCATTTACCACTCAGCTATGAATGATTGCTGCAGGTATTAAAATAGAGACATGAGACCTTGTGATGGTGCTTAATAATACTTATCTACCAATTATATCAAATATGTTTGACACAAGTGGTATCTCCATTCATATTAGTATTTGTAATTGTTGTAGTAATGGTATTTCTATTATTATTATTTTAAACTGGTTGCAAAAAATGCTATTTAACTATCAATCTACATATCCTGTACTGTAAGTCATCAAGAAAACACTAACAATTACTTTGGCTGAACAATATTTCCTACTGAGTTTATAAAGCATATAATGAGTTTTAAAACTTTCTGCATCATTAATTAAATCACGGCTTATGTACCACCCCCTTTTTAAAAGAAAAAAATGAAAAAATACGTAGATGCAAGTACAATAATAAATAAATTATGGACAACGTAGTGATCACCAGGTTAAATAAACACAGGCATACATGAATGAGAAGAACTAAACAATGGTCTTTATTGTGGAACAATGGCCTTATGCAGACCCTTTATCTCCCTAATTGGCTAGTGAGATGCTCCCTGAGGTATCCTCTCCTAATTCTCAACTCCCCCAGTCTCCTCTTAGGAAGCATCTCTAAATTATGAATTCTATCCCTACATCTGCCCTCTTAACAATAAGTACAAATATCAGCTAGCATAAAAATCAATTCATGTCCATCTACAGAGGAGAAATCACTAGTACATCACTCTGGAGTGAGCCATTCACTTCCTTACCCCCTTATCTGCAGCTCTTTAAACAAGAATCTGTGAGTCCTTTGTGAAGCTTCATTTTCATCTCAGATCCAGTTTCTGATTTTTTCTTGGTGGGAAGATTTTCTTTCAAGTCTTGAAAGACTTGAGTTCTTATGCTGGGATCTGATTGATGTGCACTTTTGGCAGCTGTGCTTCTACAATTAGCTGCAGACCTCTGAAGTATATTTCCTCCTTTTACATGGTAGGATTTGCATTTGTGTCCATGTCTACATTTCTTCCCATAAGGACTTAGTTGCTTGTCATGTTCTGGAACAATTGTTAATTCCTAAGAAAATTATCCAGATTTGGGCTGTGATTTTTTTGAGCCAGCATGGATTTTGAGACTTCATGGATTGCAGTCACATACTTAATGATATTTAGTTTCTCACAAGTTGTTAGACTCAAAATGGGTGTCACCTCCTTAGGTATCACAGTGGACAGGAGTTTACATATTTGATTTTCATTTTGGATGCTAACATATTATCTCCCTTTCACTGGTATATTTGTTCCTGAATAGCCAGCTATTTTGATATTTTTAGATTAAGTTTTGGTCTCATTTTTAATCTTCTGTATTTGTGCTCTGATAAATACCAGCATGAGTTCCAGTGTCTAGTTTGAATAAAGCATTGTTCCTTATATGTTTACTGGAAATATCCAGTCCCTCTCACTGAGTTTGTTTGGCTTCCATATTTCTATAAAATTATTGTAGTATGCTCTCAACTATACGTGCTTGGTGCTGTTTTGTGGGATTTGCAGTGTATGGCAAAAGCATTTTCTTGTTAAACTTAGAATAGAACTTTTCAAATACAGCACAACATTTGGGGACATGTTGCTTTCTACACTTACTACATGTCTGCTTATTTGGTCTCTCTCCCATAACATTCTCCTTGCCTATGGACTATTGGACTCTGTGAGATAGTTTCTTACTGGTTGAAAATTCCACCCTGTAAGGTGCCTTTTTCTGACCATATTCTTTCATTCCTACTGCATGAACAACCCCCTTGGGTGCATTCAGCTCTGCAACCTATGTCTTCATACTTTCTGGATTGTTTTTTCTAGGAACAAGATTTCCTCATGCAGTAGCTTTTCTTATAATGCAGTATCTGCAATGCCACAGATAATCCTATCTCTAATCAGAGATTCTGTCAAGACCTCAAAAAGACAATTAGTCATAGAAGGCTTGACACCTCCAACTACCCTTCTAGTGTCAGGCAACATAGCAGAGATCTGGAAGGTGTTCAGAAAAAAAGGTTTGAGTGGCACATACCAACTACTATGCTTTTGGGTCAGTTTGGAAAATATTATACTGAACTACATATTTTGGCCTTCTTCAGATGTAAACTTGTTATAAATAGCCAGGGCTTCCTCTCCCACAGTTTTCAAGAAGACGGATGAGTTGATTTTGTCATTTTTCTCATCGGCCCCTATAGCTGCTAGGTACCATTCAAATCTTTGTCTGAATGCCCCCTAGTTCTCCACTATATTGCATGACTGTAAAAGGGTAATTGGGGGTGTCAAAACTTCTATGACTGTCTTTTTACTTAGATTATAACTGTGCCGGAAAATTGCTGTAAAAGGCCCTTGTCCTTTCACATGGCTGTCTTGCTCCACTTCCTCTCAGTTTTCAACTTATGTTTCAGTTCGGCTCTCATATCCTTTCAAGTTCTGTCATATTTACCTCTTTTGGCACCATGTGGTGATCACTGGGTTCAGTAAACATAAGCATACATGAATAAGAAGAGCTAAACACTTAAATTTATTGTGTAGCAACAGGAAATCTCTGCAGACAGTTGAACACTCTCCCTAACTAGCTAGCCAGCTTCTCCCTAACTAAAGGACCATCTCCCAGTTCCCAGGTCCACCAGTCTCCTATTGAGGAGCATCTCTAAATTATAATTTCTATCGCTACAGACATGGTCACTACACTACCTTATATCTACACTACAGACATGGTCGCTTGCATAAGGGTTTCATAATTTGCTGCTGGTCTCCATAAATGCACATGGGACGATGGGGCAAACTGGGGGCTATCTTTGAGGTCATGTCTACATGCTCTGCCAGCAAAGTGTTCCAAGCATGGATACCATTTGCAAGAACAAAATTGGGCTTTTGCAGAAATCGTTTATTTTAGCCTTGTCCCTCTCTTTCTGTCCCTGAACCCCAAAATATATAAACAAGCAATACTACCAAAGCACAGTGTACACTAAGGGCTTTGACCAGTACAGTACCATTTGTTATAAATAATTCTTTATTGCAATTCTGATGGACAGAGGGCAAGCAAAAGATTTTAGTGTAGACTTACCCTCAGGCAGAATGCCTCCTGAGATGGCTTCTGAAGTGGTACAGTTTACATAGTACTTGCTGTTCAGGGCTGTGCCTAAAGCCACAATATAGCTCTAGGTTCAGAACAAACAAACACACTTTTTAATGACATTTCTATTTTTAGCTTTGACATTAACACATTTGTGGCTTTTAGTATTTAAACCTGAATGTTGTCAAAACATCTAAACCTCTACTTTACCTTTACTTTCTGTTTTGCTAGAAATAATTAATAATACCTTTGAGATTTTTTGTGAATGTCATCAAATATTGGTATAAGGACAGAGTGACTAACTACAAACATTGAATTATATATCTCCATACTTTAGGATCAGAAAGGACAACATTACTAAGGCTTTTTGAGAGGAAGGGGGTTGCAGTGGTTTATCAACAAATATTTCAGCTGTGGACACTAAATTTTTTATGGGTAATTTCAAACTTTTTTTTATCAATACAGGGAAAACTAGTTGAAATTTGTTGACATATTTTACAAGCATTCAGGCTGTACATAATTTTGAAAATTAAATTTATAATTTACAAATATGTAGCTGAGGGTTCATTAATACTTGTTGTTTTTTTTGTTGTTGTTGGCCAAACTGAAAATCTTGGGAGAAGAATTGGTTGCATCAAACAAAACAGAATTTTTACAGGTGTTTTTGGTTTTGAATATAAACTATGTTTAAACAGAAAGAAAGTGTTTCATTTTTTTTTTCAGGTTATTTAATTATTTGAACTTTTCAATCTAATGTAGATCAGTTTTTAAAAGAGATTTTAAAACAAAAAAATCGAGGTTTAATTTTTAAACGTAGGGATGAAATATCTATTTTACAAACGTTGGAACATTTCCTCCATTTTATCCCATGTCTCTTGGCCTTTAGTATTTGCTAAATTTGATCTAAATTCATGAATGGTTTTGGTCCTTCCAAAACTCCATTTTTAGGTAAATCTAGATACTATTTCCTGTCCCTACACCCACTAATCCCTATCTTTATATGCAGCTCAATTTACAAATATTTGCCTTATTTATTTGTATGTCTGAAATGACAAAAGTTACCACTGCATTTTATGCACTTCTGATCATTAAAACTGTGGTCAGTATAATCAAAATAATCAGCAAGCATAAGAAAAAATGAACCAAAATAAAAGTTTATTTCCCACCTTCCCTATATATAACTTCTCTTACAAATCAGACATTTGTAGTTTTCCCTGAAGATCATTAAGTTTATTTGAATCAGGTGAGGGGAGTGCATTGCATTAAATAGTCATATAATGCATGATATGATCTATTCACTAAACTGTTCCCAGTGGTCATTTTACTGTAGAATATAGTAAAGATCTAGGAGTGATCACCAGTTTACTCCATTCCTGCTATATAAACCACCAGAAAGGGAAAGAGAAGAAAATTCTGCAAGGATCATTTCACAAATATCATTTAACAAATATCTCTTGAGGCAGTTTCAGGCACTGTAGAACAAGTCATGGGATCATCCCTAATTCCAAGCATCTCAAGGCCAAACTGAATCTATCCTTCCACATGGGCACTGTGCCCCTGCCACTAATTCTTTGTGTCCCTCCACTATAATTCTTTGCTTTCTGTTAGTAAAGTCCCTTGGTTTGGCTCATAACTATGTGAAATAGCTTATTTATTTGCATATGTGTTTCTTTATTTAAATTAGAATCAGAGACCTGAAATCAAAAAGCAAATGTCTCCTATTTCTAATTTTATTTTTTTAATATTTTTTTTATATAATCACAGTTTTTATATAATCTACAGCAGCCTCCTGTGGTTAAAAGGGGGGAATCAAATAGAGGCACTGAAATAAAGTACTTTATACTGAGAAAAAACATGGATTTATTAGGACACTTTATCATTGCTGGGCCTACTTAATAAAGTAAGTGTCACTGTATGCTAAAAATATTAGTGGACAGAGATCATGAATCTAGACATTTTATCATTATCTATAAAATGTATTACTTCTCAGAATTCAAGGTCAACCATTATTACAGGAATAACAAACCACATTCTACTGTATGCAAAGGAGTATAAATTTATTCAGTCAGAGTCAAAAGAAAAATATACATACGAGATAATATCCCTTATATGTTACCTATGAAGAACAAAATCTATTTATAAGTTTAAAAGAATTTATAGCATTTTGTAGTTTCTGTAATCATAATATCAGGGAGATCAAAGAGGAAGGGTCATTCAGTAGTTTCCCAGAAACTAATCCAGGTGGATTTCTTGGCTCAGTGGAAGGCTTTCTTCACAAATCAATTATGCTCAGATCCTAGCAGGTAATAAAGCTCTAAACTCCCATTGACTTCACATGCTTAAGTACTTTTGTGGAGCTGAGCCTTAACCTCTTTAGACTTTGTTTCTCCGTCTGTAAAATGGAGGGATACTTTTTTACCTCTATGGCAGGCACTGAAAGTAATGAGGTGTGGCCTACTGCAGAATCCCGGTCCTTTGGCCCACTGGGCATAGTCACCAGTGGCAAACTTGGCTCATACCCACTATGCTGCTGTCATGACTGCCAGACTCCTCACTACTCCTGCTGCTGCCAGGCCCCCTCTTCTTGGACCATAACCTTGTCATAATGGAGAGGCTTGTGTGTTTCAATGACCCTCAGAGCTATGTTGTGTGGAGTTTTGTATTCCTGGTAGGGTCTCTAGTGAACAGATCTGAGGTGAGGTCCCAAACTAAGCATGGTCCAAACTCCTGAAGACTCCAGTGGTGGAACAGGCATACCTGATGACCTACTGATTCTCTTTGGCTGCAAAGATAGATGAGGGCTACAGTGAGATGGAGGTCTCCAGATGTCCTGGAAATCCTTTCCACTGAGTTCAGGTCTCCCTCCTATCAAGCTCATATGGTTGCCACTTGTGCACTGGGTTCCCCATATTAAAGGATGTCATGTGAAGGCATCTGCCAGGAATGTTAACATCACCCACAAACCAAGTCCAGTGGTGATGCATGAGTAGTGGTGGGGACAGGAACAGTGATTTCTGGTAGTCCCTAGTCATAAATCTACACATAGGCGGTGGTCATATGATGGTTGTTTTGCATTTACCAAGACAGAAATAGAATTCGGCAGCTGCAGCTATGTCTGAGCAGTCATCTTTAGGATCCCCTCTCAAACCCCCTTTGCTGGATTACTGCATGTAGTGCGATCACTTTACTTGCAGCCAAAACCAACAAAATAAAGTACTAAAGAATTGCCATATGGAATGTGTGCACTTTTATGGATTCCCCAAACAGTCCATCCTGAAAGAAGAACCACCATAGTAGCTAGAGAACTTGCAAGATACAACATTGATATTGCTGCCCTAAGGGAGACCCACTGGGCAGATGAAGGCCAGTTGAAAGGAGAAGGAGGTGGCTACATCTTTTTTTTTTGGAAAGGACGGTCACCTGAAGAGAGGCACATTCATGGGGTTGGCTTTGCCATCAAGAACAAGATAGTCAACCAGCTTTCAGAACTCTCTGTGGATATTAACAAATGCCTTATGATTCTGTGCCTCAAGTTCAGCTACAAGCACTATGCTGTGCTCATCACTCTGTATGCCCCCACATTTGATGATGAAGAAGTTCTGTGTTCTTGACACAGTTCTGACTGCCACTGCCAAGGCAGACAAGCTCATCCTTATGGATGACTTCAAAACAGGAGCTGGGCAACACTTTGAACTTCAGAGTGGCACCAATGAGAATGAGGAGTGGGGAAAGTCAACTTCAATGGTATTTTCCTCCTCAGAAAATGTGCATAGTATAGCTTGCTCATCATGAATGCCATCTTCAGACAGAGTGACAAATATAAGACCACTTGGAAACCTCCACACTCCATTCACTGTCACCTTCTTGACTATATGATTGTCAGAGCCTGTGATCATACTGATGTCCAATCCATATCATCTGAGTCCTGATAGGTGCAGATGACTGCTGGATGGACCACTGTTTAATCAGATATATCATGGACATGCAGATTGTATCACGACACTGTAAACAACCAAAAGGGATGGGGAAGAGATTTAACATCAAGGCAATCCAAGACCAAGCTAGATGTGAGGCTCTTCAGCAACACCTTACTGAAAGGCTGTCTGACCTACCTGATGACATCAAGGACATCCAGGCACATTGTATGTTATGAAGCTGGCAAAATGAAGCCTCCAACCAGCAAAAACAAGAGGCTTACTACTGGCTCAAAGTTGTAGTTCAGAGGAGGCTATGGGATATCAAGAAGCAGTGGTGGCAAGCAAAGGTTATGGAGATCCAGAGTCTTCCTGACCAACATGATATGAGACGCTTCTTTCAAGCAATAAAAGCCATCCATGGGCCACATTCCAATGGCCCTACCCCCTTGTGATCCCAGAGCAGCTCCACCCTTCTCATGGAAAATAAATCCATCAAGAAATGCTGGAAGGAGCACATCAAGACTTTACTCAACCATGAATCTGAGTGCTCAGCTTCCACCATCGAGACCATCCTCCAACACCCACTAATAGAACCTCTTGATGATCCCCCTTTCTTCAAGGAAGTCTGGCATGCCAATCAGTCAGACCAAGAATAAGGCACCAGGACCAGATGGTATCCTTGAAGAGGTCTTCAAAGCTGGTGGAATAGCACTAGTGCAAAAATTTCACCAACTCCCCATCAAAATATGGGATAACAAGGAAGTTCCACCTGACTTAAAGAGTAACAACTTTGTGACCAACTTCAAGAAAGGGGACATGTCAATGTGTGGGAACTACCAAGGCATTGCCCTCCTCTCCATTGCCTAGAAGATTCTTATTCACATCCTTCTGAATTGCCTCCTCCCCCTTGCAAAAGATGTACTTCCAGAATCCCAGTATGGATTTAGACCATTTCAGAATACCACCAACATGATTAGTGTTGAGTGACAGATCCAGGAGAAGTTTATAGAGCAAAATCTGTCAATGGTATTCATTGACCTAACCAAGGCCTTCACCGCCATCAATCATGAAGCCTTATGAAAAGTGCTGGCTAGGTTTGGTTGTTCACTGAAGTTCATCAGAGTCCTCAGGCTACTCCATGATGGGATGACCACTAGAGCCTTTCCAGTGGAAAAAGAGCCTTCCAGGGCCATTTGCCATCCATACTGGTGTCAAGCAGGGTTGCATCATCACCCCAACCCCTTTTTTCCATCTATCTTGCTGTGATTTTGATTCTCATCTGTAATCGCCTTCCTCCCAGAATTGGGGTTGAGTATCAAATGGATGGTCAGCTTTTCAAACCTGTGTCACCTTCACAGCAAAATGAAAGTTACCAAGACTGACATCACTGACCTTCAGTATGCTGATGACTGTGTTATCCTCGTGCATACTGAGACTGATCTGCAGTCTACCCTTGACCTTTTCTCAGGAGCCTATCACAGCCTGGGACTTTCCTTTAACACTGGGAAGACCAAGATGCTCCATCAGCCTGCCCCAGCCCAAGCTGCACCCTTCAAAAAAAATTACCATTGGTGGAAAAACCCTGGAAAGCATTGAGCATTTTCCATACCTTGTCAGTCACCTCTTTCATTCAATCAGTCTTAATCTAGAAATCAAACATAGGATTTGCTGTGCCAGCATATCTTTCAGAAAGCTGTTTCTCCATGTCTTTGCTGTCTGAGATCTGCAGATGGATTCTAAGATCCTGGTCTACAATGCAGAGGTGATCCTCATGCTCCTCTATGGATGTGAGGCATGGGTGGCATGCCAAAGCCTACAATGGTTCCATCAGCATTGCCTCAGGAACCTCCTTTGCATTAGATAGGAAGACCACTGCACCAATGCCAGCATCCTCTCTGCAGCTAACATAACTAGCACTGAGACAAAGATCATGAAACATCAGCTCTGCTGGGCTGGCCACTGTGTACAGATGGCTGACACTTGTCTCCCAAAGCAAGTCCACTTGTCTCAACCTAGTCATGGTAAGAGGACCTGCAGAGGACAGAGGAAGAGTACAAGTACACCCTGAAAGCATACCTTAAAAAGGGTGGCATCAACTCTACAAATTGGGAAGTGCTGGCTGGTAACAGGTCTCAATGGTGCTGCACCACACATCAAGCAACAGGTCACTTAAAAAAGAACCGTCTTGCTCAGGAAGCCAGGAAATGGCAGAGGAAGAAGGAAAGTACACAACATCCTGGCCAACAGTTGTGCCCTGCTTCCCCAAGGCTCCACTTGTCATATCTGTGGACAAACTTGCACAGCATGGATTGGACTCCTCAGCCACCTTAAGACTCACCAGTAATTACTCCCTCCCACCTGCTCCACTGGCTACATCATCCTCATGTCAAGGGATAGCTGATGACTGCTGCCAGGCCCCTCACCATTACTGTTGCTGCCAGATCCCTCATCACCTCAGGTTGGATTTGGCCTGCAATGATCCCTGTGGTCTGGATCCAGCCTAGGCCCCAAGTGAGTTTGACACTTCTGCACCTCAGCAAACATAAACACAATACTTCTTCTTTGAAGTTAATAGGTGTTATGCCAATGTACTCAGTGAGACAAGATTTTAGTTCAGACCTTGTGGTTTGTGTGGCAGGGGGTGGAGGGCGGTGGGGGTTGTTTTGTTTTGTTTTTTTGGTTTTCTCCTTTGGGTTCATTTCAAGGGGCTGATTTATTCAGGAAGCTACAAAACTGAAGGTAATGGTTCCTTTATATACATAAATATTGATGAAAGATGAGTGAACTGTTTGTGTTAGATATTCCACAACCTTGGAATTTGCTTTTCTTATGCTGATGTAGCTTAATACACTAGCATTTAGGATATAACATATTGTATATTTGTAAGAAGGTATAGACTGGGTGAAGAAGATGTTCCCTGAGACATGGGCCATCATTTTTCTTTTAATTGTTATTTTACATGATATATATGATCCCTGAGTCATGTAACAGGAAACATTTCATGATTTTAAAATAATAATATATAGATGCTAAACTTGCCTAATCATTCCTTTTGGATCAGAATAAATGGAATTTGTATTTAAATAATCATTACAGGCATTTATACACATACATTGTTGTACTGCAATGTGCCAGAGATCTGGCACGTTGGAGTAAACTCAATCAAGTCTGGTCCGCGAACAAACTGATGTGCACTGCACTGCATTGCATGCAGTTGTATAAGCAGCAAAATGCACATCAGTGTGCAGAAAATGGTCGCGGTGCACTTTTGAACTAAAAGACCTTGGATGTGTTTTAGTTCAAAAGTACACAACTATCATTTTCTCAGTGCTGACGTGCATTTCACCATTTATACAAATGTTTGTGCCACAGTGCTGGGCATTTTTAAAAGTGCCCAGCTCTGTGGTGCAAGCATGTGTACACTGCCCTAAGATATTATATTTTTGATCTTGTTACTGCCAGTGTACAGTGTGTGTGTCTGATAAAGACAGTAATATACTATGTTTATGCATATAGTGATATCTTTGAACAAAAGTAGAAAGCTTCAAACCTGACATACTCTTAAGACCGACAAGTGTTGTTGCCCTGTGGGATCAGGCCAACTCTCAGGATCTCAATATTGCACTGTTAGACAGGAGGGTGTGGCACAATTGCACATATACAAACACACAAATCAATTAGGTGCATACACACACACACGAGCACACACACTATCAGCTCAGGCACATACACATCCAAAACAGCCTAGGCACATGCATGCCTATCACCAATTCAAGCACATACATACTACACACTAAAAATTAGACAAAAATCAATCGTCAATACCCACACACTCAGTACACATACGCAGATCACTAATTCATGTATCATGCACACAAAGATAGATAGATATATATATACACACACACACACTCACCAGTTCACACACACAGACAGATAAGTTCCTAACTTGGATGGTACAGCATGTATGTGTGTGCTTCGGATACCTGGGATATTTGGGGGAAGGTTAAGGTGAGAGAGAGAGAGTTGGAGTGTAGGGTGTAAAAGTTGCCAGAACCGGGATTAGAACTGGTGGACTAGAGAGAAGGTGGCTGATGAACTGAGGCTTGGGGTTACTTAAGGTAGATTGGGGCTGGAAACTGAGGCTGGCAGCTTAAAGATTGGGTGGGGCAGATAAGTGGTGGCAAGGAGGAAACAGTCAGGAAACAGACAAAACCCAACTTGTGGTTTCAAAATAACAGGTTTATTAAACAAACAACACACTACACAGCCCCATGAAGTTATTGGTTCACACATACACACAAGCACTCACAATGGCAGCAGGAGAAAGAAACTCAGTGGAAGGGTTGGAGTCCAGATGGGGAAGAGAAGCAGAGACCTAGTCTTTGATTGAAAAGGGGGGTGGGGCAATAGCTACCTATCCAGGCGGGAAAGGGGTCATTGTCCAGAAGGTGTTGTCCAGAGTGGGGGCTGCCAACAGGGCCTCTGGGTGGATAGGTGGTGTAGCATGGTGCTTGTCCAGATGGAGAGGGCATCCCAAGGAGTCAGTCTTCACTGCCCCTTTTTATGGGGCAGACTGCCCCTGATCTCCTATGGGGAGGGCTTGGCCAGGCAAGGTCAGTCCTGTTCCAGAAGGTTCCAGGTGTTCTTACTGAGCACGTGCAGCCTTGGCACAATAGTGGATTGCCTCATCTTTTGTTTCTTGAATGCTGAGGGTGGTTCCAAGGGATGGGTCATTGGTCCAGGTATTGGTGTTGATGGTTTGGTCATTCAGAGGAAGCTATTTTAGACCTACCGCCATTGTCTCTCAAGCACCCTCATTCATCCCCATTCATTCAGGAACCGAGTTACATAAGAGGGGTAGGTGTGAGTCATGGGTTACACATCCGGGCATGGGGATAAGATGGAGGCTTGACATTACAAGATGGAAACTTGACATGACTTGTGCTAACTTACATATATAGGCCTAAAACAGTAATCACACAATATAAAAGCAATTAAAAAAAATCAATACAAACATAATTATCACTTATTAAACAGTGGATATCTATATAAACATAGCAGGGCACTAATTTGCAGAGGGGAAAGAAATAAAACTTACTACCTAAAGTAAAGTGTTAACGTTTATTCTACATTTTAGCTTATTATACTTATCTATAGGGAATAGAGAGGGAGAGACAAAGTCAGAAATGGTTGGGGAAGGAGAGGGAATGCATTTAAAAATAAATAAAAAAAGAAAAACTGTGGGTTTTGCTACAGTATCAAATCCTAATGTGCATTAAAAGTGGAGGATGACATAGTCTGTTCACTTGCACATCACAAATTCTGATGTACACTTCACTTATTTTTAAAAAAATTCAGATTAATTTTGTGGCTTAGATAGAATTGTTTAAATTGGATGAATGTACTTAATTTATTACAGGGGTGCATTTTGAGTAGCTAAGAACCATCTGTTTGGGATAAATTAAAATTGCAGAAAATGGTGTGATTTAAAAGGGCTTAGCTTTAAGACTTCATTGACTTCAGTATAATATAGCTTAAATATATATATTGTGACTAGAGAAAAATTTGAATCCAAACTCCAGACTCAAAATGTCTCCCTAGCTTTGGATGTTTTGAAATTTAGCCCTAGTTCTAGATTTGAGCCTTGCTGTGTATCCCTAGCAGTAAATATTTGTGCAGTCTTTCTTATTTGGTATATATAATAATATTATAATATATATATATATATAATAACAAAAAAAACTTAGAAAAAATATTTGGAAAATTCAAATCTTAAGGAAAAAAAAATCCCTTTACAACTCAATTATATCCCTACCTCAGTACAACTGCCTGAATTAATTTGGAATTTCATGTTTTTCAGAAAGGACAGAAATATACTTCCAGGACTCATTATCCTCTCAACACAAAATTATTTATTTATAGTTATTCTGTCTCTTTCTACTATGAAAAAAATCCATTCATGCCCTTTGTTTAAGAATGAGATAGAGGGAATCTGTTAGGTAACATTCTACAAATCAAAATAATCTTCCTTGAATCACTCATATCACTATGATAAAGGCATTTAATTTCCATTGACTAGAAGAGATTTTGGTTTGTTCTGAATTTTTAAGGAGATCTGGATCAAAAGTCTCTTTTGATTCCTGCTTTGTTCTAACCTGTTGGAGTTAATTTCCAATGTATAATTTTGAATGATTCAAGTAAGTTTAAAAGTGTATTTATTTAGAACTACCTCTCTTCAGAGGACATTAACAATATTAAGTAAAAGGCAGATTTCTTCTTCTTATATAAAGGACAACATGTTCATGATTGGTTAAAACTTACTCCATCTGTGCAGCTTTAGAAAGATCATCTACAAGAGATAGTTCTAGCTGTGAATAGAATAATTTTCAAAGTTTAACTGTCCTTGTCCAGATTGTGGCATTTATATTTGCTTTTGGTTTTTGTCCTCTATTGAAATCCTATCATTGCTTTTAGTGGTAGTATTTCTTTTAACTTCCGTCAGTGTTGTATTTGGCCCATAATTAAGAAAGATAAAAAATAAAAAAACAGAAAAACATTTTTATAAGTACCAATGCTAGCAGTGCAGCCCAGTGATTAAAGAGGGAAATGAAAATAGGGCAGTTTTCAATCAGTTTGCTGGGGCCAGAGGAAGAAGAGGGTCCAGGCATCAGCTCCTTGTCCTGGAAGGTAAGTGAGCTTAGTCTGTCTGTGTGATTGGTGAGTGTTTGATTGTTTTGCCCATGTTCTCTGACCAGTTGTTGAGTGTTGCTTTCTGAGTGATTAGGTGATTGATGCCTAGATCTGATAAAAGTACTGACAAAGGGCTAGAGACAGCCCAGATCCAGGAAAGCTAAAAAAGGAAATCCCATGAGTGACCATGAGTCTTTCTTACTTCTCAGGTGGCCTGACTGGAGCACTTCCATGTTTTAAATCTGACTCTTGCCCACCACATCTTGATCTAATTTGGTGTTATCAGTCAGGAGGTGTTACTAACGCAGAATGTCTCTGGCAATCTAGATAAACAATTTTCTTTTCGATTGATATCTCACTTTCTGCTTTTCCGGACAAACCCCCAGTCTCTTTACCACTGAAAAGAATCCAAATGTTTCTTTATGTGGTCCATCAACTCACTTTATTGTAAACCAAAATAATCTTTTAAATTGTTTTTATTTTTTTCAATTTTCCAGGACACCTTGTTGTGTTTATTTAATGTCAAACAACATGCATGGAAGTAGGTAGTCGACTATTTTAACTGTGTATATTTTTCTTTTATTAAACTACAAAGAAACTTCCTTCAGTCTCTTGCTTCTTTTCACCCCTTTTTCCTTTAGCCTTCCAGAGAGCCATCTGTCCAAATCAATGCTATCCACATCTCTCTTGATGCTATCCACATCCCTCCTGAAGTGCGGTGCCCAGAACTGGATGCAATACTCCAACTGCGGCCTGACCAGTGTCACAAAGAGAGGGAGGATCACCTCCCTGGATGAATTTGAGTGAATTTGAACAAGGTGCTTTTCACCCCCTTGTCCAAGTCACTGATGAAGATATTGAACAGTGCTGGCCTGAGGACTGAGCCCTGGGGGACCCCACTGCCCACATCCGTCCAAGTTGAAAATGACCCATCCATGACCACTTTCTGGGTGCAGCTGTCCAGCCAATTTGTGACCCATCTGACTGTTTAGACATCTACCCCATAGTTGCCTAATTTTTTTTAATGAGGTTGAGGTGACAGACAGTGTCAAAGGCCTTCCTAAAGTCCAGAAACATTACGTCCACCGCGACACCTGCATCCAAGGTTTTTGTGACCTAGTCGTAGAAGGCAACCAGGGTGGTCTGACAGGACCTGGCTCTAATGAACCCATGTTGATTGCCCCTAAACATAATCTGCCCTTCTGGTCCCTCACAGATGTGTTCCTGGATAATTTTCTCCAAGAGCTTCCCCAGGACCAAGGTAAGACTAACGGGCCTATAGTTTCCTGGGTCCTCTTTCCTCCCTTTTTTGAAATTGGCACCACATTGGCCCTTTTCCAGACCTTTGGCACCTTGCCAGAGGACCACAACTGCTCATAAAGCTGTGCCAGGGGCCCTGTAGTGACCTCTGCCAATTCCCTTAGCACTCTGGGGTGGAGATTGTCAGGACCTGCTGATTTGAACACATCAAGTCCCTCCAGAAGTTCCCTGACTAGGTCCTCACTGACCATGGGCCTGGCTGTGCCTCCCATGGGACCATCGGGGATCCCAGTGGGGGGATGTCCCTGTCCCTGCTCAGAAAAATGGAAGCAAAGAATTTGTTAAAGAGATTAGCTTTGTATTCTGGTGCTACCACCAGATGAGCAAGCATGTCCTGCAGAGGCCTCAAGTTACTTAGTACCTTCTTTTTATTCCCTATTTATTTAAAAAAGGACTTCTTGTTATCTTTGATCTGGGTCACTAGTCCCAATTCCATCTCTGCATTAGCCTGCCTAACAGCCCTCCTGCAATCTTGAGCAATGGAGGTATAATCCTCCTTGGTGATGGCCCCTCTCTTCCATTGGGGGTATGCCTCCTTTTTGGCTTGCAGATGTTCCTGAATGCTTTTGGAGGGCCACTCACATGATCGGGGGCAGTAGGATAGGCCCTATAAGGAGAGGCTACAGGACCTGAACCTGTTCAGCCTCCACAAAAGAAAGGTGAGAGGGGATCTGGTGGCCGCCTATAAACTTGTCAAGGGGGACCAGCAGGCAATGGGAGAGTCTCTGTTCCCCCAAGCACTACCGGAATAACAACGAATAACAGCCATACGTTGGCTGAGAGTAGATTCAGGCTAGACATCACTTCAGGCTAGACACTACTTCACAGTCAGGGTGGCTAGGAGCTGGAACCAACTTCCAAGGGAAGTAGTGCTCGCCCCTACCCTGGGGGTCTTCAAAAGGAGGCTAGACAACACTTAGCTAGGGTTGTTTGACCCCAGCATCCTTTCCTGCCCATGGCAGGGGGTTGGACTTGATGATTTGCTTGGGTCCCTTCCAACCCTACCAAATATGAAAATATGAAACTAAGATCCCAAATGAAGCCGGAGAAACAAAACAGAAAAAACTGAACTCGACCTTCATTTACTCCGTTGGGAATCCGCCGTTATTTTCTTTTTTTTGTTTGTTTGTTTGTTTTTCTCACAGCTTCTGCCAAATCTCTCACCTCATCTACGTGAGTTGACTGTCCTCACTTCTTCAAGAACTCCTGGTTTTCCCTCCCAATTGAGTCCCTCTCTTCTAGCTAGAGCTGACTCCGAGGACCCCTCCATCCAAGTGTCCACACCATGGCTCCTCTTATCCCCGATCGCTGTTTTCACTTTCTTTTTTAGTGCCCCACACCCCCACCATGCCACTGCCTCCTAACTTTAAGAAAAGCTGCTTTGGAAGCCCCTCTCTCCTGGTGTGGTCTTAGTTCCCATTCCCCCAATCTCTTTTTCTTCCTCATACCAACAGAATGTTTGGCATCAGTAAGAATGGAATTGAAAACAGATAAGCTCATCATACCCTTACAGAAATCTATGGTTTGCCCATACCTTGAATACTGTGTGCAGTTCTGATACTCATATCTTAACCAAGCTGTAGTAGAATTAGAAAAGATGCAGGGAAGAGCAACCAAAATGATCTGGAGCATGGAATAGTTGTCATACCAGGAGGGATTAAAGGCTAGGATTCTTTAGTTTGGAAACGTAGTAGCTGAGACAGGATATGACAGAGGTCTTTAACATCATGAATGTTATGGACCAAATGAACAAGGAATTGCTGTTAACTAAGTCCCAGAATACTATCCCTAGGGGGCACCAGTAAAAATAATAGGTGACAGACTGAAAACTAACACGAGAAAGTACTATTTTTTTTTTATACAATGGGCACATCTACACATTCATTAATGCACAATGCCTATTGTACATTAAATTTAGTACTTGCAAAAAGAAGTACTAAATAACTGCACAGCAGGCTGCCCTACTGGGCATTAGTGTGATCACATACTTTTTTGTGATGTTTAATGTTCAGTAGACTATTACTACTACTGCTCATTAGCCTAATAGCATGGTTTTTGCTATGACACTGGAATTCACAGTCAATCAGTCTACTGCACATTAAACATCTCATGAAGATGCACTCAACATGTAGTTAACCTATGAAATCCATTGCCACACACAATGATGGAGTCAGATAGCATAGCCATATTCAAAAATAACTTTTTTGTTCATGAATGATAGATCTATTAATGACTGTTGTATATAATGGTTGGAGATGTTTCCTCTGGTATCTCTAAACCAGTAATCGTGGATGATAGCAAGGGTTCTGAGTAGAGGATAGATCACATCTAGAGCTATCTGGTTCAATGCTCTTCCTTTATAATGTCCACTTCTGCCACTGTCAGAGATAGGATATTAGGCCAGATGGACCATTGGTCAGGCCTATAATGGCACTTCTAGGGAAAAATTGAAGAAATCACATTATCTTAATGTAACATAATAGCAAAGTATATAATTAATAAATGGTATTAGAAGTGTGAGACTCCCATAAGGTGAAGTGCAGAAGTACTCAATGTAGAATTTACTTGTGAATATTTTTTTTCATTATTACAGAAAATATTTTCTGAGTTGGATGTACTTTAAAAATTCCATTTGTTTTTAAAGCAAAGTGAGTTTCATAGGTAAGCTGTAAAATGTAAAACTGATTTCTCAAGTAAAACAAAAACAAAAAATACCAGGTCAGAACTTTATTAATTTAAATAGAATTTGAATCCTTGACTGTAGACTAAATGTTTGTTTCTTTATGGATTATCATTCAGTTTATATAGCATAAAATTGAAATTAAATTACATGAAATAGTAATCTATATATTCACAATGCAGGAAGGCCTATAATTCAAACTAGCACAATCAGATGACAATATTTTTTATTGAGGCAGACAAAGAACCCACTTAACACTGACATTCTTGAAAGAGTACATTCTTAGAGTAAATACTCAGATTTCCCCAAGGTTATCTTTATTTTCAGGCATCAGAAAATAATGCAGACTCTGAAAAATATGCCTTTGATTTCTATTGCAAAATTAAATATGATACATTTTGAAAGAGAATAATTTACTACATTATAGAGCTATGACAAATTCTTGTATAGACTTTTAACCACTATGAGTGGACATGGCAATAACCAATTATATGTATTGCAGCCTAATAAAGTAAGAAAACACTGAACACTGGAACAATTTCTTGTAAGTCACTCATGAAAAAAAAACAAAACTTTAATTATAAGTAAGATGGACATTATATATCTTATATCCAGTATGTAAGCTCACTAATAACTATCTCATCATCTATAAGTTTATAAGTCAAAAGCACATAGGAAACCATTATATTCATACTTCCAAAACTTGGAATTATAGTCAACATATCTTGTCATTTTCTGTAATGTATATATAAATCTCCAACCTTGTACTGTCCTAATGTTCCTTGTACATGAATACTGGAGTCTTTAATTTGTTTGCTTGCCATGCTCAAATCCATATTAATGATCTCCAAAGTTCATTAGGGGATATATTCTTGATACCATTTTCCTTCACCCTATACTATAGACAACTGGGCAGGAGGAGCAGGAACGTATTAGAGCCTCTTTCCAGCAATTGGTTCTGGGCAGTTGCTGAGGCAAGTAATTTGTACCTCACCCCCCAAAAGCATGAAGGATCTTATGCTGTGAGCCAGGGGGAAATTGAGGGCATTTTTAAGTGGTAATTTTGGACAGCTCCTGGAGCTCTGAACATGTGGATTGTCCACGCATTAACATCTAAAACTAGTTTTAAGCACTCATTAGGTGGCTCAAAGTTTTGCCACCTCAGGGCAGAATTATCTCTGATCTGTGTCACCCAGCCCATGTTACACCATGTTGACCTGTTAGTCCTGTCACCACTGTCATGGATCTCTGGAGCAGACTTAGCCTGGAGAAGAGCAGGAGCCCAGCAGTAGCAGTGGGAGTGGGGGCTGGACAGGTAGGCTACCCCTTCCCTGCCTGCTCCCCTGAGACAGACAACATAAGTAGCCACAAGTAAGTGGGTGGGGAGGGCAGGGGTGCCCTGGGAGCAGGGGGAGATCCCTGGTGGGGTTGGGGGGAGGGGACTGTGGCAGCCCAGAATAGGAAGGGTGGAGGGGATTCCTACTTTTTGGTCCTACAAACCCCTGCTGGCCTGAACATGTGACTGCTCCAAACTCAAGCTAGCACTAGCAACCATCACCATTTGTGTGCCTCCCAGTGTAAGGTGAAACAAGGCCTTAGACTCTGAATATCAGCTTCCCTGTACATGTCTTTGTGAGGTCAGTTCAGTGCCACCTTCCTTTGGAGGCTAACCCTAAAGTTCAAAACTATTTTACTAGTTTTCTTAGAGGTGAGCAGTTTTAATTTTTTTTTTTCTATCAAAAATATCTATTCATTGAAACCAAAACTTTTCATGGAAGTGTACTGGCTTGAAAAGAGGAGTTGGGAAGGGTGGAGACTTCTGGTCAGGATGGCTTTTCAGATCCAGAATGGGATTGCTAGTAAAAATGAGAGAGACAAAGAGAAAGAAACCTCTCTTCCAGAATAGCCAGTAATCCAGTTGTTTTCCAGGCAGCCGTACTCTTTATTTCCCTCAAATAATATTACCTAATCTTGAAAGAAAAGGTCAAACACATCTCTGGTGTAATTACACTGACATCAGAGATCTAGTATTTAATCTGACTGTGGTGATTTGCATTAGGTCTAAAGAGAGGTTTATATTACTGCTTCTTTCCCTGAACTTTTTGGTCTACCTTTTAATGGAGACGAGGATAATAGCACTCCTGTTTTCTGCTGAGAAAACACACATTATGTGATTGACTTAAATATGCCTATCTGGAAGAAGTTATATTCTTTAAGATGCTCTCTAGGGCTCATTGGTTTGTGGATGAACTAATAGCCTAGTTATTCTGTCTCAACAGTATAAAACTGTACTAGCCAGCATGCCAGTTCTACAACTAAATCTCTCTGGCTGAATGAATAATCGCTAATAGTGGTCAGAGAATCTAGCAAACCATTCTGAGTTCAAAATGAGTCACATTTTATGTCTTACCAGTTTAGATAGAGATGCATCCTTGACTACGATGCCATCTGCTCTGGGCTGATAGGTCTCAGAAAACAGTGTCAAAACATACAGCATAATTGCTGTAGCAAATGTATGTAGGCTGCTTCTTTGGCTAAATAGTCAATGATTAAAGAATTACTTTACACAAGAAAATATCTAAGTTTCAATTCTGGTCTGACCTGCAGAATGAACCTCATATAAATGTCACATTACTAGTTTTATTGTTTTCCTTTCACCAGAATGTAGTAAATCAACAATGTGCTCCTAAACGCTTGCCTTTCAGAATGGATCCATAGTAGCACACGTGCAATTCACATAGAATTGAAGGTTATTCCTTTGTTCAGGTTGCAAGAGAATCACGTTGTTCAAGTTGCCTAGAACAGTTTGGAAGTCTGGAGGATAGAGTTGGAGCTATACTGTAGCAGATTAAGAAAAATGTCATGCACCATGTGCCTTTTATAAAACAGTTGCATCATTAGGAGTTGTCCTGTTCAAGCAGGAAAGAATACACTGCAGGGAATGTGGTTTATTTAAGCTTCAACTTTATTAAAATGACTCTTCTCAGAACTACTAAGCTGTAACCCATACTTAGCAGCTCATGATTCTTTCCCTAGCTGCTACCATCTGAGGGTAGGCTGTCATTAGCAAAAGGTGATCCCCAGCCTCTTGAGGAACTCTGTTGTCCTCATAGAAAAGTTTTCTCCTTTTCTGTACAGTTTACTCAGGACCTGAACCTTCTATGGATTGCATACCAGCACTGGACACCTGCCAAGTTGTGATAACTTGAACCTTACCACCTTGCCTAGCCAACTGCATCCCTGGAACCCCTTCCAGCCAATCATTTTGCTAGCAAGGGAAAAATATTTTCAGTCTCATAAAAGGCAAATAGCACAGTGCCCACACTAGAGAAAAACAAAACAACAACAACACCCCCCGACACACACATACAAAAGCCCACCAGAAAACCTGGTCCACTATGTAACTTAGGGTAGAAAGTGACTGCTGAGTGCACTCTAGTTTAAGGGTCGAGAGTCCTTTAATACCCACTCTCAGGAGAATAGTGATGAGTGGCTTACCTGAGCCCCACAAGGATAAGTACATGCTTTCCTTCTATAACCCTGGGTAGAGAAGGTGAATAAGACCCTTAAAGGAGCCACTACTCTTTTATCCCTTTACTCCCAGGACCCCCTATTTATACAAATTTTAGGTTCTGTAGTCACACTACAAAGTATTGGGAAATGTAAAAAAATAATGCACAAACCATGGACCTTTCAGATATTGAAACATCATTACTTCATGTGAATTTTTTGCTGGAGAGATTAAGTATGTAGTGCAGATGCCATTGTTGTGCAAGGATGTAGTTGCAAAGAACCAAGATCATACCTCAGTTTTGAAGGTGGGCTTTTGGATTACAGAGGGCAGAACTGCTTCTGACAAGTTTCGGTTTACAGATGGCTCTTGTTGAGCTGTTATGCCACTAAGTACAAGTTTTCTATGCTTTCATAAGAACAGAACAAAACAGTCTAATCCTACAAATGCTACTAAGACAATATGCTAACTATAATGGGTAGTAACTTGTTTGGTGGATTAGACCCATGCCTTAGTGTTTGATTGTAAGAGATGGAAAACAAATGCAGTTGCAGAAACTACAGGCAGGGACACTGAAGGCAAGAGAAATTTCTCCTTTGCTCTTCAACTCTTCAGCGGGGCAGCACTTTGGCTATGACTTTCTCCATTTTAAGATGCACTGAATATTATTGCACATTGATAATGTAGCTAGCTTGAGGCTGTCCACTTTCTAAATGGCTGGGGATCACATGCTCCAGGGGTCACACTATTGCAAGCCATGCGCCCACAGACATCACCACCTCCCTGCACTGTGCACAGCTCTTGCATGTATGGGTAACTTGCATGCGGTGTGCTGGCAACCTCGCCTCAGTTCCCCTGCTGCAGTGCACCACAGGCTGCAGCCACCCTTCCTTCTGGGGCAGTTGCAGGAAGAGGAAACCAGAGAAGAGTGGGGGAGAAGCTGTTTGCAGCAGCAGCTGTAGCAATGGGGAGATTGGCAGCCTGGTGGGAGACTGAAGGCTACACAAACACCTACACATGATTCACAAAATAAACCCAGAGTTTGGAAATAGGAATCCATAGAGTTCAAAAGAAAATCCTGACCTATTGTGATCTTTTTGAGTTCTTTCAACGGAAGAACTGCTCTATTATTTTTTTGTAGTCAAAACACTAAGAACTACCATTTCCTGAGAGGTGCCTGGATATAAAACCTTTGAGAACCACTGGTGTAGTAATTGCACATTCCAGTTAAGTACTGTGTAGAGCAAATACTCTGAAAACAGGGTATATAAGCACCCAGTTGGTAGCTGGTTACTAACCAATCAGAAGAGCAGTTTTTAAATTCAAAATACCAGAAAATCAAGTCCCCAAGCTTTATAAATGAGGCCCAACTGAAAGTTACTTTCAGTTTGGGCCTGCTTCCAGAGGGGGGAGACAGGTTAATGCCCATTGTGCCCCCAGAAGCTGAAGACCCAGACCTGGACTCCAATGACTCCCCCATGTAGAGCCAGGAGGTAAGTGAAATGGGGCTAAGAGAGGGTGGGCAAGCACAGGGACATTCAAAGGGTGCTCTGTGATCATGTGTGTGTGCATGCATGTGAGTATGTGAGTGTCTGGGGCCACACCAGGTGCGACATGCTGGCTGAGTGGAGCCTGGGAGGGCAAGGCCCCCTGGCCCCGGGTCCCTACTTAGCTGAGGCCCCGAGGGATCCCTGTGACCAGAGCCATGTGAACAGAGCATGCAAACAAGTGTGGCTGTACTTGGGCATCAGTTTGGATGGGAGTTTGCATGGAGGGGTGCACAGAAGGCACCCAGAAGCTGGTCCAAGTGAGGAGCCTGAGGCCAGGAACCCAAATAGGAGCTTCTGGAGCCAAGTAGGGGCATGAACTTACTCCTAGCCATGGTGGCAACTCGTCATGTCTGCAGGCTTCCCAGCAATGCTGAGATCTCCACCCAGACAAAGCCCATGGCTCGGGCCCTGACCCAGATGGAGCCACTGGCCCTGGGCTGTGGGGGCTGCCTGGCACAGCTGCTGGCAGCTGGGCATGGGGGCTCCCCCCACCTGTGGAGTGCACTCCCTAGTGGAGTCTCTGGATGGCCGGATGCGGAAGCTCCAGAGGAATAGGAGGAGGTATGCCAGCTACGCAACATCAGAGCCCATGAAGACTTCATCAGTGGGTACTGCCTGGCCCTTGTCTAGAAGAAGGAAGAAGAGGAGGAGATAGAGACGGTGTCCAACAAAAAGGCTAAACAAAAAGACCTACCTGAAGTTACCTGGAAGACAGTCACCTCATGTTCCATTAAACACAGGGCCATGGCTGCTCCTCCCCTGGCACTGCACAACAGGTATGGTCCCCGCCCCACACATGAGGCTCTGATGGTGGCATCAGAGCAAGAGGAAGGTAAACAGTGTACTGTTACCCCCCAAGAGAAGGTACAAAGTGGTGGTGGTGGGGGACTCCCTGCTGCCGGGTACCAAGGGATCCATCTGCTGTCTGGACCCAATAGCCCATAAGGCCTGCTGCATCCCTGGATCCTGCATCCAGGAAGTTGCAGAGAGGATCCCTAGGCTTGTTCAGCCCTCTGACTACTTCCCCATGATCTTCATCCATGTTGGAATGAATGACATATCCAGGAGTAATCCAGACTAGGTTACTAGTGACTACAGGGCTCTTGGGGCTGGGCTCAAGGGGTCGGGGGCCCAGGTAGTCTTTTCCTCTGTGCTCCAAGTTTTAGGCCACTGTCCCAGGAGGGAAGGATGCACCAAGGAAGTAAACCAACAACTGTGACCATGGTGCCACTGAGAGGCCTTCAGTTTCCTCAATCACACCACACACTTCGGGGAGAGAGGACTCCTGGGAAGGGACGGCATGCACCTCATGAGGAGAGGTAAATCCCTGATCTCATCCAGGATGGCCAATCTTCTACATAGGGCTTTAAACTTAGATTGCTGGGAGATGGAGAAACACTGACTGAAGCATGCCTGCGGACTGACATACAAGAAAGCTCCATAGATAAGGACACTTGGAGAACCACTCTTGTGAGAACTGAGGGAATCATTCTCCTTTAGTGTGACAGGAAGTCAAGGTTCTCAGCTGGAGGACTCAGGTGCCTGTACACTAATGCCAGGAGCATGGGGAGCAAGCAGGAGGAGCTAACCCTCCTACTCTCCAGTGGACATTACAATCTAGTAGGGATTATGGAGACCTGGTGGGACTCCTCACATGATTGGAGTGTAGCCATAGAGGGCTACACCCTGCATAGAAATGATTGAGTAGGGAAAAAAGGTGGAAGTGTAGCCCTCTATGTGAAGGAGCAGTACACCTCCTTGGAGGCTGACATCAGATCCAAAGAAGAACAGCTTGAAACTCTCTGGGTCAAACTGCTAGTTGGGGTGGGTGGTGAGAGACCTAACTGTAGGTGTATACTACAGAATACCAAGCCAGGGGGAGGGATCAATCTAGAGTTCTCTTGTGAAGTGACAGAGGATGAGACACAGTTGTCATGGGCAACTTCAATTATCCAGATATCTCTTGGGAGGAGCACTTGGACAAGTCAGATCAGTCGTGTTCCTTCCTGACCTACATCAAAGAGTTCTTTCTGACTCAGGAGGTGTAGAACCCAACCAGAGGTAACGCTTGTCTAGACTTGGTCCTGGCCAGAGGAGATGACCTGGTGACTGACTTGAACATAGAGGGAAGCCTGGGTGACAGCAACCACAAAACCATCACGTTCACTGTCCATCAAAAAGGAGACAAATTAGATAGCAGGGTTGAAGTTTTGGATGTCAAAAATGCAAATTTCAATAAGCTCAGGTCACTAGTAGGGGACATGCTGTGAGACCAGGGACCAAAGGCAAAATGAAGGCATGAAAAGTGGTCATTCCTTAGGGACATGATCCTTGAAGCACAAAGAAAGTCCATTCCCATGTGGAGGAAAGATAGCAGAAGGGCTGGGAAGCCCTCTTGGATAAACAGGGAAATCATGGTCCTCTTAAAAAAGAAGAAAGAGGAGTACAAACAATGGAGGCTTGGGGCAGTCCCCAAGGAGGACTATACAACAACGGCCTGCACTTCTAGGGAATAGATAAAACAGGCTAAAGCTGTGACTGGACTTAGATTAGCAGTGGTAATCAAGGACAACAAGAAGTCCTTCTTTAGGTACATAGGGAACAGAAGGAAAACAAATAGGAATGTGGGGTCATTGCTCAACAACTCAGGAGAGCTGGTTACCGGCACTCAGAGAAAAATGAACTCCTGAATGTCCACTTGGTTTTGGTATTTCACCCAGCCAAGGAGAAAATCATGCCAGATAGGGTACAGAATGGGCATGGTAGGAATGACCACCTTCCTCCTATTGCTATAGAACTGGAGCATGATCACTTAAAAAAATTAGATATATATATATATGTCAGCGGGACCGGATGAACTTCATCTGAGACCACTGAAGGAGCTGGACAAAGTCATCATGGAGCCCCTGGTGAAACTCTTCCAAATCTCACAGTGCTTCAGTGAGGTCCCCGAGGACTGGAAGAGGGACAATGTTGTGCCCATCTTCATAGAAGGGGAGGAGAGAGGACCCGGGTAACTATAGGCCAATTAGCCTAACTTCTATCCCAGGGAAAATCCTGGAAAAAATTATCAAGCTGTCTATGTGCGATACACTTGCAGAAAGGAGGATTCTAAATGACAGCCAGCATGTCTTCATCACAGACAGGTCTTGTCTTACCAATCTCATCTCCTTCTATGACCAGGTAACTTGTCACCTGGATAAGAGCTAGGAGGTTGACACTGTATACCTTGACTTCCAAAAGGCCTGTGACCTGGTATTTCTCACAAGAAAACCACTCTTTCTCCAATCTCTCAGTCCTGATCCTCAAAGCAAACTTACAAAACACTTCCCAGAGATGAACCTATAAACTCCACTTCATCAAACTCCTAGATACTAAAAATCATGGACTAAATATAGACATTGGATTTATGACACATTATAACCTGCCTGACAGCTGACTCTCCAGGTACCTCTCCACTATTCATCCCCCTTCTCTCTCTCCCCTCAACCCAGCCTGTCTCTCATCCATTGACCCCTCAATCTACATTTTCACTGACTACCTGTCTTTTATGCATACCAGCCCAGCCTCTAGCTCTCTCTCCAATCTCTCAGTCCAATCTCTCATTCCTGATCCTCAAGGGAAACTTACACCACACTTCCCAGAGACGAGCCTATGAGCTCCATTTCATCAACCTGCTGGATACTAGAGATCAGGGACTAAACATAGACATTGGATTTTTGATACATTACAATCTGCCTGGCAACTGACTCCCCAGCCCAGCCCAGCCCAGCCCAGCCCAGCCCAGCCCAGCCCAGCCCAGCCCCTGGCTTGTTTACTTTTCATTCCATCCAGGAAGAGCACACACCAACTGCTGCAGCTTCCTTAGCCTGACGAAGGGTTTTTGAACCTGAAAGCTTGCTTAATAACTATTCTACAACCATTTGGGTTGGTCTAATAAAGGATATCAAATTCACCCAAGGAACCTTGTCTGCCTATAGCCTACCCTGGAAATTTTCAAGAGAAGACTGGACTCCTGACCCCAGTTGTTTTTCCTGCCCAGTGCAGGGGGCTGGACCTGATGACCTTCCAAGGTCCCTTCCAGCCTTAAAATTTATGAATCTATGAAAAAAAAAATGTCTTACCTAGGAAATTAGATTGCTATAATTCCTACTTCAAGAATTCAGAAGAATATTTTTTTTCTGAATGTTGTAGTGTCCTTTTAAAAGACTTTATATAAAATAGATTTTTAATCCAAAAATGTTTTTACCTACAAAGAACCAAGTAAATATGAAAATATGTTGTACATTTCCATATGTATTGAAGAGGATTATGTAATGTGAAGGTTGATCATTTTACACATAATCACTAAACAAAGGTCATTTCAAACCAGCCCTGACATTATATCACATAATTCTCTTAATTCAACAGAGCTAATTTGAAGCAGATGAAAATTACTGCTATGTTGTCCTTATTCCCAATGGTACAAATACAAGGGGTATTTATTTATTTATTTATTTATTGCATATTATTATTTCATTAGCAACAGCAGTCATATTTACTTATTTACTTTTAGACACTGTGGCCAATGTCTTGCAATATATGTGTAATTCTTTGGGTTATATATGTATTATCCAGTAAGTCTACCCAATCAGTTAGTTCTTCTGTGCACTGTATCATTAATTAACTCCTCTTTCAGTCTCTTCCTTAGAAAGAGGGGTCTTTTCATACACATGAATTCTTAGATGGTTGGGGTTATTTCAGCTAGAATCTGAACTTCAGTGAGAGGTTGCCTATTTCATAGGAGATGTCCGTTGCTTTTGAGCCGCACCCAATTAATGTGTCTTTTTGATCAGACCAGGAGATTGACATGTTTGAACCCAGCAGTTATTTTTTATATATAGCATTGGTTACTTATTCACAGGTATAGTTTTCAAACACCTTGGGTATGTCTACACGAGATGCTTTACTGCACAGTAGACTAATCTACTGCACAGTAAAGTGTCAATATCTACACTTGTGCACCATTTATGTGCAGCAAATTAATCTACTGTGCAGTTAACTATTACCTGTAACTACAGGTAGTAAATTAACTGTGCAGTAGATACAGTGCATTAGTGCACGTGCAGATGCTGGCCAGGAGCAAATTTGTTCCCGGCAGTCCCCAACAAAAGGGGGCCACAGAGGATAGATAATACTCAGCTCCCCCAGTCCTGGAACTACTCAGATCCTGGTTCCCCCAGAAGCTGAGAGCCAAGTAGAACTGAGGCAGGGTACCCCTCTGCCCTCTCTTTCCCCATGCTGCTCAGCTCCTGGCTCCCGGGACCTGAGCAGTGCCAGGACTCGAGCAGCTCCCAGACAACTCCAGGAACTTGAAGAAATCCACACACAGCCTGGAGCTGGCTGGGAGCTGCCCGAGACAGGGGACGGTTCCTGGCCGGCTCCCAGCTATGCAGGGAAGCTCTGCTGGGCATGGGACTTGTCCCCATGTGCATGGGACAGGAGAGCTCTGCATCAGCACCATGTGCATAGGGATCGGTCCTGTGCTCCCTGCCAGCTTCTGAACTAGCACTCCAGGAGAGCCTGGAGCTTCCCCTGGCTTCTGTAGAGAGGTTTGCTCCCAACAGGGAGCACATGTAGACATGCTCCCGGGGAAGGCTTATTGACTGTGTCTACACAAGACAATTTAGTATAAATAAGTACTAAATGAGTGTGCAGTAACTGGAGTTACTGCACAGAAGTATCACTGAATAGCATTTTTTCTGATGCTGACTGAGCAGTAGCTCGAGAATACTGTGCAATAATGTCACTTCACACTTCCTATTACTGTGCATTAGTCATGGGCTATGGCACAGTCAGCATCTCATGTAGATACAGCCATTGTGCAGTATTTTACTGAACAGTAAGCCTTTATAGCATCAATAGCACATGTAGACATGCCTCTTTATTAGGAATGCTTTCAGCATTTTAAGTGCTGGGGCTGGTAAAACATTAAAAAAAATCCAGATATATGCTTCATGAGACTGGAAGGGATTCAAGATGGTGCTTCTGATTTTGCCTCATCACTTCTAAATATTTATATGCTTTCTAATATTTTTATAGCAGTTCTTTATGATCTGTGTTTTTCAGATGTATATGTTCATTCTTTACTCACTTAAGATAGTAATTTTCTTGTTAATTTAGTTTCTAAATTAAGACACTGTTATTAACTTGATTTTTAATCTAATTCAGATGCTGAAAATACAGTAGTAATAGGCTTATTTTCTGTGGAAAAAAATGAATGCTTATTGCAAATAAATTCCCCAAGCAGGGGAAAGATTACCTCTGTACTGCAGCTGTGCCAACATATAGTATAGTATTTTCAGGTTAAGATGAAATGTGATAATCCCTTCAAGAGATTCTGTAATCTGTTTGTGAGGTGAGGTGAATTCTTTAGAATTCAATGATGTTTTAAACCATTTTGGAGCATTCTGCTTGTAACTGCATTAAATACTTGCCACAAGCAATGGTTTGCCAAGGGACATTGTTTCACGTGAGGCACAGGAGGGTCAGAAAAATGAGGGGCTAGAAGGGATCTCAGAAATCCATGTAATCCATATCCCTGTTTGGAGGTAGAATCCAAGTATACCTAGATCATTTCTGAAGCACTTAAGGTGCCACACTGTCCTACATTCTACCTAAATAAACTTTCTTTCCATACCTAGAGATGGAATGATGTCGATTAGTCTATACTTCCCAGTGTTCTCCTTTTCCCTTTTTATTACAAGCAGATACTTGTTAGTCCTTCTCAGCTCCTCTGATAGCTCCTCCATCTTTCATGAGCTTTTAAGGATAACAATAACAATTCAAAGACTTCAACTAATTCTTTTTTTTTCCAGCAAGCTTCCAGGAAAGATGTTTTCCTTAAAAAACTATTCTCCTAATAATAGAAATGGTTTAATCATAATTATATTGAACATACTCAGCTACAGTGCTTTATATTTCACTTTTATTTATTCATATTTTATTACCGCATAAAACCATGCTTGAAATAATACATATATTCAGACACATTTTTGGTTTGACTAAAGGCAAGATGCTCACAGTTAATAATGCATATTTAGAAAACTTTTATTCCTTCAGGTTGCACAAGAGAGCATATTTGAACACTGCTCCATTACAGAAATCCCAGGGTCCATAACACTTTTGTCAGCTTACTCATAAAATAGGTAGAGCAGTTGCCAGCACAAAAGATCAAAGGATTAAACATTTAATCTTTTACATGCTCTGCTTCTTAGGATCAGCAGTCAAAGGATAAAGTCACTTGCCTTTGTAGTAAATGGTAGATTCCTTAATATTGAATGTGAGGACATGTACTATTGAGAGCAGGTGGGAAATAACATTTAGGAATAGAATGAGGATGTGTTTAATTCATGTAGGTCTGATTAACTTAGCTCAGGGAGGAAAGGCAAAAGATTGTTCAGGTTCTTTTTCTGAATTACATGTTGTCGGGGCTGAGGGACTGTGGCCAGCAGCCCAGGCACATGGGCTGGGGAAAAGGTTGGCACGGAGAACTAGAATTAGGCACTGACGCGTAGAGGTTGATTAAAGATTGTTTTACTTACACTGTAGGTGGTCGCGGTGCAGGCAGGAAAAACTTTCTTGAGTTGCAGTTGCAAAAAGACACACGTGGAGTTTGCTAGGCTCCACAAAACAAACATGAACAGAGCTCTGGATACACACTCACGGAGTTTGCTAGGCTCCGTGGAATGACCAAAATGAGAGTCCGAAAGGTGACTCTCAACGAGCACACAGGGTAGGGTACGTCGAGGGATCGTGCAGCAATGGGGAGAGAGTTTTGGTAGCTGATCAAACTACCGGTAAGCTCCAAGACGCGCAGAGTTTGCTAGGCTCTACCACGTGGCCCAGAGTTGTCCAAGAGATGGATGCGGAGTCCCCCTAAATGAGGTCCTCCCCGGAGATCTCCGCCTTGGGCAGAAACTGCTCAAGCCTCTTATACGGCTAGCAAGCCAATCGCTAGCCGCCACGTGGGAATAATTTAGAAACAGCCAATAGTGGGGTATGAATTTGCATGCGAGTGGCGGGAACTCCTTTGCACCGGGGTTTTCTCTCTGCAGCTGAGAATTGCACCGTGCAAAGAAAGCTCCATGTGGCGGGAAATAATTCTGCAGTGCCAAAGCACACACAAAATCATTGGGTCATGACATCCCCCCTTGCTGAAGGCACAGCTGAATTATACCACATACTCGTCACTCAAGTCATCGAAAGCTCTCACAACTGGTTGTTGAACTAAATGGGTAAACACAAAATTAACTAACATAAAAAGTTCATTTTCTAGGGATCAAATTAAATAATAGCCGGCACATACACATGCACACATAACCAGATTCATAACAAAAAAACTGCACAATCAGGGCTTCAGTGGGCGTCATGGCGAAGTCGCGCGTCAAGGCCTTGCTTTTGCCAATGATGTTGTCCCTCTGTTTCTCAGGGCTTCTCTCCGCCACGCACTCTGAGTCCTGAACCTGTAAACAAAACTCTCAGAAAATAAGTTAATGTATATCAAAATATTTACAAAACCTGCACACAATAGGGCGGTTAGTTAAATGCACTACCACTTTCCCAAAACATATAATACAGGTGTTTGAACACGGCTAGAGTGGAGCCAACTCTCTCTCTTGCATGATCAACTGGATGAAATCATTGAGGAGCTGTCGTCTAGCTCTTCCAAATAATGAAAACCTAACTCATAGGCCAGTCGCCATTGGCCTGCGTCTCCCAAAAACTGAAGTTGCTGTTTATTGAGTCCAGAACGCTGTAGGAGGAATCCAAACATGTATCGCTCCTCTGGTGTTCTCTGTGGCAATGGTGGAAGATCGGATTCGTGATGTCTTGCGCCTTGAGCCTCGGTCGGGTGCCGATGTTCCCGATCACTGGATATTCTTGGCTCCATCGGGATACGCAGTCGTGACAACTGACAAAGGAGATTACTCACGGGTTGGTTCACCATTGGGTTAAGCAGAATCCGGAGGACAACGAAGTTCTTTCGTCCATAAACCTCAAGACAACTATCTATGCTGTGGATGGTCACTGGAACAGTTCCAGGGTTTCGTAGATGACAGTGAGGCCATGGTCTTATTTGCTGGAGTGGTGTCAGTCCCAAAGTACATGTTCGGGGGTTCCAGGCACAGTATGATACTCCGAAGATCGCTAACATAAGATGTTGTGCGCCGGTATGTTCTAGCCGTCCGTCATGCCATGCGTGGGCTTTCTGGCTTATCTGTCCTGCAACAAGCACTGGAAGTGGAATAGGCCAGTGAGCATTAAACGTCACCGTGTCGATGTCAGTGACATGTCCTCTACTCCACGATGCTTGTCTGACCAAGAAGCTTACTTCTTCCCGGTTCAGCAGGTCAGACCCAAGTTCCACAACCAGACGTCCCAACCATACAGTTAGAGTTTCCTGGGGTTGGATTCTTGATTCTCTACACAACTCCTGTAGTTCAGTTCTGGTGCGAGCGTAATAGGTAGTAGCAACTCGGCTGGTTGTTGCTACAGGTTGAACTGCTGCTGCGGGAGTCATCGCTGCTGTTATTGCTTCAGGCAGGAGGGGCGAATGCACTCCTCCGCTCGATTCTCCCTTCCGTTGGCAAGAAGGCATGGTCGCCAGAAGCGACACTGCGTCAGTGGGCGGGGTCATCGGCCGAACTCTCGCAAGTTCCTCCGAAGCTCCACCCTTCTCTTCCAGTTCTTCCACGCGGTCTCTCTCCTGCTCGGCGCCATCTTGGCGTGGCGTCTCAAGATTTTCTTTGGCAGCCACTTTTTTGACTGCTTGAGCAGCCATATGCAGCTGGGCTCTTAAACTTGCATTCTTTTGCATCAAATCAGTTATGGTACGAAATGTTGCAGTTAACATTTTCCCCTTGTCATACTTCGGGGCCACCCTCTCATCTGCGGCGCGTCCCTCCGTCTCCAGATCTTCGTGGAGCTTGGATAGACGCTCGCAACCCCTCAATTTAGACACCACCATAAAGGGGGCGAACCGGTCGATCGGCACCGGTTCTTCACTCTCCTGAGCACATCTTAGGCAATGGGCACAGTCCTGGGTGAGGGTTGGGTTTACTGCGCCTGCCGAGTTGACTCTGGAGAGGGACACAGTGTCAAGGGGCCTAAACAGGACCCGCTCATCATTCATTATACACCCGAATGCCGCGGGGTGAAGATACACTTCCCTCTCTCTTGGGGCTCCGTCTTCGGAAGCTCCCTCTTCTCCCTTCAGCGAAAGGCGTCCGCTGATAAACCTCTCACCTGTTCCGCCCGTCTGCTGGTAAGTGATATGCACCTCCAGTTCCACGACGCTTGCTACGTCGTGTTTCCCACTTCGCCAAGGGCAGTTCTCAACTAATTCTAGTTCTATCGTGCTTTCCCCATATCCCATCCTTGTCGCCATGTCGGGGCCGAGGGGCTGTGGCCAGGAGCCCGGGCATGTGGGCCGGGGAAAAGGTCAGCACGGTGAACTAGAATTAGGCACTGACGCGTAGAGGTTGATTAAAGAGTGTTTTACTTACACCGTAGGTGGTCACGGTGCAGGCAGGAAAAACTTTCTTGAGTTGCAGTTACAAAAAGACACACGTGGAGTTTGCTAGGCTCCACAAAACAAACCTGAACAGAGCTCTGGATACACACTCACGGAGTTTGCTAGGTTCCGTGGAACGACTGAAATGAGAGTCCAAAAGGTGACTCTCGACGAGCGCGCAGGGTAGGGTACGTCGAGGGATCGTGCGGCGACGGGGAGAGAGTCTTGGTAGCTGATCAAACCACCGGTCAGCTCCGAGACACGCGCAGAGTTTGCTAGGCTCTACCACATGGCCCAGAGTTCTCCATGAGATGGATGCAGAGTCCCCCTAAATGAGGTCCTCCCCGGAGATCTCCGACTTGGGCTGAAACTGCTCAAGCCTCTTATATGGCTAGCAAGCCAATCGCTAGCCGCCATGTGGGAATAATTTAGAAACAGCCAATAGTGGGGCACTAATTTGCATGCGAGCGGCGGGAACTCCTTTGCACTGGAGTTTTCTCTCTGCAGCTGAGAATTGCACCGTGCAAAGAAAGCTCCATGTGGCGGGAAATAATTCTGCAGTGCCAAAGCGCACACAAAATCATTGGGTCATGACACATATAGCTGAAGTTAAAACTTGAAGAAAACAGTAGTAACAGAATGTAACTTTCTTCTCACATGCGATAGTTATTACTGATTTATATCGATAAAAGGAATGAGAATCACATCAAAAATTTATTCAACAGCTTTGCTATAGCTTTTATTGTGTGTTTGTTCACAGATTCATATAAATTATCTTTATTTTATTTATTTTTTTTTTGGAATCTGACTCATAAGAGATTTTCCCAATTTGCATTTGTCTTTTAATGCGCACTTTTTTTCTGTTCTTCTTTATGAGGGGGACAAATCAGAACTAATACATTGATTTGTCTTGTGGGCTTTGAGTATTTCCAACTTGAACATAGGCAGATGTTGTGTTAACATACCAAACCACTGTTGAGAATCAGTATAGTACCTAAAAATTTCCACCTCATTAAATTTCCATGCATATGAGGCAGTATCTTCACCATAGATAATAATTCAATTTATATAGCCTTTAAAACTATAACCCCTCACAAAGAGATTGCTATTCAACAAATTAAGAAAAACTCCCTAAATATGTTTTAAAGAATCCATAATAAAATATCACCTTAAAATACAAAAGCACACAAAATGCCTGGATCCAAATTAAAGAGAAAAAAGAAAAATGAAAAATATAGCTATCATGTTAGTGGGATGGCTATAGGATATTAAAATATCCAAGAATCCCCAAAGTTTCCTAAGAATCTGAAAAGTTTAGCACAAATGGTAAGTTAATAAAAATGTCTTCTGGAAGTGGATTATTCCATTTTTTGTCATTTGTCATCATTTTTTATTCATTATCTTACTATGTGAGAAGAAGCAATACCCAGTGCCTTCTAGTAATCAGTCATAAATATTCAAAATAAATAATTTTCAAATAATCTGTATCATCAATATGGTTCATCAAAATTATTCAGTAAAAAAATTATTAACAAAGAATATACCAGCAGAAACTAATAAAGAAGATTAATTTTCCAGTTGGTACTATATACAACAAATGGTTCAATAAGATCTAGAAGCAGTAATGAAAAACAACTATAACGGGGGGGGGGAGGGGGAAACAAACCCTTATATAGGATCTGTATCAAGTACATTGATGTCCATGGAAATCTTTCTGTTCACTTGAACAGATTGTGATGAAAACCTTACCAAGTAGAAAAGTATTTTTACTGAATTTATTCACCCTACATTTAATATTTTAGAAATTGTGTTGCTGGAACCCAGGGGTTGGGGCCAGGGTTAGGCCCAGGATGCTGTGCTTGATCCAGCATGTGGTGGGGTGGAGTCAAGGTGGCAGGCCTGATCCAGCACATGCATGGGACATGGGCCCTGTCTATCATGTGAGGCTGGGGCTACATGTCAGATTGTGATGGCACTCTGGATCAGGTCCACAGACCCATGCACAAGATCCAGCCCAGATCCAGATCCTGCAAAATTCCCTGGGCTCTCAGCTCAGAAAAACTGAGTACCACTCCACTAGTCAATGCAATTACCCACCTTAATGATTATAGCACCATTTTCTGGAGAGGTAGTTCCAGAATCCTGGCTAGGAGAAAAATAGGCATATTTACCTACCTGTTTGGGAGTTTAGATTTCTGGGGAGATGGCTATCAGGAAGTGGGATGGGAGTATGCAAACAAGCTGTTTGGTGGGTGGTGTCTATTTGGGCAAAAAAAGCCAAAGTACTGGCTCTTACAGGTAAACATGAGGCAAAAAACAGGAGAAAACTAATAGACCTTATTAACTTGGAGGAAGAAATTAAGTCTTTAAGTCTTTGCACACTCTTCATGCATATTCTCCTTTTGCCTCAGAAGTAGGAGGGTGAGAAGATCCACGAATGGCCTGTATCGTAAAGAATAATTTGAAAGAGTCCATATCTGGTTTTGTTTCTGTTGTTGTTGTTGTTGGTTTTTTGTGTGTTTGTTTTTTGGCTTGTGGCCTGCACTCTAAGTAAGTTTATGTATTGGGAGAGAGAGAGAGAGTCAGCTCACCAGCTCTTTTTAAAATTTAAAATTAATAATTCTGAAACCTTTTGCTTTAAAATCCATCCCTATTGTTATATATTCTTCCCTGGGGCAATCTGATCAATGGCATGAAGTGATCTTATTGTAAATGACCGGGTTTATCATCTATTCCAATTTTGCCAACACTTTTTACAGTTGCCCTTAAAGTTTAGAGATATCAAATCACAGTCAAAAGTTCAGTCATTGTTTTAGTAGTTATATTTGTTGACACTTATTATTAAAAACTAAGTCATGCAAATAAGCCTTATGAACTGGGGAAAATAAGAACCATAGAAGTTGAAGACAATTATAATTTGTTCTTTTCCACACTGCTGAAAATGACCACACAAGTATTTATTTTTTTCTGTAAACACATGAATTCTAGGCCTGTGTAAAGCAGCAAGTATTTGCTTTGGATTTGGATTCAGCCAATTCAGAGGGACAGTGATTCAATTCAGTAATTTGAATTACTATCTCTATTCAATTTGGACAATTCAGATTCAGAGATTTGGTGCCAATTCAGAGATTTAGCCATAGATTATAATGGGGAATCACTAAAATACCTATAACTTTTGCAGATTTGGATGAAAACAACACAGAGTATAGCCCAATCTGAGGGCAAGAAGCCCGCTAAGTTTCAAAGGGATAGGTGCAGGGGTTTCTGTGAAAGTGCAGCTCAACGTTCTGAAAGCAAATACAAAAAGCAAATAGGTGTGGAGTGAGGAGGGCGGCACTCACTCCATCTACATGTGGAGCTTGGGGAACCCCAGCAATGGGAGGTTCACCTTCAGGAACACCAGCTGCTCCACCAAACCAGAATCCAAGGAGGTGCAGTGGGGTGTCACATTATCACCAGCAATGCTGAACACCCTTTCACTTGGACCACTGGTTGGTGGACAGGACAGGTGTTCCCAGGCAACTGTGGCCAGATACTGCAACACCTGGGTGTGGGTTGCCCAAATGGCCAGGTGTTCACAGTGCAATGGCTCCACATCCTTGGTGAGATAGGTTGCCACTGAGGCCTCTGCACTACCTGCTTGATGATGGAGTCTAGTGCCTCTGAACCCCAACATTGAAGCCATGCCCTTGGCCCACATTGGCAGCAGCTATGGTGGAGGAGATTGGGTCATGGTTGAAGTGCTGGCATAGGAAAGTGGCTCCCACTCTTCCATGTACCCCCACCTATGCCCTTCTGACTCTCTGACTCTGTTTACTAGCACTTCCATCCAGTGTTCAAGAGTTTTGCTGATGCAGATGCACCCCTTCACACTCAGGTCACACATGCCTGCCAGCACATGGACTGTACTGGACTGCAATGGATCCAGCCATTTTTTTATGCCCTCCTTCAGCTGCTTCACCAGTGCCTGCACCTCTGGGGCAAGCAGCTTGCCCCAGCCAGGGACATCAATCCCCTAGAACTTCTCCATTTGATTCTCAAGCTCCTTCAGAATGGGGTTCACCTGACCAAGGAGGGCATTGCCAGTGTTGAGGCTCTCGGCGGCCTTGAGGAATGGCTTGAGGATGACCAAGATCTGGGAGATGGTATTCCACTTTATTTTGTTAAGGGGGCCACTGATTTCAGTCTCCCTGACCAAGGCCATCTCATGGATGGCCATCTGTTGCTCCACCAGCCTTCTGAGCATTAGATACGTGGAGTTCCACTGAGTCTCCACATTATGCATGATTTTGTGCTGAGGGATTCTCAGCTCTACCTGTTTCTTCCACAGCATCTTGCTCCCCTTCATGCTCCAGTGGAAATAGTCCACTGCATTTTGAAATGAGCTGGCTGGTAGTGATGGCGCTGTCCTGCTTCAAGTCATCCCTGACTATGTCGTGGAACTTGTGTGCCACACAATGGATGCCAACAAAGTTGGCATCATGCACCACCTTGACCATATTGGCCCCATTGTCAGTGACCACAAATCCATGGGTGAGTTTGCCTTGCCCAATGAGCCACCCCTGCACCATGCAGTTCATGGCCAGCATGATCTCCCTTGCCCTGTGGGACTCATCCATCACCTCCGCTTGAAGGAGAGACCACCAATACCCTGACTGATAGCACCAGTGACCTTTGAGGGAGAGGTAGGCATGATTTCCACCCCAGCTGATCTCCAGATGGCTGAAGTAAAGTGCAAGGCTACCTGCAGACCTTCCTTTGGCAGCTCCTCCCTCAATTATTCCCTGCATGCCTCATACAAGGAGGGCACCACCATCCTACTTAAGGTGGTGTGTGTGGGCACTTGGTACAGTAGGGCCATGAGTGCCGTGAGCTGCCTGAACCCAGGATGCTCAACAAAGGAGAAGGGCTGGCCATCCAAAGCAAGCACCTTCCCAATGCTCAGGGTAACCTCGCTCGACTTGGGAATGTGCCGTTCTTTGTTTCCAATTTTCCCCCATTAGTTCAGGGTAGCCTGCCTCTGCTTCTTGAATGAGAGGAGGAATTCTGTTGGGGCATGCTCCCACTAGTACCAGGCTGAGGAGGAGCAAGGGCAAGGGGGTGCTGTCTCCTGAGATGCAGCAGCATTACCATAGTGGCAAAGTGTTTCATGTCCTTGCCCCATCTTATCTGCCTTCAGCAGTGCTGGCAGGTAGCATACCTGGATTCATCTGCCACCTCAAAATAATCTCACACTACACTAACCACCCACTTCTTGGTTGAGGGTGGGGATCCTGCCTTATTCCCCCCCTCACCAGGCAGAGGAACAATAACAGGTGGAGCTAAGCCACCTGCCCCCACCACCTCCTCTGAAGTGCCTTCCAGAGAAGGAGACCTGCCTCTAGGGGAACCTTGATGGGTGTGGAGCACAAACTCAGATTCTCCCTACTTCCCCAGAATTTCCTTCACTATGGCCCTCAGCTCCTTTGCTTCCAGATCCAGCTACTTCTCTGGAACTGAAAGGCTTATTCTGGAACTGAAATTGGGGTAGAGAATGTCATATGCTGCTGGTTAGTGGTGTTAGTGGTGGTGGTGCAGGTGCAGGCACTGATACCACCTCCTTGCTCACACTGGCAGCAGAAGACTCATTGGTGTAAGGAAAGAAGGTGTGTCTATGTTTGGGGCAGGGGGAACTTGCAGTTCTCCCTCTGCCTCCTCTTCCTCCCCTGCCAAAAGACTTGGCACCTGCCTTTCCACATGCTTTATAATGTTTGGTGTGCTGCAAAATGTGTGTGTGTGTGTAATATACGTTGTGCATTTCTGCACAGTGATGACACACTGTCAGGGAAAACACAGATTTCTTTCTGCGGGGGGAAAGAATCAAGACAGACTAACAAGAACAAATAAGAGGATGTTGTGGGGAAGAATAAATTGAAAGGGATGGATAGGGATAACAATAGGGAATGAAGGCAAGGGTAAGTAGGAAAGGATTGGATATAACTTACAAGGACACTAGCTAGCAAGAGACTAGATAGCAAGCCAGAGCCTTTCAGATGCTGCTGCTCCAAAAGAGAGACAGCTCACAAAAGGCACAGGTCACTTCAGCCACAGTTTTATATGTTGATTCTATATCCCTTCCCCAGAGCACTGTCATTGGAAGGGAACTCAGAGAAAGATCACAGTCACTGGCCAGCTACAGATGTCAGTATCAAAGCAGTCTTCCCCCCTCCCCCCAGTCTTTTCCATATATGAAAGATCACTCCATCTCCCTCCCTCTTCTCAATTTCTGTTTCTTTCAAACCTTCTGAATCTCTCTGAATTGATTTGGAGGCTTCCAATTCAATTCAGACCTTTTTAATGGGTCTCCCAATTTGATTAAGATTTGGAGCTTTGGCCACCAAATTGGGCCAAATCTCTTCCAAATCAAATCATCTACCAAAACTTCGGACAGCCCTAATGGCTTCCCTTAGGACAATGAAATGACCCTATATATATACACACACACTGACAAATCTGTTAAAATGGTGCTTCCTGAATATTGGTTGAGAAGTACATTTCTGTATTTTATAGAGGAAAAGGTTATGAGTCTTCAAGCTCATTAAAGTCAGAGATTGATAACTGGATGGTTGGATATTACTTGTGCTGCCACAAAACTGTCTTTTGATTCCAATTGTGGGCCCCACTCCTGTGATAGCATGTGCACTGCTAAACTTTATGGAGTCTCAATTGGAATTAATGGATCACATTTGAGGATCAAGGTCTTGGCTAGCTGACCAGTTTGCAGTTTGAGGGAAAGGGAAAAGTACCAGTAATTTTTGGATTCATGTAACTAAGGTGGGATGACTGACAATAGACATAAGTGCCTGCTTCAGGAGTGGAGGAGGGACACAATATAACAGCTGCCATAGATGTTGGCTTGGTACACCACTAGCAGCTATCACTGTCCTGTGTGCCTCCCCCACCCAGGGGCCAGAACTGAATTTTGGAGTGAAACACCTATGAATTTTTATACTGTATAGTGCTGCAAAACTTTCTTCCTTCTTGTTTTACATATGTAAACACGAGCTTTTTCTCTCTACTACACATATATATGGCACCATGTATAAGTACCAGAAAGAATTGAATGTCTTTATCTAATGGTTACATAATACTTCCAAATGCATTAATGCAGCCTGTCACCTTTTGTGACTAAAATTTCAGTGTTATCCACAAGCTTAAGGAAATGAGGCAGCATTTCCAGAGAGGGTATTTTTGCTGGTAGTTATACATTCTCCAAGTTCTTTAATTGGCCCCGCTTTTGATTTAAGACAGACAGTAATTGCAAATTGTGTTGAATTATCTTTAAGCCAGTGCTTGTGCACAAGGGACCAAGCTGAGGAAGGCAAGTTCATTTGATTTGTTAAACACATTAGCATTAATGTTAATCTCTCTTCTTTTTTTTAAAGAAAGTTTTATTTGATAAGGGATATAACATTTTAATGCAGAGGTAACAAGATTATGATGCACAACTAGGCATCCCATTTGGCCAATTAGTTAACTTTGTTATTATTTGCATTACATGACCTTAAATCAGGGTAAGAGTAACAAAATCAGCCGTGTATGTTAAAGCAAAGAGAGATTACCACATATTTGCTTGCGTTCAAATAATCCTGTGTTACAGCTAGCCTGTAGAATAAAACCATCTATTATATATGTTCAAATTAAGCCCTAAGGGGCACGTCTACATGAGATGCTACATCACCATAGCATTGAGCTACTGCACCATAGCTTATTGCTACGGCGATGTGGCATTGCCAGGCACGAACCGTGATGGCGACGCTACTGCACAGTAGCAGTTAAAAATAACTTTGTGGTGATGGGACTGTACAGTAATGGTAGTTACTGTGCAGTCATTTAATACTTAAGCAAGTACTAAATTACCTAATCAAGTACTAAATGGCTGCTCAGTTACAACTGATCAGCCTGCCACACATGTAAATGCACTGAAGAAGTAACAAATATGAATCATGATTTTCTAGGCCTCTACCAGATATGCCTGTTTGTACTTGTTCAATTCTGGCTGTACATGAAACAGGCAAAGAGGCTGTTTCATGAACATACTGGAAGTAACACAACAGAGTACTTAATGGGTAGTAAAATCAGGGAACATTTTACTCAGGTTGATGCATGCCAGTTAGGAAGTTTCTGTCAAGTGCAGTTACCCCTCTAATAAGGATTATCCATTTTTGTAACAGGGATAAGGGATATTGGTGGTTATGGGGATTACAGTGTAGATGACTAAAACAGGGATGAAAAATTATATCATTTTGCAACATGAATTTGCATGAATTAGAAGGGGAGGCATTAAAGGCCCTGATTCTACAAACATTTAGCTCATACTTAACTTTACTACAATAAGCATCCCCATCAAGGTAATAAGTTACTTTGTCAAGTGTTTGCAAAACTGAGGCTTCAGTGTTCTTATAAAACATTGGTTCTAAGGCTTTTTGGCTACTAGTGTATGTGCTCAATAAATCATTTTATTACATAATATAATTATTTAATTTAAAAGTCATATATATTACATGATTTTCAGTATAGATTAATAGGAAATATAGCTTCACTTTACATATGTTATATGCTTCAAAAGCATCATCGACCATAACATGAATTTTTCAAAACATCAAAGTATTTGCCCAGATGTTATAGTATAAATAAATATTTCATGGACAGAAGAAATCAGAGACATTTTATATAATTATTCCTTTTATAATTAGTGATTTACACTAAAATCTTAAACAGTTATCCACCAAAGACAATATATTGTGTCATTTATGCTTAATTCTGAGAGTCCAATGGGTGATTCTTTTTTTTTTTTTAATTAAAAATCTATCTTCATTTAAATAAACATGAAAAGTATGCTATAGATCCCTATCACAGTAGGACTTTGATCTTGGGGTGAACAGTAAAAGGAATTATATATTTTATATAATTAAATTCAACCCATGATTACACATTCTTAATTTTTTGTTTGTTGTTATTTCTAAAATTGTAAACCTTTTCCTTATTGATTGTACACTGTGAAGACATGCATGGGGAGCTATTCAGGTTTCTATAATCTTATTGTGATAAAATTTACTTCAAAATAGAAACATTTTCCTTTTTCTCCTGCAGTTTTTAGCGTTACATGGCAACAAAAATCTGAAGCTTCAACAGATCTATGCTAAATGCAAAAAGTTCTAAACAGGGCAAAATCTAGATTCACTTTTAGGTGCCTTCAACTTCAGTTTTGGCATGATTAAAAAATGTTCCCTGCACAGCAAATCAAAGAAACAAGATAAGGCATGCATGCTCCCTGTACTGTTAATGGGAAGAGCTAAGTGAGAGTTAATGGGAAGATCTAAGGGGCATTTCAGAGCACCCTTACACTGAGAAGTGAACCACTGAGCTAGTGAATAGAAAATACTAATGGCTGTGCATAGGGAGGCGGGGTCATGCCACCTGGAGCTTAGCCATGTCTATTATAACCACCACATTCTGTCCCTTAAAAGTCACCTGCCATGCGTTTGTTGATTATTACAGAGGTACCAAAACACTTATAGATTCATAGATGTTAGGGTTGGAAGGGACCTCAATAGATCATCGAGTCCGACCCCCTGCATAAGCAGGAAAGAGTGCTGGGTCTAGATGACCCCAGCTAGATGCTTATCTAACCTCCTCTTGAAGACCCCCAGGGTAGGGGAGAGCACCACCTCCTTTGGGAGCCCATTCCAGACCTTGGCCACTCTAACTGTGAAGTTCTTCCTAATGTCCAATCTAAATCTGCTCTCTGCTAGCTTGTGGCCATTATTTCTTGTAAGCAATTTCCCAAACTTTGGGAAACAAAAATTGGTTAGAGGCTCAAGACATCCACTTGTCTTTGCAGGGCTCCACCATCCCCATACCCTGCCCTAACCACACCAGATGTTCTGGGCTTGATATCTCTAGCCTACTAGATTGAGGGTCTGATCTTAGTCCTGTGAGTCCACTAGTCAGGGTCTCCTGCTATTTTGGCTGCTTGCCCCATTCTTTCCCAGGTCCCAAGACAGCCAACTCTCAGGTCTAGTCCCACACTTACCTTCAGGGTCAGGATGAACTCCCCCTCCTAAAGAGGTAATCCTGTCCATGTCTATTCTTCCTTCTAGGGTCCTGAAGCAGTTCTTTTCACTCCTCAGGACTGGGCTCACTGATAAAGGGACCTCCTCCATCACATCACCGTCTGCTCTCAGGTAAGTCTAGGGGCCAAGGCTTTCCTCCAAGCCCTAGGGTTGGCTCCTCTTCTCATCCTGTGTTGGTGTTCCTCTTTCTACATCTCCCTCTCCCTCTCCTGGGGCTGAAGCCAGATGCTCCCCAGGCATCCCTTTAAATTTCCCTTTTTCCCCCACTGTGTCCCCTGTGGCGGTATCTAATTCACTGTCATCAGGACACAGCTGTTCTCCCTTTTCTTTCTTGGCGTGGTTCTTTTCTTTTCTGCCTGCTGCGCTTTTTCTTCCCCCAGCCTTGAACTCTGGCAGCTGGGCTTGCAACAGCAGCCTTTGATCTGCCATGGCCCCAGCTGGTTCCTTTAATTAGTCACGGTGTGGCATCTTTTCTCCCTTGGCTTGATGCAGTTTTCGGCATCTCCCAGTAAGTTTTGTTTCTTTACTTCACTATGACCAGGTGTTTTGGCCACCCTGCCATACCGTGCCTCGATTCCTGTCCTGCCTTCTTCTTCCTGCCCTATTTTCTGCTGTAATGACTGTCCCTTCCCTGATCTGCCATTGCCACACTCCCAGCCTGCCTGTGCCACCTGTGCTATTCATGCTGTAGGTTCAACACCCCGACCTACTGAATATATGTGAAAGTGACATGGGTTTATACTGGAGCATATCATTGGGTCCCTTTGGAGCTTAGGTAGAATTTAGGGTGCCATTGTGCCTTGTGTCCATGTTATAATATACAGTAGGCAAGGATTAGATATCTAACTGCTTGCTCTGGATCATTTCTGAATATGCAAAGAAGCCTTGATTTTGACACTGAGGGATATTTGCAACCTGAAATGGAGGTAGCAAATTAATTTAGGGACCTAATAATTTTCATGGCTGCTGCAACTTGGATATTCGGTAATGCTTTTTACAAGATAGGTGCCTAAATTCCTCCAAGGGCCCAAGTCTTTAGCCTGTGATTAAGTAGAATAAATAAAGCTTTACTTCAGTGCTATTTTGAAGCTGAAAATTATAGTCCTATCCTGGATATCATATATACCATAGATGGTGATGACTGCATTGATACAGGCAGAAATAGGTTTGATACTGGAAACTATTTATGCTGCATCTTTTTATATTCACATTTACTCTACAACAGACTTACTGTGTATGAGGAACTGCTGGAAAGGACTATAATCCAATTTAAAATTTATATCTGGTGACAGAAGTACTGAATTAGAATGTTGTTAAACTTTGGCATTTTCATTCAAGTGACCTCCCTATTTTGAGGATAAACGTGAAAAAGATCATATTTTACTAGCTTAATTTGCCATTGAAAAGCAATAAAATTCAAGCAAATCTTAAAAAATATGTATTTGCCTATATGTTACCTCTACCAATGTCTGATCAGAGTCCTTAATGAAAACTTAAGTTCTAGAAGAGGTTAGTTTTCAAAACAACAAATGGAACAGTCATTGATTTCTAATAGTCTGGTATGGAGTTCAGTATTTGTTGTTCATTCAGAAAGTCCAATGGAAGGAACTCACTTTGTAACAGATGTTCATGAAATTCTTGAAGTCAAAATTTCAAGAGTTTTCCCACATTTCCCACAAATCCCAGTGTGCCAAATGTCTTTACCTGTGATGTTCCTACTGAAAGATGAGACAGCTTAAGAGCTGAGTCAGTGGAGCTGATCATTGACACACTCTGTAAATAAGTTACTATATCAGTGATTTAAGTACTTGATTTGTATCTTGCAACACAGTGGTTTCACAGAGCATAGAAGGAGAAAGTGGCAGCACATTAGCTGATGTTGTCAGATTAGCAGAAATACTACCTTTCAATGCAAGAGACCAAAGGCTCAACTGGCATTCCTGATTCTGGTTCCGGATGGCTGGAGGAAAAAAATAAAGTGCTCATTAGGACTGGTACTGCAGCGGCTGCCTGAATTCCAGCTTCTGCTAATGCTACTTAAGACTGGAGCATCTGTCTCAGTCTTTATTAAATTAATCATAGCTGTGCTTGCTTTGACGATGCCAATAGAAAAGATTATCATCTTTCCATCCCTTGGGTTATGTTGCACAATTCATAGCTGCAGACATTTTTCAGTATACCACATGTAAAAAGAGAAAGATATGACCTAATAGTATGAGTATGAGATTAGAAACCAAGGATGTTTAAGCTCCAATTCTGATTTTGATAGTAATTTTCTCTATGGTTGTTACAGAAGGAAATATATAAAATGAGGTCAGTCTTGCTTACCTCCAAATACTCAGAGAATTGACTTAATATTGGAAAGGGGAATTGAAGATCACTAGCATAAGATCCATTTTATTATTATGATTGCTATTGTTTGCTATGAGCCTGATCTTGCACTCAAATATACTCAGAGTTCTATTGATCTCTTCTTATGAATGCAGAGCACCCTATTTTTCTGAATCCTGAGAGATGCCCTTGCTATTTAACTTAACAGTAGCTTACATAAACATAAGTTTTGCTTTTCCTTTCTTACTCTTTTCCACTTCATTTGTACTTCATCCCATTCTAATGGCAGGCAAACTGACTGAGTCTTCAAAAACCCTTCCACTTCTCTTTGTGTTTCTTTTTCCAACAAGAGTGCTAAAAAGAGAAGGAGAATGTTTTCCTCTCAGTAAAAATAAAACCAAACATATATAAGAACTATGGCAAGGCTAGTTGTGAATACAGTGTTGCAGTATTTTCCTTAACTCCTTTGCTTTTGATTTTGAAGCTTCTACTGCAGTTTGGAAGCCATGTGCTTAACCAGTATGCATAACTGCACATTGGAGAAGGTACACTGACTTCAAACTTCCTCTTCTTAATGGCAATTAATCTATTTTATTTTTACAGGGATAAAAACAAATTGTATTGTCACAAACTGGTTGTGGGAGATGGGTTTGCGTTGCATGCGTGACGTTATCTCAGTACTCAAACGAGTATTTCTGTATTAAGGATAATATTTTGTCTGAAGATCGCTTTAATTTCACAACACACCTATGAACTGAGAATAATTTAATATTAAAGTTTCACAAAATACAAAACTAAGATTTTGATTTTGACCTAAAATTACATGGCAAGTTAGTGGCAGCACTGGTAAGAGGCATGAGTGCAGGTTCTCAATGTTTATGTTCTAATCAAAACTTGTTCTTTCTTTCAATAACTTGATACGGGCTGTGGATAGCCTTCCAGTTCAGAGATTATATTAGTGTTTTAGAACTGGGTAGTACATTACTTGAAGGATATTACATCCTTTCTTAGTGCTTTCTGAGTCATTTGCATAAGCCTCATTTGACAGGTTTCTTGGGCATGTCTATACAAGATGCATTAATGAGAATTTGCCTAATTTAATGTGTATTATGGGCATGTGTGTAGACATGGTGCGTGCCCCTAATGCACATTAAAATGGCAAAATTAAGCTAATTGCACCTTGTGTGACACCTGCCAAAATTTTTTAATGCACATTACATTTAGTTGTGCTTTAATGCATGTGTAGACATACCCTTTGTGATTGGGCAACCAAAGTTACTGCCAAGTCCCAGAAGCCCAGCCATCTGCCCATGCTGGGATCCTATGACCCCAGCTGACTTCCTGCCCTTTGGGCAGGGGGCTGGACTCAATGATCTTCCGAGGTCCCTTCCAGCCCTAATGTTTATGAAATCTATGAAATCTAGTGACTGGGCAGACCCAGCACTAAAGTTAGTGCTGGATTGCATCTACTTGTGCATTAATGCACTTTAACTAATTGCACCTAAACTATGCTAATAGCCTAATGCACAGTGTTATTAAGCTAATGTGCAGTAAGCATTACAAAATAACTGTGTGCTGGCATTACTGCACATTTAGTAAGTACTTTATTAAGCAAGTACTAAACCAAATGCACAGTATCTAAGACACATGAATGAATGTGTAGACGCACCTACTATGATAATAATGATGCCCAAGTAAGTATCTAGTAACAGAGACATAGACACATACACATACATGTATGTTTACACACAGTATTACTGTGCCACAGCTGCAGCACACAGATCTTCTGTACTGAGGAAGTTTGGGTGGGAGTAAAAGTAGAGATTGAGATTTAATCTTCAGAACTTCTCAAAAACTCCCTTTTTTCCCTCATGTAAGTTCCAAGACAGACAAGTCCCAAAGTTAGGATTTAATTTATTTTGATATAATGATTTGATGGAGAAGGGCAGAGTAGCTTGTTTGTTTGCTTTTTTGTTTTTTTTTTTTGTTTATTAAAATGAATTGCTCATGTTAGCAAAGGTTTAGAGTAGGAGGTGATAGATTTATGGTCTTTGAATGATACACAGCTCCAAGTGACAAACAGCAGAAGGGAAGTCAAACCAAAAGCACTCTTTGGAGGGATAGAAACCTTCACTAATTTAGAAGCGTTTCTTCCCATGGAAAATAAATCTGTCTCAACTGAGACAGTAATCTTAGATATCAATAAAGTTTGGATAACAGTTGAGATTGCTGGTCTTACCTTTGCAAAGAGTTTTAATGGAATACATTAGAGAGTAATGCTCTGAATGCCTACAGGCTGTAATATCTCCAGCTTTTGCTGTAAATTATTTTTACTTATATACCTAAATTAAGAGGAGCTTATTTGGAACACCTGGCAAGGAATAAAATAATGCTTTAGTACTTGTAAGTTGGAAAAGCAAGTCACAGGCACTGAAATACTTACACATCCACATGAGTGGCAAACTATGCAGTTATTACTGCACAGTCATTTAGTACCGCATAACCAAGTACTAAATGACTGCACAATAACTGGCATTACTGCACAGTAGCATCCCTGCTTGGTATTTTTTCAGATCCTATTGCACAGTAACAGTGAGATACTGCACAGTATCTGTTACTACAGCACAGTAGCATCTCATGTAGATGCACACATTGTGAAGTAGGGCTGTGCGAAGCTTTGGGTGGTGATTCACTTTGGAGGAGATTTGGCGCAATTCAGTGGCCGAATCTCCAAATCCGAATCAAATCAGGAGACCAATAAAAAAGTTTGAATCAATTTGAAGCTCTCCAAATCAATTTGGAAAAGATTCGGAGAGCTTCAGATATTCGAGCAGTTCCCGCCACAGGGAGCTGGACCCAGACTCCATGGCAGAAAGTAGAGGGCAGGCTGGAGGAGGGGGGAGGGGACCATGGAGGGACCCCCACAAGGCCCCATCCCCTGATTGCTCCCCCAACCCCCTAAGTGCTCAACCCTTGCCTGCTCTCCCAGCCCTGTCAATGGCTGCCCCGCTTGGCCCCAGCTCCTGGTTATTAAAAAAACAAATAAACATTCACCAGCTCTTGCCAGTGAGGAGCAATCCCTACTGCCCTATGCTTCATGGGGGGCTCTACCATGAGCCTCTATCCCCCGCTTACTATCCCAGACCCCCTCCTATGGCTGCCCCACTCAGCCCCAGCTCCTGGTTTAAAAGAAAAAAAGAAGCTCCGCACTCACTGGCTGCTGCGGTGGCTGTTGGGGCAGCCTGGGGCAGTGGGGGAAGCAGGAATCACCTCCCCTGCCTGGGACTGTGCCCCTGCTTAGCAGCAGCTGGTGAGTGCTGGGCTTTGTTTATTTTAACAGCTGGGAGGCTGGGGCCAGGTGGGGCAGCCATTAACAGTCCTGGGAGAGTACACCAGGGATGGGGCATGTTTGATTCAGAGATTCAGCTGATTTGGCAGGAGCTGAATCTCTGAATCATATTTGACCAAATCAATTTGGGACAGTGATTCAAATCACCAAATCGAAACACTGTCCCCTGAAACGGCCGAATCCAAAGTGAATAGTAGCCACTTCAGACAGGCTCACTGCGCAGTAATTTATTATTAATTTTAGGGCACACATCCCAACAATATCTTCCCAACAAGGAAGATCCACAGATCAGAACTTACTCTGTGTTTCCATGGAAGGAGACAATGACAGAATCAATTGACTTTATGGCTCATTATAATTGACTCTTCATTCCACAGGTGTTAACCACGCTATTTCTTTTTTAACGGTGTTGATGTTCAGCTAATCAAACTCGCCTCTTTTTGCATTTCTACTGCTCCAGGTATCTTCAATTTCACAACCCTGAAGACTGTTTTTTTCTCGTAGCTAAAAACATGAAGTCAGGTGTCAAAATAATTTTCAGTGTAACATTGGATACACTGTCAAGATGCTCAAAAGGGCTATTTTTTTTTAATGAATCTTAAAAAGAGATGTATATTTAATTCTAATGACTACAGAACTGAGGAACAACATATTTTGATTATTTTTGCCTAGTCTGCTGTGTTTTTATACATAACGCAAGTTATAATGAATTAATGCACAATCTTATATATTTATATTTATTTTTACTCTGACCTTAAACTGAATAATGTAGTCCTAGGCTACTAGCTTATTACTAAAGCTTCTAGTTTATTTTTTAACTTGATAAAAATGTGTGTTGTGTTATATGTGAGGATGCATCACACTCTTTGGACCCCCTTTTCAAAATCCTAGATCCACCCATGGCCCCATGTGTATCAAGAGTCCTGCACAAGATAATATGACTGAAGCCCTACAGAAGCCATGCTATAAGGAAAGCCAGGATACTTTTCTTTATTTGGCAAAGTGCAGTTACGTTGAAGATGCATTTGGCTTTTAGTATAAAGATATAACTTTGTGGAAGAAGAGATTGAAGAAAGGTGGCTGTTGCTAAGGGCCGGTGCTGAACATGTTTGCAGACAAATCTGTGACATGGAATGAATGAATAAACCAAACTTTAGCATAAAGAACCTGGGGATGATTCTTTGGCATATGCAACACATTAGCTGACTCATTTTCATACCCGGCAGCAGCAAAAAGTTCTCACAGTAGATTTCACACTTAAATAAGATGAACTAAGAAATTGGAGAAGTATAGCTATTTAAAATAAAAGTGGGAAAGAGGGAGAGGTGAAGGAAAAGAGAGAGACATTTGCTTAGAAATTTGTGTTGTGGAATAATGTGGCAAATCTGGATCATCAACATTATCTGAGAAGTCAAGGAGACTCAGGGAGACAGGTGACTTTGAAATGTAGTACTAAGAAAGTCTCTAAACACACTCTGTTGCATAGTATTCTCCTCACTTCTGAACCAGGAACCTGCTATAAGGCAAATAGGTAAATTAGATTTCTCTAGAGACTAGTAAGAAAATACAAAAAGCCTGAACAACTCTACAAGACAAAACAACAGGTTTACCAAGTTTGTGTTTTATTCAGTGTTTGTTGGAGGTGGATTTTGGTTTCTGTCAGATACATACTATAGAAATAGGACAGATTAGAATGTTGCAGCCCAAAAGTTGTATAATTGAAAGTAAATTAATTTGATAAAGCAACATGTTGTCAATTTTTACCTGCTGTCTCCCTTGCCAAACTACTGAAGGTCTCACTGAAGTAATTAAAGATGTGGTTAATGTATTTAAATGTCCTGATCTTAATAAGTCCTTTGGACAAAAAAAAATAAATAAATTTCCTTTTCTTTTTTGTTCTTCCATCCATTAAAGAAGTGACCTTAACACTTCTGAAATGTACAAGCAATGAAGATTGCCAAAATATTTAAGTAGGTAATAGTTTTCAGAGAGAAGTTAACTTTTATGGCTATGGTCCAATTCTGGGTGCTACTGTAGGGGTGTATCAAATATAGCAGTGGTTTTGTGAAGTACTAGAACCCCAGTTCAACTCATGTATAACAAGATGCATTTCATGTAAATAGTAACCACCCTTAGTCCATATTCACCTTGGTTAATAATAGTTTTGCATGAGCAGTTTGGAAAGGAAAGAAAATTATAGATTCAGAAGAAGGTTTTCTTAGCAATCATCCATCTGAATCCACTCATTCAAAGAACCATTTCATATGTCTTGTTTATGGATAAAAGCTTGTAGATAGTCCATCATAGAAACTTTTTCCTTTCAATCAAGTATTAGCTTGTTGCTATTTTGGCTGCAGATTTGATTACATGGTGTACCTGTTGTAAATGCTGGCTCCAGCCGCTTGAGTGTCAGGTGGACATGAGGTAGATTGTAGCAGAAAGAAGGAAACAGACGGTGCTATCGATCTTCATGACTCCTGATGCACATGACTGCATTTCTCCCTTCCTAAGCAGAGCATATGAGGTGATTAAATAATCAGCACTATTACCCTTGAGAAATATAAATCCCTGAAGCAGCAACTGAGAACACTTGCTTGCCAGTCTCATAAGTAGCAGCAGAAGCAACAGACTGCAGTGTAGTGTCCCCAATATGACTTATAATACAAAATGAATTTCAGGCTACCATAGGGGCAGGTGGATTTCCAGTAAGAAAATATGGTTGTCTTTTTTGTTTCAATTACAATTTAATCAGAAAATATACTATTTTTCTCTCAAGAAAAGGGGAAGTTGACATTAAATGTACCCCAAATAACTCTTAGTTAAGGAGAAAAAACAGTAAAAGGCACGATGATAGCATTCTGTATAAAAATGTTCTTATTGACACTTTTAAAGATAACTCTTTAAAAATTCATCTGGTTGTGTTTTAAACTTTATTTGATTCTTTTTTATTAATCAAACATGCCAAGGAAGACAATATAGATTATGAATTGCTTTTGATCATAAATGCATCGAACTGCTTTTATTAAGAGTCTTTCTAGGTGTCAGAAAGAAAAGCATTTACCTGTTAATATTTACACATTTGTGCACATAATAGTAGCTGTTTTCTAGAGTAATACCTTCCTATTAAAAATTATGTCTAATACTGAGCACGGTTCACTAATACTTATGTTAGTGATCACCATAAAATTGCATAGTACTGTAAACAGCACAATTAAGTCCTTTCTGGCTAGGTACAAACTTTCAAAAAGCCCAAGGCAGAATCAATCTAAGTGATGCAGTTTTCTATAAGCAGCATTGTTTAGATCAGTAGAGAATAAAACATGCATTCACCCTTTGGTGGGAGGGGGCATGGAGGCCCCTAATTTTAGACCAGTTTCCACCATTTTTAAACTAGTCTAAGTGTACTGAACTTGTGTTTTGTCATGTGTTTAGACCTGTTTCTGATAACTTACACTGGTAAAAGTGTATGGCAGGGCACCAAGTCTGCCCTGTCACAGAACTCCAGGGGAGTGAAGGGAAACAGAAAATTTACCTTAGCAAAGAGTCCAAGGAGAGAAAGGGGCGGGGATACCCAGATGGAGGAGAGAGGGACCCAGATGAAAACATAAACAAAGAGCATGTGTGGAGGAAGTGAGGAGAGAGTGCCAGCTTGGAGAAAGACAGGAGACAGCCAGAAGGATTTAAAGGGGAACGGAGCCCAGAATTAGCTCTTGAAAAGAGAAGAAAGAAACCCAGAAGAAATATGAAGAGGTTACAAGAGAGAGACAAAAGACAACAGAGAGAAGGGAACAGAAGAAGGGTCCTGGAGAGAGACTTACTTGGGAATCTGAAGTGAGATAACGAGGGAGACCTCTGAGTTGGTGAGTCTGATACCTGAGGACACTGGGTAGCATCCCAGTGGCAAAAAAAATAAAAAAATAAAAAAAAGAGAGAGAGACAGAGAGAGAGAAAGGAACAAGAGTGTATTAAGAATAACAAGGAGAAGAGAACCCCACATTTTTTATATCAATAGAAAATGCAAGGTGGCATAGAACTGCCTTTTACTTGGGACCCGTGTGGAGGAGAATGGGGCAAGCAACCAAGAAACTGGGAGCTCCCAAAGAGAGAGGGAACTAAATATCTCTGAGATGTTAGTTATCTAAGAGAGGCATAATAACTGTGCAGAAGAGTTATTTTTGCTGAACCGCAGACACAATATTTTCCTCATCTCTCGGGACTGTGTTCATTTCCTGACCTTATTCCATCAAAGTCATGGCAGGAGAGAAATAAAGGAAATTAACCAGTTCATATTAAAACAAGAGATTGTGATTTATTTTTGTGGGCGTAGCTTAACTCTCACAAAGTGTAACATATGTACTTGGCCTCAATGTCGGCATTGATCAGGAATCATAGGAAGTGACTTGAGGAGACAACAAGAATCACTCCAAACTATTTAGCTGGTTTATGCAATTACCACTATGGAAATTCACTTTATAAAATGGATTTTTATTGTAAAGCTTGTTGTATTAGCAACAAATGAAAAAGGTGAGTGTGAAAGCAAATAGTTTATTTTTTTTACTCATGTCATTGTTCCTTGAAATAGTCAAGTAGTACTAAACAAAGTCTTTGAATATTTTATTTTCTTTGTGATAATTTCTGATATAATGTAATACAAAAGGTAGAAGTGTAGCCCAATTCTAGTATTCCCTGTCCTCAGTTTTGTTAAGTAACCAATGTAACTGAACAGTTCTTGGCGCAGTCACCCTTCTTCAGGCATAGGGAGTCTCTGCTGTTCAGACCAGCAGAGACTCCCTATGCCTGAAGAAGGGTGACTGCGCCCAAAAGCTTGCAGAGAACTTTTTTCCAACTACTCAGTTAGTCTAATAAAGGAACCTTGCCTGCCGAAGAACTAATAGCTCATTTTATACTGGGAAAGTCTTTTTCTGCTATATAGTTTTGTAACTTGTTGGTAGTTATTAGTTATTTCTGCTATTCATCAACTGAGTGTTGTGTCAATTCATAAAGCACTAGGTTAGGAACTTGATTTCTAAGTGCAATACTTGAGCTACCAATAAGGTGCTGCAGTTAGTCAGTTCTTAGACATTATCCCATCTGATCTGAGAGGCTGTCAGCCCTTTGGTATATATCACCCCATCCTGTGGGTTATGAGAGATTGTATTTGGCTCTTTGTACCCCTTTTTTGAGGTTGTTATTCTTCAAAGCTTTTGAATCAACTGTGCAAACTCACTCCTGATCTTCTGCTTGGTTTTGGACTATGAATTCTAACCATGAAAATAAGATTCAGTTTACAAAAATATGTTCTAGCAAGCAAAATTCACCTTTCCACCTTCTGCACCACCTGTCATTGCAAATTGCTGTTTTCGTTTTGTCTGTCTCCATAAAGACAGAAATTGTACAAACGTAGAAGAATGTCTGGCTTTCTTTTTATATTGGTGTTGCAGAGCTGACAAGGCCTAGCCCTGGAGGTGATTAACACAAGTTGGATGCTAAAATGAAGGCTCTAAAAGCTACTTCTTTCCTTGCAGGTCAGTAATTCTGTTATTAATCACTGAATAATTTTATCTCACTGTTTAGCTACAAAACAAGACCCTTCTCTAATTTGCATGTGTTTGCTTGTGTGATAGAATATATACAAGAGCTCTTGTCAATGCCAGTATAACTTCTGTAGGAGTCAAAGGATCCACCTGACAATGCATTGCAGTAAGGAATAAATAAAAAAAATAATTTAATTGCAGCATTTTCTGATTTTTGGACATTGTAGCCCATTTTAGATGTCAAAAGCTGTACATACTCAGTAGTATAATTAGACGTCTGTATTCCCTAGATGCATCCAATTCATTAACAATTTCTTACACTCATTCCATTAACTCATAAACTCCTCAAGAAGGCAACCAGAATTTAATATGTTGTAATAAAAATGTTTTTAGCTCAACCTGTTTGTGTTTCTACTACCATTATATATAATGCCCCAGCTATCTCTGTTGCTATAACTTGAGTTGCTGGTTTCACTTTTGTTGTGCAATGGAAACAGAGACATTAAGGCTGGATTCTGATCCTATTGAAGTCAGTACAAAATTCATATTGATTTAAATGGGATTAGTATCAGGACCCTAATCTGGACCATCAGAGGACTGTAATAAAAAAACCACTGTTTTACTGCCAAAGGATGCACCTGTTACTGTGGATGATTGCCAGACATAGTTGGTTACAATGTGACACTATTGTTTTTAGAGGAATGGTACTAAGTCAGTACACATAAGTAACAGAGCTGTTGAGTAGCTGACACAATTACCCTGATAGTAACCAGAAGTGATGTTGATTGGGCTTAAGGACATCGTTAATTTTACACATGTACTGTTCTAAATAGGTGTGTTTTCCTGCATTATAATCTTAGAGCTTAATATTCAGACCAGCTGTTATTGCTTGTTGCAGATGCCTAGTACTATTGAATAGACATATATCTAAATATAATGCTCTCTACAAAGAATTATTGCTATGCTGGGGAAACAGGAGAGAAGAATACAAGGGAAATCTTGGCAATAATAGTCATGCAAACAGATAGTTGGAAGCAAAACAAATAATGACTCAACATGCAGAAATAATACCTTGAGCTAATTAGCAATATAAGGAGATGGAGGTTTCTAATCCTATTTTTTCATTTTTTTTTGGTTTTATTTAGAGATAGAGTAGGCTTGGTAGTAACATATAATTATGCCAATACTGCTTATTATTCTGAGGTAAACATTATATTTACCAGATGTAGAAATTTCTCTTATTGTTAGTACAAGTCATGAAGACATCTTTGGTCATAAAGACCCCTTGTCTAAAGCCCATAGTATAACATGTACCAAATGCAATGGTGATTAGAATATTAGTAGTAAAATAAACATGGAATGTTAATTGATCAGAATGTGTGTGTGTGTGTGTGTGTGTGTGTGTGGCTTGTACTGTTTTAGCATTCAGTGACTGACTTTAATTTAAATAGTTAGGAATGACTATGGGAAAAGCAACTAAATGGAGGGTATATAATAAAGCCTATCCCAAATTCTATACCCTTTTGTTTTCCTGCTATGCATTCATTTCCTTTCCTCTTCCCTTGTAGTGTAAATTATATTTATAGTGAGCTAAATGCCATATCTGTGTAGGTACGATTTACTGTAGAGCTGATTAGTCAACTCCACAGTAAAATTCATGGGTAGATGCACCTACAGTATTTAAGTGCCACTGAAATTTATGTAAACAGTGGGTTGGTCTAAAGTCTATGGGAGATGTACTCACATTCAACAGGACAGTCTGACTTCTTTCGCTCAACTTCTGATTTCAGAATTTGTAGTTATTCAAGATGCATCCATGGAGAAGTTAGCCCTGTAGGCTTGGTGGTGGTATTTGTGGGGGGGGGGGGGGGGATGTGTTGTTGTGGGGTTTTTTGGTTGGGGGGAGAGAGGGAAAGAAAAAGCCCTTTTTGGGGGAGGGGGGTTGGTGGAGTGGGGGAGGAGAGGGAGAGAATAAAGACTTTATGGAACCTGAAGGACATCATAGATTGTATAGATTCCATAGACATTAGGGCTGGAAGGGACCTCATGAGATCATCTGGTCCAGCCCCCTGCCCAAGGGCAAGGAGTCAGCTGGGATCAGAGGACCCCAGCAAGATAATCATCCAAGCATATCTTGAATGTGTCCAGAGTAGGTGCTTGCACCACTTCTGGAGGGAGTCTATTCCAGATTCTGCATACTCAGACTGTAAATAAATTCCTCCTTATGCCCAATCTAAAAGTCTTCCAGCAGTTAGTGACAGTTAGACCTTGTTTTTCCTGTGGGGGACCTGGTGAAAAGACATGCTCCCAAGTCCTAATGAACACACCAATATACTTATAGGCTGTCACCAAGTCCCCTTTGTGCCTACACTTAGCCAAGCTGAAGAGTCCCGCGCCTGTCAGCCTCTTCTCATATGGCCTGCTCACTTCACCTCTGATCATGTGTATGGCTCTCCTCTGAACTCTTTTGAGCTTCTCCACATCTTTTTTAAAGTGTGGAGCCCAGAACTGGATGCAGTACTCCAGCTGCAGGCTCACCAAGGCTGAATAAAGAGGAAGAAAGACATCTTGGGACTTGTTTGAGATACATCAGTAGATGCAAGCCAGGGTTTTATTTGTTTTGCGGGCTACAGCATTGCATTGGTAGCTCATATTCATTTTGTGGTCAATCATGACCCTGAACTCTGTTTTAGATATAGTGCTAGTGAGTGAAGCACTGCCAAGCCTATAGGTATGATGGGGGGTTTTCCTCCCAAAGTGGAGCACCCTTGCATTTCTCTATGTTGAAGGTCATCAAGTTTGTATCCACCCACCTTGTGAGCCTATCCAGGTTATTCTGAATCCCCAGCCTATCTTCCAGTGTGTCCGCACTTCCCCACAGTTTGGTGTCATCCACAAACTTAACCATTTCATTTCTGACACCCTAATCCAGGTCATTAATGAATATATTAGAGAGTACCGGTCCAAGTACTGATCCCTGAGGGGTGCCATTGGTCACCATATGCCATGCTAACTCAGTTCCATCAACAATCACTCTCTGGGTCTGACCACAGAGCCAGTTCCCGAGCCATCGGACCATAAGTTTATTGAGACTGAAGTTCTCCATTTTTAGACATCATGGGAAAGCAAATCAAAGCTTTTATCTAAGTAAATGACATCAACCTCTCCCCATCTGTCCAGTTGACTCATCACCTGGTCAGAGAAGGAGATGAGGTTGGTCAGACATGACCTGCCAAAAATGAAGCCATGTTGGGTGTCTCTCAGAATGATGTCTTATGTCAGCCTGTTGTTGATGGATTCTTTGATATTTTTTTACAAGATCTTCCCAGGAATTGAGGTCAAACTGATTGGCCTGTATTTCCCTGGATCTTCCTCCCTTCCTTTCTTGAAGATAAGCACCACGTTGGGCCTCTTCCAGTCTTAAGGAACCTCTCCTGAGTGCCACAAGTTCTCAAATATCCATGTCAATGGTCAAGCTATAATGTTGGACAACTCCTTTAGCACTCGTGGGTGCATTCCATCAGGGCCAGCTGACTTACGTATGTCCAGCCTCTTAAGATGTTCCCTCACAAGGTCTTCATCAAATGTAGGCATGTGGTCACCAGTACCTTTGTAATCTTGTGTTTTGTCAGGTGGGGTGATCCCCTTGGGCTGCTGGGAAACCAACACAAAGTAATCATTGAGGAAATTAGCTTTTTCTTGAATGTCAGTCATCAGCTCCCCCATTTGATTCAGCAGGGGTCTGATGTTGCCCATAATTTTCTTTCAATTTCCTACATATCTGAAAAAGGACTTTTTATTGTCCTTGATTTCTGTAGCCAGCTTGATCTCAGTGTCAGACTTAGCTTTTCTAGTCCACTCTCTACAGGTGCGGGTCAGTGATACATAATCCTCCTTAGAGATATTACCCATTTTCCAACACTTGTAGGCTTTTCTGTTAAAGATTGAGGAGATCCATGAGTTTCTTATTTAGCCAAAGGGCTTTACCAGCCTTTCTATAATAGACTTCTACAGTAATATCCCCTTTGCCACGTTCTCCCCATATTCTAACCTAGAGGGTTTCAAGTTGCCCTCCTTGGGAGAGTTGTGGCAAAACCCCCAGTTTTGTTTTGTTTTTGTTTTTTATTTAAAAATGCATTCCCTCCCCTTCCCCAAACATTTCTGACTTTTTCTCTCCCTCTCTATTCCCTATAGATAAGTATAAGTAAGCTAAGACATAGGATAAGCTTCAGCATTTTATTTTGATAGCAAGTTTTATTTGCTTTGTTTTTTCTCCTTCTTTATATTATATAATTATTATGTGTATATTGATGTTTTACTGATACTGTATGATTTCGGCCTACATATGTAAGTTAGCATAAGTCATGTCAAGTTTCAATTTTGTTTGTCAAGTCTCCATCTTGTCCCCATGCCCTGTTATGTAACCAATGACTCATACCTACCCCTCCTGTGTAACTTGATTCCTGAATGAATGGGGATGAATGAGGTGTGCTTGAGAGACAATGACAGTAGGTCTAAAAATAGCTCCCTCTGAATGACCGAACCATCAAAACCAATACCTGGACCAAAGACCCAGCCATTGGAACCACCCTCAGTATTAAAAAAACAAAAGATGAGGTAACCCAACATTGTGCCAAGGCTGCACATACTCAGTAAGAACACCTGGAACCCTCTGGAATAGTACTGATATTACCTGGACAGGCCCTCCTCATAGGAGATCAGAGGTAGTCTGCCCCATAAAAAGGGGTAGTGAAGATTGACTCCTTGGGACATCCTCTCCATCTGGACCAGCACCATGCCACACCACCTATCTACCCAGAGGCCCTGCTGGCGACCCCACTCTAGACAACACCTGCTGGACAAAGACCCCTTTCCAGCCTGGATAGGTAGCTATCACCCTTACCCTCTCTTCAACCAAGGACTTGGACTCTGTTTCTCTTCCCTACTTGGACTCCAACCCTTCCACTGAGTCTCTTTTTCATGCTGCCATTATGAGTGTGTGTGCATGCATGTGTATGTGTGAACCAATAACTTCATGGGGCTGCGTAGTGTGTTGTCTGTTTAATAAAACTGTTATTTGGACCCGAGTTGGGTTTTGCTCTACTATGGTTCCGGCCTTGCTCTAATGTCTGCTCCTTGTCCCTCTAACTTCTGTCTCATTTCTCCCTCTCCTGCTTCTGGCTCACTGCCACTCCAACACCTGTCCCATGCTCCTGTGGCTCCAGCTGTCCTGAGCTCCTCTCTGCCTGCAAACCTCTGTTTCTTTGCCATTGTCTCATCCCCACTGCCTTTTCCCTGGATCTCTGCCACTTCTATTGCCTCATCTCCACTGCCTTTTCTCCTGCTCTCTGCCACTCTTATTGCCTTGTCCCCACTGCCTTTTCCCCTGATCTCCCAGCTTTCTGCCTCTGTCTCCTAGCTGTTTCCTCCTTGCCACCAGGCTTTTTCCCTTGCTTCCACCCTGGCACCAGGTGACCCCAAGTAACCCTGGGGCCACTTGACCTTAAGTAACTCCAAGCCTCAGTTCCTCAGCCAGCTTCTCTCTAGTCTACCGGTTCTAATCCCGGTTCAGGCAACTTTCACTCCTTATACTTTCTCTCTCACCTTAACCTTCCCCCAGGTATCCCAAGTACTCCAAACACAGACATACATACACCATACCATCCAAGTTAGGAACTTACCTGTGAGTATGTGTAGGTGGGTTGTGTGTGTGTGAACTGGTGAGTGTGTGTGTGTGTGTGTATGTATGTATATATATATATATATATATATATGTCATTGTGTACGTGATATATGAATTGGTAATCCATGTGTGGGTATTGACAATTGATTTTTTTCTAAGTTTTAGTGTGTATAGTGTGTAGGTGCTTGAATTGGTGATAGGTATGCATGTGTCTAGGCTGGTAATTTTGGATGTGTATGTGCCTGAGTTGGTAGTGTGTGTGTGTAGGCCTGGTGGGGGTGTATGCACCTAGAGTGTGTGTATGCACCTAATGGATTTTTTGAGTGTGTGTATATGCAATTATACACCATGCTCACCTGTCTAACACCATGATATTGAGATCCTGAGTGTTGGCCTGACCCTACAGGGCAACAGTGTGACATTTATATTATATTTCCCATTTGATTACATTATTGTATGTAAAGTGTGTCTCTTGCTTTTCTAAAAAAACTAGCCAAATGCCCACCAATTGGGGAGCGGGGGGCAGAGAGGGGAAGGGGGCTGGGATGCAGTGCCACCACCTAACATCCCATGCTGCTGCTATTCTGCCTCTTGCAGGGAGCAGGGTTGGGGAGCTGAGGCCATCACTGCTGGCCTTGGCTCCCCCACCTTCGGTCTAGTCCTTGGCGTGGCTTTGGAATCATAGTGGTGCTCTCCAATGCTTGGATCACTCTGATTTGCTGTTTCCATCAGCCAATCAGAGTGAGAATAAAACATTATGGGCAGACAGACAGAGAGACTTAGGTTCTTATAATATTATAATTTTCAAATATTTTATTTTATAGATGGCAGAGGTTTTCTGTTGTTTCCAGGTAGATACACTTCAGTCCTTAAGTTTTCTATGAAAAATACCAATGAGAATATCAAGAAACTATGCTATGGGTAGAAGTGTTCTTATTACCTAGAATCATGTTTAAACCAAACTAAAAACTGGAATAAATAAATGAAAATACTTAAATAGCCACTAAAAATGACAGGATAAAATAACTTTTTACAAATAAAATCTATTATCTACAAAGGGCCAAACCATAAATCTCATTAAAAGGTCGTATAATTGGTGGTGTTCCTTGGTGTGCCAAAATCTCTGCTTGTATGAGACATTTCAGCTCCATCAGAGGCAAAAGAACCTCATCAGTTTACATCAGCTGATGAACCAGTGTGAGTTGTTCTATCATGTACTTATAGTATAGTAAGAACTTTTCATAGGAATGTTATCACTTTTGCCCAATTAGTACAAGTTCACTTTGAACTGGCTACTTTTTCAAACTGGATGTAAAAAATTAACTATCTGCATTAACTATCTTGGGTTGGGATAATGCTTTCAGGTTTATAGAGTTTGTGTTTGTACTAGGTGTTTTATTTATCTTTTTTCAGCATAATTTCTTGGGGCCAATTCTGCCATACTTGGAAGGAACTAAGATTGAATCTATCCCCTTGCCAATACAATAATTAAGGCAGAAGCATCTGTGTATCCTGGGGTTTTACCCATGAAAGAATGATTGAAACATCAGTAATTTAATTTTTTTGCGGATTAGGCATTTTGTATTATTTTTCCATTATGCACATGCTAAATTTTACTTTTATTACAGATGAGTTTTGGAACACCAAGGTATTGCAGGACTCAAATCTCACATTATGCTATCTGACTATCATCAGTTTTATGAAGGTGTTTTTGCTGTTGTCTTTTTATTTTACAAGTGATTGCTACCAATACCTGGTAAAGTTTGAGTATTCAGAAGTCCTATATTCATAGGAATGATGAAAACATAGCATTAAACAAAGCTAACAAGTCCCTCTGCAGTAATTTAATGAAACTTACACATTTTGCATGAAAAACATTTCAGTTTGACCATAAACTTCCCAAAGTAACACCGGATTTACAAAGTCATAGATATTATCCTGAAATTACATTGTCAGAGAGGTGTCATGTTGAGATTTTATGTTTATCTTAAGAGTAAAATAAAACAAAGACCTTCTATTAATACATATGATGCTGGGAGATACATGAGGGGAAACTGTGGGAAAATTGGTAGTTCCTGCTTCATTCTTTTCAGGATGGTGCAATTTTTTATGAATAGCACTTAATAGTATTCTGCATTCTAATTTGTATTTTGCCCTTATCCTCAGGCCTGCTGTTTATTCAGGACACCAGTCTCTTTTTCCCTTAAAATGATATAAGCATTGTAATTTATGTTCTCTTTGTTCATATGCTTCTGAAGCTATACCTTCACAAAATGTCTCTGAACACTGCAAAGGAGCTAGAGATTGGCCTAGGAATCTCATACAGGTTTAAGTTGGGCATGAGAAAATGTTAATTATAGTTAAAATTTATTCTTATGTAAGATGAAATCCTAACTTTTAGGTCAAAATAAATTAGGAAAAGGTATGCATTTGGTGTATTTTCTTGCATATAACATGCCTCTGCATATAATATACACCTTATTTTTGAAAGGCAGAATGAAGAAAAAAGATCTTTCTTGGTAATAAGAAACTGCTCCCAATGGGCACATTCACATGAGAGTGTATGTTTCTTTTGCAGCATCTCAGACCCCTATGAGATGCTGCAAGATGCACGTGCAGGAACAAAAAAATATTACCGGCAGCGGGGGCAAAATTAGAACCTTGCATATCCAGGGGTAAAAAAAAAAAGGGTTGTGGAACAGTGGGGAAAGACATGGTTCCAGACTAAGTCCTGAGGCAACCAGAGACTTGGGTCATCCACAGAGATGCTTTGGTAGCCAGCCAGAGCTTCTCTATGGCTGGCCCTTGCCCCAGAGCTGAAGCACACTACCTGCCTGTGCAGGGCAAACAGTGGTGCAAGCTGCAGGGAGCTGGACCCAGCTCTGAGCCAGGTTAGTAGGAGCTGGGGGCATTAAGGAGGGGGGCGACTATGGGGGGAGACCTCAGGAAGGGTGGGTCCCCTGCCCACCCCAGCCCCCCACTTACTCCCCTGCCTGGCCCCAGCCCTCCAATTGGTCCCAATTGCCCCCACTCCTGCTTGACCCTTGCTTGCTTCCCCAATCACTAACAAACCCCGATCACCCACCTTCACCTAGCCCCGCCCTTGATCGGCCTCCCTTGCTCTCTCCCCCAGTTGGCCCATGCCCCCGATCACTGACCTGCCTGTCACCAGCATCCCGTGCATTAAAAACAAACAAACCCAAAAACCTAAGGCCACAGGTGCTGGCCCCGGGCTCTAGATCCCCCTGGCTGCAGATCCAGGAGGGGCGCGTCCACACATGCAGGCACGTGTGCTTGCAGAAGTGCAAATAGAAGTGGTGCAATTTGAGTTGGGGCTTCTTGCCTGAGCGCACATGCCTGGACATGCACTTTGGTGTGAGGCAAATTGTGCCACTTGGGCAAAATAACCCTGCCTGGCTTGTCCCAGATCTGCAGCAGGGGGGAACTATAGCCCCAGCAGTACAAAAAGCTGCCCTGGAAAGTAGCTCAGGGCTACTCAGTCCCAGGAGCTTCTGAGGCATGGCCTATTGGTACCTGAGGACACTACCCCTTGTGCCAGTTAGACTGCTGAAGCAGCCCTGAGAGTTCCCTGCACCCTCTACCCACTGCAGCAGTCTAGCAGTGGGGGCTGCTGCCCGGCTGTGACCTGCTGCACACCTGCCAGACCCGGACAAAGTCACTCTGTAAAATACCCCGAAATCCATGTCCTTCCACAATTAAAGCAAAAGACCTCTATATATATATATATAGAGAGAGAGAGAGAGAGAGAGAGAGAGATCAGTTGGGCAATGTTTTATTGATATATCTACGGTGTTAAAGCAATTTGGAAGCCTACTAGTGACTCTATCATCATAATAAAGTGAATTCTTAATGCCTATATGTTTTGCTGCCCCCTACATGGGTGACAGCCCCCCAACAGGAGATAAAGCTCCCCCACAAGGTTATATCCCTGCTACAGGGACCACAGCCCCCTAACAGGGCTAAATGGCCCCCACAGGGGCTACCTCCCTCCCGCAGGGCCCACATGCCCTACCCTTGCTCGCTGTCCCAGCCTCCCAGATTGCTGCCCACCTGGTTCCATCCCCCACGGGCTCCTGTAGCACCTCCAGTGGCTGACCCAGCCCCAGACCCTACTTGCACCCCCCAGCTCCACAATTTGCCCCATACCAAAGTGCATGTCTGAGCATGTGCACTGAGGCAAAAAGCCCTGGATCAAATTTGCACCACGTCCATTTGAGCTGCTGCAAGCAAATGTGCTTGCATGTATAGATGTGTCCATGGGGAGCTCTGCAGGCCAGATGATATGACTACACACTCCAGGTCTGGCAAATAAGCCAGAAGTTGAACACCCATTTGTTAGGTCGATAGATCATTTAATAAAATAAAAAGTTTGTTCATTGTGTATCTCATGTCTAGTACTAAGCCAGAAGGTTACTACTGCAAAGTGCCTAGAAAAAAATCCCATACCATCCTGTTTATTTTTCATTTGTTTTGGGTTGTGTTTCTGGAAGAATGTCTGACCTACAGTTAACTTTGCTAATTTTACAAAACAAAGGGTCATTCATTGAAGGCCTAGGAATTTCGCACTGTATGGAAATTGGACCAGATAGACTACTCTGAACATTTGGATTTATATAAATAGCCCTGAAGCCATAAAAATCATCACTAGGGTAAACCTATTGGAACCATCACTCTGAAAGCAAAGACCAAGCAGAGAAAATGTAAATTCTTCCCAACAGTTTCTGAAGCTATGTGCCCCTCTATTCATTGCTTAGGCTAGCCACAACAAGAAGAGATGAAAGGACTGATTCCTCAGCAAGGTTGTCCCATTAACTTCAAGAAGGGCTATATTGACTGTTCCCAGACAACAAATAACAAGTGCCATGTGATGTAAAGTGTGTGTCTGTATATGAAAATGGCACATTTACCTGTTTTCTTAAAGTAAGCAACTTGTTATCATTTAATCTATAGATTTTTCTGAGTTAATGAATAATATTATTTAGATTCTATTAGTTTGTATTAGTTGCAACCAGCTGTGTGTTAAGTCTGTGGAGAGATTCTGTGTAACTGTGTACGAAGGGGGAACAATACGAACAAGCACAATAATGTGTAATAACAGACAGTTTTAAGGAGAAAGTGATTATGTGCCCTCATATAGTTATATTTCCTTAAACCAAACAGGGATATAATTTTTGCTCCTATTAGAGGTTTTGCTTGGCAGGGGTCTAAGACAGTAATGGAAATTTGAGTCCTGTGGACATTTTTGTCGTAGAGATTCTTATATTTTTCACCGGCCAAGTCAATTTTCTATATTGGCTAGAAACCCAGCTGGGATCTTAGACAGAAAGAAAACTGTTTTGTTTTTTGTTTTTTTCTTAATTTCTGCCAAGATAAGGCCAAATCAAAGTGATAACCTCATAATATGCTTTGGTTGTCTGCTATAGAAACTTTACAATATGATAATTTGAATCTGTTGATTCACTATTAGTTTTGGCATTGATTTGATAATGTTACTTAACTTCAAAATTTGTAATAAATTAATTCAGCAACATACTTTTAAAATTTATATTTGCTTGCTTATTCTTTTTCAATAAAATCCAGAGTACACAAACTGGTCTGTAAAATTTCAACTTGAAGAATTCAGTTACTAGTTACCTTTTTTCCAGTGAATATCTAGGTACCTCACTGGAAGAGCCACATGAAGTACTTTGCCACCTCAACATTAGAGACTAGAGTTGATGAACATGATAGCATCTGTAGATGTAACCTATGAAAGATATGAGTACTGTTCCAGACAGGCTAAACTTTATATATGTATAACTACAGTACAATGCATTGTATTAAAGACCTATGGAAACTTTTGGATTGTGAGAAAAAGGGAGTAACATTTATGTCTAATGAGTTGGCTTTTCAGGGAGACTGATGATGTCTTCCTAGGGAAGTGAATCATTAACAATATCTTTTTTCTATGCAGGACATCTTCCAGTAAGTCAAAGTAAGAAATATGCAAAAAGGCTGCTTCTTTCTATCTAACATTTACCATGATTCAAAGCAGACCTGTGAAGTTCTAGGGATTAAGCAAAAGGAAACTGAATAGAATGACAGCATATTTAGATGTTTTAGGTTTAATTATTGGGTGCACCAATTAGTTGTGGAAGAGATTAACCATGATAAATAAAGGGGCATTCGTCCACAATGACATGATGATATGATATTGCCCGCATGCTGATACAAAACATTATTTCATGTCTAAGGTCCCCTGCCTACAGCTGAAAATGGACATGCAACACCCCATCAAATTCAAGCATACACTTTATTTTTTAATGAACATCAATTTCTTTATGAACATTTTGTAATAAGGCATTTATTAAAGAGACTGCTGTTGAGTAAAATGTATTTGCAGATAAAGGTAGCAGTAGGTTAAAGGTACCTAATCACTGCCTACAGTCATTTGTAGGCTTGGAGGAAACTGGTAATTCTGAAAGAACCCCCCCCCCCCCCCAAAAAAAAACAACAAAAAAAAACAAAACAAGAGACTTCAAATTGCAAAACTAGAAAAAATAAGAGGGCTTTTATTTTGTCACAAGGAGGAGAAATCTTCCACTGTTTCCTTAAAAACAAATAATTTCAATCTTTAAAACAATTCTGAACATATTTTCACTTTGTGCATAGCTGGAGGCAGGTTAGCGTTGAATTACATACACAAGTCAGGTCTCTGGCCCATATTCCTCTCAGCATGTCACTCATTTTAAACCCAACTGTGTCTCTGTCTGCCACGAGTCACTATCTTGCTCTCTATTACTGAATGATTATTGATTTTTTTAATATACTTTGTACACGTTATAACTTGATACACATCAAAGTGAGTGAACACCAAAACATTTCAAGTCTTTCTTTGCTAATTGTGTTGTTGCTTCTTTAGAATCTTAGTCACACATTCAGTTTTTCACGTGTTGAAACTTCAGCTCAACCCTATAGAGTTTAATGACTGGTCTTTTCTTCCATACTTCCTTCCCTCTCCCACCTCCCTTGTGTCCAAGAGTTCTGCTATAGTCTTTTCTGAACAGCTTGCAGCTTCGTTAGAAAACTTACTATGCCATCAATTGTTTTGAAAGCACGTCATACTGAAACTTCTCAAAGTAATCCAGTACATTCTGTTTGTTACATGTCAGTGATGCTTTGTGTTTTGTTTTGTTCTTCATTCTCATCCCCATATTTATATTTCTTTCTTTTTATATATAATGTTTAGAAGATCCTTCAGTTATGTTATGATAAGAAATAGGTAATCTGTACATATTTGTTATAATTTTGATGCTTCCAAAAATTAGTTTTCCTAAACTGCATGCAAATAGAAGCAAATGATTCATCTCAACAAAATGAAGCAGACTCATGTTTAGCAAAAGACATCTATATTAATTTAACTCTATTCTAAGAATACACATTTTCCACTGAATTATTTTTATCAAAACAAATTATCAAAGCTTGATAATTAACTTCCCAACAAATGAAAATTAGCATATATTATATGAACAATGTGCATTAATCAACTAATATCTAGTGAGGTACCCACCTAAGCATGCCAAGGAATTATGAAGTTAATGAAAGGTGACAGTACACAAAACTGTAACAAATTAAGCAAGACATCAAAAATTCTATAGGTGTTTGACTGAAGAGGTTAGAATTTAGTTATTATCATATTTACATGGTAAATGTATTCCAGTACTGAAGTCTTAGAAGCATGCAATGACTTGTATTTTGTCAAGCCTACAAATGTATTTTTATTTACCATATTCTTTTTATTTTAAAATCTATTTTTAATTAAGTTTTTAAATCAGTGAATAATAAAGATTTACCTAACTGTTTAAAAGAAGCTGGGACAAGAGCCAAGAAAGGGAGAATGGGGTAACATGTGGAGAGTGGGGTAACATTACAGTGACACGTGGGGTAAGAGGGAATATCATTATCACTAGTCTAATGCAATGCTACCTCCTACCAAGCCCATTACTCAGTCTTGTACTTTAGTCCAGAATTGGGCCCTAATGAAGTGGTAAGACTATTAGGGCTGTGTAAAGCTTCGGTTCTGGTTTTGATTTGGTGGAGATTCAGCCTGATTCAGTGGCTGAATCTCCAAATCCGAATCAAATCAAGAGACCCTTTAATCTCTTCAAATCAAATAGCAACCCCCCAAATAGATTCAGAGAGATTTGGAAAGACTTAACGATTCAGCCATAGACAGAACTTTAAATGTTTTTTCCACATACCTCAAGGTACCAGGCAGCTCATGAATGCTGAGATGCTGGAGCAGATGGAACATCCCAAAGGAGCATGGGGGGCACTCCATCATGCTTGGCAGCAGACCTGAAAGTGGACCAGAAGCACTTCTGTTCCACTTCCAGGTCCTCTGAGAAGGGTGCTGCCCCCCACCCCCATCCCCCTTGCTTGGCACCTGGTGCCTCCTGGGACTGGGGGGCACCTAGGATCCCCCTGTGGCCAATCAGTATTCCAGTCCCTTTCTATGTTTGCCACTAAACATCCAGCCCCCCACATGGTCCCGTGGGACACTTCATCCACTCCACCTTTGCTGCATTCACAAGCAACACCTGATATCTCAAGGTATGTAAAAAAAAACTGTCCCAGGGGCACAGGACCAGGAAAGGGGGAAGGCAAACCCCAGAACAAAGTAAAAGAAAAGAAAAAGAAAAACAACATACCTGTTGTAGGGACCAGGAGGAATGAGGAAACGTGCGGTGGGAAACTGCCCGTGTGGATCATTAGTTGTGCCTATATCCAGCTGGAGATGCCACCCAGTGGAGATAAAGAATGGTCCCAAGGCGTGGGAAGGATGCTGAGGACCAGAGGACCAGTGGGGAACCACCAGGCAGAAGGCGTCCAGCTGCTGCAGCCAGCAGCTGGTGGTGGTAGTGGCAGTGGCAGCAGCAGTGGCAGAGGTGGCAGAAGCTGCAAAGGATCCCTGAGCCAGAGAAGACAGGCGGGAATCAAAGACGCCAGCAGAGAGGCCAGCAAAGGCAGCAGCAGTGGCTGCTGCAGCGGCGGAAACAGTAGGAGCTGCAGAGGATCACTGAGCTGAGGATCGGCGGGGATTGAAGGTGCCGGCAGAGAAGCTGGCAGAGAGGCCGGCTACGGTAGCATCAGCAGCAGCATCAGCAGCAGGAGTGGTGGGGAACCCTGAGCCGGAGAAGCCTGGTGGGGGTCAAAGGAGCCAGCAGAGAGACCTGCAGTGACCACTGGGAGAGCTGGCGTGACAGCCCTAATTAGAGGCAATGGGGCCTCAGCTCCTGATCAGTGGCAGGGCTCAGAGAGAGAGAGACCCCAGCTGGGGTGGAGGCATGGGTCCCTACCCAGGCGGTGCCCTAGCCTAAGGGCATTGAGGGCTAAGGGTGGACAGAGCTCCCACTGTGGGTGCTCTGTTTCCTTCAGTGTTCTCCCTATCTTCTTTCTTTTGGGTTCCAACTCACTAGTAGTCACAGTGGTGGCTTTGTTCATTTTTGCTTTACATTGGGTGTTTCAGGGAAAAGGGGTTTAGGATCAAGGCTATGGCAGTGGTCCCCTTTTGGGGCTCATCGATCTTGGTTCCCTTTACAAGGGTAGATTAGCAGAGTCCTTAGCACTAGGCGAGGATGGCCAGAACCCCGTGAAAGGGGAGACAGGAGCCATGCAAGAACACACTGGGGCTACCAGCAGCAGACACTGAAGGCTAAGGGCACCGAAGAAGACAAGCCTGAAAGCCGAGGGTCTCCAGACCCTCCCACTGGAGTTTAGCCAGGGTCCTGGGTGGTTGTTATTGAAAGACAACACAGAGACCAAGGAAGACACCAGTGGGGGCTAGCCGCGAATAGACTCGGAGATTCGTCTCAAAGGGTGGCGCATGGTTGGGGTGTAGGGGAGGTTGGAGCCCCATGAATGCCTGCTGAGATGCATGACAGCCCTGGAGGCACCCTCAAAGGGGACCCCCTCCACTGAAAAAACATTCAAAGTTATGGCAGGTGAGTTAGGTGGTCACCCTGAAGATAGCTGAGGTGCCCTCTGGGGTCCGCATGTGGATCCCTGGCAAGCAAAATCAACTGCTCTGGTGAAGGCAGCACAGGAGCGTATAATAGAGTGGAGGTGAGCACAAAAACATTTAAAGCTGTGTCTATGGCCAAACTGCTGATTCTCTGAATCAGCATTGAATCTTCAGATTTGTATTCAGCCAATTTTTTTGAGGACAGTGATCTGAACCAATGAACTGAATCACTGTTCCCGATTTGGGCCAGATCTGAATTCGAGTCAAATACAGCTATTTTGGAAACCCCTGAAGAGTATCCCAAATTTCAGAACTAAAACATTATTTTAAGATTCTGCTGAAAATTTTCTAATGGAACATTTTCTTTTTCTGTAGGAAAAGATTTATAGTAAGGACTAATACTTTTCATAGGAACATATGAGTTTAATGTATTACAGTCAATTAATAAAAATATTGTTCAGAAATAGAAAAAAAAATATTCCAGTCAATTTGAAAGATTTAGAACTGAAACATTTAAAGGGAGAATGAGGAAATAAGCACCCAATTAGCCTTTCAAGATGTGTACGGAGGTTACATTTTAAGCATGATGAGGTCCACAAAAGTGCTAAACAGCCATAATGTAACAGGTGTTCATGGCTTCAGAGTGCTTTTAAAATGGCTTCAGAGTGCTTTTAAACCATGCCTGATGAGCTCTCATATGAATGTGTTCTGGGGCAGAGTGCCTTAGTGAACCTGTGTACAGATGTGCAGTGAGGGTTACTTTTATGTAATTCTGCCTACATCCCATGTGCCATTGCACAGGGCTGCACTCCACATGGTTCAGATGGAGTACAGAGATTAGTGAGTATCAGGTAGATTATAGATGTCATAGATTTCATAGATTTCATAGGGGCTGAAAGGGACCTCACGAGATCATCAAATCCAGCCCCCCTGCCATAGGAAGGAAGTCTGCTGGAGTCAAATGATCCCAGCAAAATAGGCATCCAAGTGCTTTTTAAATGAGTCCAGAATAGGTTCTTGCACCACCTCTGGGGGAAGTCTTTTCTAGACCCTGGGCACTTGGACTGTAAATAAATGTTTCCTTATGTCCAGTCTAAATCGGCCTTCCAGAAGTTTGTGACTGTTATACCTTGTTATCCCTTGGGGAGCCCTGGTGAACAACTGTTCTCTCAGATCCTGATGCATACCCCTTGTATACTTATAGGCTGCCACTAAGTCCCCCTGAGCCTTATCTTCTTCAGGCTGAAGAGTCCCATGTCCCTCAGCCTCTCTTCATAAGGCTTGCTCTCTTAGCCTTTGATCATGTAAGTAGCTCTCCTTTGGACTCTTTCAAGCTTATCCACATCCCTCCTGAAGTGGGGGGGCCCAAAACTGGATGCAGTACTCCAGCTGCAGCCTCACTAAGGCTGAGTAAAGTAGGAGGATAACATTTCTAGTTTTGCTTAAGATGAACCAGTGGCTGTGTTCCAGGGCACTTAGGTGTCTGCTCCTAGATGAGCAGAAACTGCCTGGGGCGAGCCCAAAGAGCCAGACAGGAGCCCAGGTGCAGGTTGCCATGGCAACCAGCTAATGAGTAAATTAGCTTGCACCTGCACCTGCACCTGGTCAGCTGGCTGGAAGGAGCAGGGCCCTGAGCACATATAAACCCCAGGATGGGGACTAGGGAGTTCAGTTTTCTGCTGGTGGCCAACCGGGAAGGAGCCCTCCTAGAGGGAGCTATGGGAAGAGGCCTGAGGGCTAGTCTAGACTCTGATAATGCTGGGAGCAAAGTTGACCCTTTTAATGGGGTGAAGCACAGTTGGGACTTATGTGTTATGTTATAGCCCGGGGTGTAGGTTGTAGCCATGTTGGTCTAAGGACATAGGCAGACAAGGTTCTTTGGGTGAATCTGATATCTTTTATTAGACAAACTTAAATAGTTGGAAAACAATTATTAAGCAAGCTTTTGGGTGCAAAAACCCTTCATCAGGCTGAAGAAGTTTCAGCAGTTGGTGTGTGCTCTTCCTGGATGGAATGAAAAGTAAAGAAGCTAGAGGCTGGGCTGGTATGCATACAAGACAGGTAGTCAGTGAAAATGTAGATTGAGGGGTCAATGGATGAGAGACAGGCTGGGTTGAGGGGAGAGAGAGAAGGGGGATGAATAGTGGAGAGGTACCTGGGGAGTCAGCTGTCAGGCAGGTTATAATGTGTCATAAATCCAATGTCTATATTTAGTCCATGATTTTTAGTATCCAGGAGGTTGATGAAGTGGAGTTCATAAGTTCATCTCTGGGAAGTGTTTTGTAAGTTTCCTTTGAGGATCAGGACTGAGAGATTGGAGAAAGAGTGGTTTTCTTGTGAGAAATGTGCCCCCACAGGTAATTGGATATTCCTGTCCTTTCCTTGATAGATTTCCAATGTGCATTCATTCTGGTGCACAGTTCTTGTTTGGTCTCTCTTACGTATTTTCCATCAGGGCATTTGGTGCGTTGGATGAGATATATTACATTTCTGGAGGTGCAGGTGTAAGATCCAGGAATGGTGATGGTTCTGTTGTGGGGTGTAGTAATAGTGGGGGTGGTGGAGATGTGTTGGCAGGTTTTGCATTTCTTGTCATGGCATGGTCTAGATCCATTTGGTGTGTTCTGGGTTGGAGGAAGTTTGCTTCTGGTGATGAGGTTAGCGAGGTTCAGTGCTAGTTTGAAGGCTAGGATGGGTGGCTCTGGGAAGATCTTTTTTTAAGAATAGGGTCTCTTTCTAGTATGGGTTGCAATTATTTCAGGATTTTCTGTATGGGTTTGAGGGAGGGGTGATATGTCATAACCAGGTGAGTGATTTGTAGGGGGTTTTCTTCTGTACTGCAGCAGTTCTTCACGTGGTATCCAGGTGACTCTTTCAAATGTGAGATCTATCTGTCTGGAGGAGTGTCCTGGTTGGGTGAAATCTTTTTTAAGATTGGTGAGGTGGCAATCCCGGATGTTCTTTTCAGTGCAAATTTGGTGGTATCTGAGGGCTTGGCTATATCAATGACATCTTCATCATTTGGACTGAAAACCTACAATCTCTGATAAAGTTCCATCAGAAATTCAATAATCACCATCCCTCCATTCAACTTTCTCTAGAATACTCCAGCACCAACATCTCCTTTTTAGACACAATGATCAGTATCTAGAATGATAAAATACAGACCACCTTATACAAGAAACTCACAGACCAACTTGAATATCTGCACAGAACCAGCAATCACCCTAAACACACCAAAAAGGCTGTAATATACAGCCAAGCCATGAGGGGCCAGCAGGGGAGATTATGTTTAGGGGCAACCAACATGGGTTCATTAGAAGCAGGTCCTGTCAGACCAACCTGATGGCCTTCTATGACCGGGTCACAAAATCCTTAGATGCAGGTATAGCGGAGGACGTAGGTTTTTCTGCACTTTAAGAAGGCCTTCGACACGCTCTCTCACCCCATTCTCATTAAAAAACTAGGGGACTGTGGTGTTGACTCCTACACAGTCAATTGCGTCACTAACTGGCTGGAGGGTCACACTCAGAGAGTAGTGGTGGATGGGTCTTATTTGACCTGGAGGGATGTGGGCAGTGGGGTTTCACAGGGCTCAGTCCTCAGGCCTGCGCTGTTCAACATCTTCATCAGCGACTTGGACAAAGGGGTGAAAAGTTCAAATTCACAGGTGACACTAAGATGTGGGGGGAAGTGGGCATGCTAGAAGGGAGGAATAGGCTGCAATTGTACCTAGACAGGTTACAGGGGTGGGCGGATGAGAACAGGATGGGTTTCAAAACTGACAAGTGCAAGGTACTGCACCTGGGGGGGAAGAACCAGAAGCATACCTACAGGCTGGGGAACTCCTTTTTCATCAGTGCAGAGGCAGAAAAGGATCTTGGGGTCATTATAGATGCCAAAATGAACATGGGCCGACAGTGTGGGGACGCAGTCAGGAAGGCCAACCGTACCTTGTCATACATCCACAGATGCATCTCAAGCAGGTCCAAGGAGGTGATCTTCCCCCTCTATGCAACACTGGTCAGGCCACAGTTGGAGTACTGTTCTGGGTGCTGTACTTCAGGAAGGATGTGGACAACATGGAGAGGGTCCAGAGGAGGGTCACTCACAGGATCAGGGGGCAGCAGGGCAGGCCCTACGAGTAGAGGCTACGGGACCTGAACCTGTTCAGACTCCACAAGAGAAGGCTGAGGGGGATCTAGTGGCTGTTTACAAACTAGTCAGAGGGGACCAGCAGGCATTGGGGGAGTCCCTGTTTCTCTGAGCACTGCCAGGAGTGACTAGAAATAATGGTCACAAGCTGGCAGAGGGTAGATTTAGACTAAACATCAGGAGGCGCTACTTCACTGTCAAGGTGGCTAGGATCTAGAACCAACTTCCAAGAGAAGTGGTGCTGGCTCCTACCCTGAGGGTCTTTAAGAGGAGGCTAGATGAACACCTTGCTGGGGTTGTTTGACCCCAATACTCTTTCCTGCCATGGCAGGGGGTCAGACTTGATGATCTACTCAGGTCCCTTCTGACCCTACCAACTATGAAACTATGAAACCTTGTCTGCCTATGTTATAGCCCAGGGGCTTATGTTTTGTTTGCTGTTTATAAGACTGGTGGTTTGGGTGAGGCTATTTGGGGAAGGAGGAGGCATCATTGGGGGCCCACTACAGCATGGGGACCCTGGTGTCAGTGAGGGTGTGGCATGTGGGGTGCAGAGACCCTGGTTGCAGTGAGGGCACAGCATTTGGGCTGAGGAGAGCCCAGCACTGAGGGGCACAGAGACAAGGGCTGCGGAGAGCCCAGTGAGGACAAGGGGCTGAATTATAATGAGGCCTAAGTGAGACAATGCCAGTACCATCTGTGAGGCTTGGAGTGTGGTAAAGAGATGGTTGGAGCCATGCATATAGCTCATAAGGCTAGGGTGTCCTGTGACATCTATTTTGGAATGGGACCCACAAGGGGTCTGGGAACCCATGGGGTCGAGGAAATTAATCAGGACCATGTCCAATGGGACATGAAGGCAGCCTCCCTATATCATAAATCCATCAAGATGTGGTAGGCAAAAATAGAGGGTGCCCAGCAGGCTGTATTGGCTCAGTCAAGGGGCCTTAGGGGTAACACAGCCATCCTTGTGGACCCCATCCCATGACAGGCTGTATGCCAGAATTTGGTTTTCTTTGCCAGCTACAGTATCACATTGGTGGCTCATGTTCACCTTGTGGTCAATCCAGACTCCCAAGTCTCTTCTGGTCACGGTGCTAGCAAGCATAGCACTGCCAAGCTTATATGTATGATGCTGTTTTTTTCCTCCCAAGGTAGAGCTCCCTGAACTTGTCTGCATTGAATGCCATCAGGTTTTGGTCTTCCCACCTTGCGAGTCTGTCCAGGTTGGCCTATACCCCCAGTCTGTCCTCCAGTATGACTGCCTTTCCCATAGTTTCCTGTCATCTGCAAATTTTCACCAGTAAACATTTGATGCCCAAATCTAGATTATTAATGAAAATGTTGGAGAGTATTGGCCCAAGTACTGAACCCTGAGGGATACCACTAGTTGCCTTGCACCACGTTGATTTGCTTCCATCAACTATTACTCTTTGGGTCAGACCCCAGAGCTAGTTTCCCATCTATCAGACCATGAGATGTTTGAGGCCACAATTCCCCAGTTTAAGTATGAGGACATCATGGGAAAGTTTTTCTTGAAATCCAGATAAATGACATCAACCTCATCTCCCTTGTCTTGGCAGTGCATCGCCTGGTCATAGAAGGAGACAAGGTTGGTCAGGCAAGACCTTCTAGGAATGAAGCCATGTTGTCTGGCACTCAGAAAGTTGCTTTCCATTAGACTGCTGTTGATGGAACCTTTGATCTTCTCCAGGATCTTTCCAGCGATGGATGTCAGACTGATTGGCCTATAATTCCCTGGATCTTTCTTCCTTCCTTTCTTGGAGATTGGGATCACATTGGCTCTTCCAGTTTTCCAGTACCTCTCCCAAGCACCACAACCATTCTCATTAGGTAGAGCTCATCCTTGCAAGTAAGGAAGCTACATGACCGGCCAAATTTGGCCATGTGCTCTTTCCACAAGATGTTAGGGAGGCTGAAGTCACCCATGACAACCATGCATCAAGAGCATGCAGCTTTGGCTTGTTCCCTATTGAATTCAAGATCAACATCTTCCTCTTGTTTGGGAGGACTGTAATAGACTCCTACAATTATATGGCCTTCCCCATGCTCTCCCCATATTTTAACCCAGAGGGTCTCAAGACGCCTTCCTTGGTTGCTGAACTTGGTTTGAAGGGAAGTGTACTGCTCCTTCATGTAGAAAACCACACCCCCACCCCTCTTCTCAACATGGTCTCCCCTGTACAAGGTATATGCTTCTATACCTATGGACCAGTCATGGGTGGAGTCCCACCGGGTCTCCATTGTAATCTTTTTCATGCAGGAGAAGGTCCAGTTCCTTTTCCTCCTGGCATTTGTATACAGGCAGCTGAGCCTTATAATGGAAAGTATTATAATAGGTATAAAAGGATATACCTTTTACAATTGTACGGTAAGTCTCTTATAGTGTCCAACAGGCCAATTAATTTCTGCTCCCATGCCCATCTTGCAAGAGTGTTGAGCAGATTTCCTTTGAGCACAAGAACTATAAAGTCAGGCATGGAGCCTGCTTGTATTTTTGTGTCCCTGTCCTTTATCTTTTTTCAGTGATCACTCACATCTGCATATAACACATCTGCAATTTAATAAGAGCTTAAAGTATAACTTTGTTTCATTTAATATTTTAACTAGACATTAGAAAAATGTGTAGTTATATATATATATATGTATATATATATATACCTATATATATGTATATAGTTTTGTGAATAGCAACAATTCACTGCAACTTAATAACATGAAATGTTGTGCTATAGGTGATGACACAGGTGACTTGAAAAATGTTCTATATAGCCATTTAAGTTCAAGTCTAACATATGTTGTTAGAGACCAATTTTGATAAGAAACTAGCACCAGTTTTACTATTGACTGATTTTTGTAGTAATCTAAACCATATTCTGAGATGCTCTGGCTAGCATTTAATTTTGCCTTAAACTGAAGAGTCTTTTGTCTCTTTTAAATCTTGTTACATTTAAGGTAAAATCCTGGCTCTACTGAATTCAGTAGGAGTTCTCCCATTGATATCAGTGTAGCTAAGATTTCCCCAATAAACTTTAAAGTAATGCACCCAGACAGACTCACTGGGCTTCTAGAGTCTCACTCATTCCAGGGGAACCTTTGTGTTGATTCTAGTGAATGTTGAATCACTGCAATGTAATCCCTCTTTTGGTCATAAAACATTCTTATTGTTGTGGTGTCCTAACAACACTGAGAATCATCTAGCAAACACCAGTAAGCTTCTGCTTACTGCTCTGTGCTTCTGGAATGCTTATTATAGTAACCATAAACATTTCATTTATAAGAAAGAAGGGATTTGCCCTGCTACAGGGAAACTTGGTTTTGTATACTACTGTTCTTCACTCAAACATCCTTCCCACTTAGTCCTTTTGTAAATTGGTTGTGATTTTAAATGGTTCGGGTAAGTAGTCATTCTTGTATTCACCCCTGTAAAAATGCAGACTTGTTGATTGCAATCCATATCCCACTGTAGATAGTACTGGATAACCCTTGTAGATATAAGATAGTAATATATTTTTCAAAGAAACATTGTACAATGTTGTTCAATCTCTGACTGGGCAATACACTTACGGTAGGAAAAAAGGAGATAAAGTAGAGCTGATAATGTATGGTTTTCTTTCCAAATAAAATTTTTGGTTTTAAAAAATGTCTTCTTCTGCATTAGGAAGTAACTCAGACTTTCTGAAATAGTGTAACAAAGAAAATGAGACAGAATGCACAATTCAGTAACTCCCTGGGGTTGTGGATGACCTAGATTCACATACCTCCTGTACTGCTCTTCTATGTCCCAGGTGCATGTTGTAACCAGTCGGCTAGATTTGGCCATTTCTCTTACTGTTTTTATTTTTTTTTATATAAATGAATTAAATATTCATCAGGTTGTGACTGGTGACTCACTCAGATTCATATAAAGTGAGGCCAGAAGGGACCTTTGAAGATCACCAGGTCCCGCCCCTGCACTAAGCAGGAAAGATAACTGGGGGTCAGGTGACCCCAGCAAGGTGACTGTCTAGTCTCCTCTTCAAGATTTCCAGGGTAGGTGATTGCACCACCTCTAGAGGGAGCTTATTCCACAGTCTGGACACACTGACTGTGAAGAAGTTTTTCCTAATGTTGAGCCTGATTTGGTTTTCAAGGAGTTTTTGGCCATTACTCCTAGTTTTCCTCTCAGGTGCCATGGTGAACATTTGCTCAGCAAGCCCTTGATGTACTTCTCTAATGTAGTGGTAGGCTGCTACCAGGTCCCCTCACAGCCCTCTTTTCTTCAGGCTGAAGAGTCCCAGATCCCTCAGCCTTTCCTCATATGGCTTGTCATGTAAGACTCTTATCATATGGGTGGCTGTTCTTTGGACTCTCTCAAGCTTGTCCACATCCTTGTTAAAGTGTGGTGCCCACAACTGGGTGCAGTACTCCAGCTGCCGTCTCACCAGTGCTGAGTAGAGCAGAAGAATCACCTCCTTGGTTTTGATGGAGATGCATTGATTGATGCATGTGAGTGCATTATTTGCCCTACCGGAAGCTCATTCATACTGTGGTCTATAATTACACCCAGGTCCCTTTCATTCATGGTGCAAATCAGTTTGGTGCTGCCAAGCCTGTAGATGTGTAGGGGGTTGCTTATCCTGAGGTGAAGCACTTTACATTTATCAACATTGAACTTCATCAGATTCTGATCCACCCAACTTGCTAGCCTATTTAGGTCCGCTTGTATCTGTAAGCCTATCTTCAAGCATGACAATGGTTCCCCATGATTTGGTATCATCCGCGAACTTTGCCAGTGAGCTCTTTACCCCCACATCCAAATCACTAATAAAGATGTTGAAAACTACTGGACCAAGCACCAACCCTTGTGAGACAGCACTGCCCACTTCTCACTATCATGACACATATCCATTCACTATGACTCTCTGGGTCTTATCCTGCAGCCAGCTTCTCACCCACCTGACTGTCTTGGAGTTAAGCCCACAGTCTTCCAAATTTCTCAAAAGGACATTGTGGGATACTAGATCAAAGGGCTTTGGAAGTCAAGGTATACAATGTCAACCTGCTCTCTCACGTCCAGGTGGCAAGTTACCTGGTCATAGAAGGAGATGAGGTTGGTAAGGGAAGACCTATCTGTGATGAAGCCATGCTGGCTATCATTCAGAAACTTATATTCTGCAAGCTTATCTCAGATAGAATCCTTAATGAACTTTTATAGGATTTTTCCTAGGATGGAAGTTAGGCTGATTGACCTATAGTGCCAAGAACTGGACTCAGTACTCCAGCTGCAGTCTCACCAGTGCTGAGTAGAGTAGAAGAATCACCTTCTTGGTTTTGATGGAGATGCATCAATTGATGCATGCCAGAGTATTGTTTGCCCTACTGGCAACATCATCGCACTGCCGGTTCATATTCCTAACTGTGGTCTATTATTACCCCCAGGTCCCTTTCATTCATGCTGCTAGTCAAATTTGGTTCTGCCAAGCCTGTAGGTGTGTTGACGGTTGCTCATCCCGAGGTGGAGCACTTTACATTTCTTGACATTGAACTTCATCAGATTCTGATCCGCCCATCTTGCTAACCTGTCTAGGTCCACCTGTATCTGTAGCCTATCATTAAGCGTGACCACTCTTCCTCATAACCTGGTGTTGTCCATGAACTTGGCCAGCGAGCTCTTCATCCCCACATCCAAATCATTGATAAAGATGCTGAAAATACTGGACCAAGCACCAACCCATGGGATACTGCTGCCCAGTTCTCACCAGGATGACACACATCCCTTCACTATGACTGTCTGGGTCAAATCCTGCAGCCAGTTTTTCACCCACCTGGCTGTTTCAAATTTAATCCCAGAATCCTTCAATTTTCTCACAAGGACATTGTGGGATACTAGATCAAAGGGCTTTTGGGAGTCATGGTATACAATATCAACCTGCTCTCTTGTGTCCAGGTGGTAAGTTATCTTGTCTTAGAAAGAGATGAGGTTGGTAAAGCAATACCTACCTATGATGAAGCCATGCTAGCTGTCATTCAGAATCTTATCTTCTACAAGTTTATTGCAGATAAGTTCCTCCCCCTGGTTTGGTAGTCTGTAGTATACACCTACAGTTAGGTCTCTTTCACTGCAACCCCTGTGCAACTTGACCCAGAGGTCCATTTTGGAGCTGATGTCAGCCTCCAAAGAGGTATACCGCTCTTTCACATAAAGGGTAATGCCTCCACCTTTCTTACCCATGTGGTCCTTCTATGCAGAGTGTAGCCTTCTATAGCTATGCTCCAGTCATTTGAGGAGTGTCACCATATCTCCATAATCCCTTCTAGATCATAATGCACGCTGCAGAGTAAGAGGGATAGCCCCTCCTTCTTGTTCTCCATGCTCCTGGCATTAGTATATAGGCAACTGTCCCACAGCAATCAGCAATCAGTCAGCAGTCACTCCCAGCTTCTCAGAGCACACACCCCAGACACCCAGCCCACCAAACAAATACTCAGGAAAAAAACAAAGGTACAGGCAGCTGGATTACCTACTTTTCCTGGGCAGGATTTGGTGCCTCGATTTTCTCCTCCTTTCTCCTCTTGCCTCCAGCAACTGCCTGCAAACTGCTTCCCCTGCTTGCAGTCCTGTTTGCTGGCTCCCTGATCACCAGTGATGATCCAGGCTCAAGTGCTTGATCCAATAGATATTTAATTGCTAATACAAAGTACATCTGAAATAAGAAAGATTTAAAAAAAATGTCCTATAGCCAATGGTCAGTATCCTGGAGTCAAGGCACTCATCTGGTATGAGGGAGTGAGGGAGAAGGTACTTTTACTTAGGTCACTCACACCCTAAATGAATACCCCAATTCCTATATTATTGGCTCTTTTGGGCTCTTTCTTTGTTTTTAATGTGATTCCTGTTGTGCCCTTGAGAAAACATTTATACATAAAAGTGTAATTGACAACTGTATGTAAAAATTGTTGATATTCTGAATTGATATTTGTTGATGATTTTTTTTTTTTTGTGTTTGAATAATTACTAACTAGGCCTATATCAGAGTTCAGTGTATGAGGTTGCATGTAATCTGGATGTGCAATATATATAAATTAAATTTCTGGAGATTATTTAATCACTTTTCTCAGCTCTGGTGTAATGTGTTGATGCATGACTACTAAGTCTGATCTGCAAACAACTCATTTAATCTGGGGGAAAATGTTCATGGAAAAGAGTAAATGAGGCTCAGTAGTCAGAGCAGATCCAGGTTATGCTTCAATGACTGTCACTGTCTCTTTAGCCATAACTTTAAGATCTGAGCCCTTTTGAAAAGAGCTGCAGGAGAAAGAGCTCAAGCTTCTCTTATTTATAGAGTGTCTAGAAAGAAAACAGAAACCATCAGACCACTAGCACAGGGATGTGTGTGTTGAAGGATCCATTCCGCTGAAATTCAGGATCTGAGATTGAAGTATTAAATGCAAACAGAACTGAAGGCTGCGCTCATCATTAAGTGAATTTTCTTTGAATATCCTTTGCAATTTTAAACTGCATAAGGAAGCTTCTAAAGTGCTTCGGGTTCCACAGTCCTTTCACATGTACTTTTGTATGCTGTTTGGATTGACAAAATAAAATGTTTCACCAGAATAATCTAGGCACACAATTTACTCTTTTTATATCCTGGTGGGGTTTTTTAAGAGACAGAGTATGGAAAGTACTATTTCAAGTGTTACCTGGAGTAGTTCTAGTGATCAGCCTCTGAAAGCTGACAGGAACATAATAGATAGCACAGCATTTACATAGCATCTTGGGGTACACACAGCCCTTGACTGCACCCTATTTTCATTCAGCTTATTTTAAACCACAGGAATATAGACAAAGAGCAGCATGTACAAACATTTGCCATTGCTTGGAGCCACACAGAGAAGCCAGTATAAGTAATTTAGGGTGGAGGAGGAACAGGTGGGACAGGGAGGCTTCTAGTGGGTCTGCAGAGGAGGTGGCAGGTCCAGGAGTGGCGGTATATGTCTGAGGGTGGAGAGGGACAGGAGGGCAAAGAGCTAGAAATAGCCTTATCAAGGTTGGGGGGCCAGGAAGAGTACATCCAGGGGTGGGCAGCTGGGATTTTCCAGCCCCAGGGCTATGCTCCAAATGCTTACAGGTGCTCTATGGATCAGGTTAATCCATTCCTGATTTAAGTTATCTCTTCTCCTTTAGGTGAATTAACTTAGATTAGGCCTGCCATGTTTTGCCTGATTTAACCCCTCTGAACATATGCACACATGGGAATTTGGATCAACATAACCCTAGTTATGTGGCATAGCAGTTTTACATAACCTTATACATTGGAATCATTGGTATCACTAGTCTCCAAAAGTAGAATTGCAATGACTTAAATTAGACTGATAGGTAATGATGTTTAAATAATAATAAGTATCTGGTTGTGTTACAACCTGGAAACATTTGTGTTCTTTCTCTGAATATGGCATTTGCATCTGTGCATTTGTTGATGAGGAGTGACTTGCTAAGAAGTCAGGTCAAAAGCTGTTTTTAAAGGACCAGACAAGAACCAGAAATGCAACTGCCTAGTTAAGGAACTTCCCAACAGATACTGTAGTCTGATCTGTAGCTGTGATCTCATTTCTGGTGATACAGCTGTTATTCCAATACTGAAAAGAGAGGGATCAAAAGAAACAATAAAATATCAGGCAACCTCAAACACCCTAGAAAAGAGTTTGGATGGATGAACTATGGCAGACATAATTATAAAGCTAATAGGTAATTGGACAGACACAGAAAGAGAGAGGGAGGGAGGTATAAACTGTGGTAGTTGTAGTCTGTTTTTACACTGACTACAGGTCAGGCTGAGGTGTCCAGGTAAGCTCCTCTCACCCTCCCTTCAGGAAAGGGGCATGACTTTGTTTCCCTTCCTGCCTCCTGATTGGTGAATGGGCTCCATCAATCAAAACAGCAGGATCTCATGCCTGGGACTTGACCCAAGCTCTGTAAGGTAAGCCTGCCACCCTGGGAAATATTAGGGTATGATAGCAGAGCAAATAATGTAGCTAGAAAGAGTCAGAGGAATCTGACAACAATCAAGAGAGTCTGAGTACATTCAAAGAATATTTGGCTTGTGAGTCTTTACACCAAACCTGATAATCCTGTGTGTGCAAGTAAGAAAGACTCTGTGGCACCCAAGTAGAAGGGTTAGAAATACGGCCTTTTCTGATAAGGCCAAGATATGACCCCAAATGAACATGTACAAGCTACAGCCAGAGTTAAGCTGAGAAGAAAAATTAAGAATTGCTGAATGGTGCACGGGGCATAGCTCAAAGAACAGAACAGTTAATTTCTCACTGTGTGGGAAATCTTTCACTTTTCAGACTTGACCTTCTCATTATGACTTTGCAGCTAGCCAAGCTCCTCAAATACAGCAGTGAGGAACATAACACAAGTGATGAGTTAAATCCATTTGTCCCCACAAGTTAGTCTCATTGGGCATGTCTATACATCACCTTATGGTAACGTTCTTAGTGAGCTGTGCTTTAGTACTTCCTTTTGGCAGTACTAGAGCACAGCCCAGTAACTGCCCGTGTTGCTCCATGCATACAACCCACAGTTGATTTTAGCTGCTACTTCACCATAGCAGGGCACTAAGATGGAGGAGTGCACCACTACAGAGCAGTAGCTGCTGGTCATGTGTAGACTCACATAATACCTGTGTCACTATACCATGTTGTATGATGATGTAGTGCAATCACTATGGCAACCTAGGGTGACATGTAGACATGACTGCTCTTTTCAAGCTGGCATATAGCTTCTCTTTCCTAGCAGCCTCCACAAAGCTAACCTTAACCTGCTGTTCTTAAGCATGTTCTAACTGCTTCATATTACCCCTGGCTGCCTCTTCCAGCCAGAGGTAAGGTTTTCCTTTTTCTTCCCCTTCCTGGATTCCAGGCTCCCCATGAATCCATGGTGCTTATGCCTCCTCCATCTCCTATCCCTTCCTCTAAAATGTACAACCTAATTCAATGACAGTATGGTAACTGAGAAAGGAATCCTGGGTTATTTAGGAATCAGATTCAATGTTTAAAATGGTCTCCAACTTACCTTGAAATCTATAACCCACTCTACAAACCCTCAATGGCTCCAGCTTCCCCTGGAGTGCTCATGGATCTCCCTGAATTTAACCAAATACTCACTTCAGTAGCCCTCAAATACCTGTAGTAGCAACTGGTTTTCCCCTAATATTCCTATATAATCAAAAAACTGAAGGATTTGAGGCTAGTTATTAACAATGTTGTACTTCAGATGCCCATCACAGTGAATCATATGGATAAATTAACAGATTGCCTAATGCTTCAGTAGAATTGGGGCTACAATTCATTCTATTTAAGTTCAAAATTTCAGATTTAGTTCTTTTCTTAGGTGTCTTTAAAGCAAAAGCAGTTATCTCTAATGCATGCATGGTGGCTTTCTGATGAGAGCCCAGACTTTCCAGGATCTTCAAAAGATTGAAGATTATTACCCATAGCGTAAGTTGCTATGTTACTTCTTCTTGTATTTTATGTCATGGAGTCTCCTCAGGGGGGTACTTGTGTGGGACCTGTTACGCCTCAGCTCTGTATTCTTGGGCAACCCTGGCACAGGATGCAGTCTGTTTGACTCACAAAGGACTCCCCCCCCCCCACATAAACGAAACTGATTAAGATGCAGTGACAGACGCACCTAAAACTCTCCAGATAAGGGTGATAAGAGTGAAACAACTGCCCTAGGTCTCATTTACATCCGAGATGGAACCAGATGACCGTTCATTTACATGAGAGATGGAAAACAGAAAGCCTGAAGCAGAGACTGCAGTGAATTCTGGGACCAGAGAAGCAGGAGAGCGCTGCATGATGGGGAATCTGTGCTTCCAATGTTAATCAACCCATGTTCACACACACCCAGCTCAGCATTTATCAGACCAGTTCTAATCTGGATTTGCTAAGGACTTTTCTCCCCCCAGACACACACACACAGCTCTAAGTTTAATAGGCATCTCGGGCCGTACATTCCCCGGTCCCAGTATGGGAGGCCTATTTAAACTTGATTGACTAAAACTCGGTTGCCGGGTTAGGGAATGCTGAGGCAAGAGACCGAGTCCGAGGGGGTACGGGCAACATTTGAACAATGGTTAAGGGTTCATCACAACATCCAGCCTGCTGGAGCCCTAATCCCAGGTGTTGTCGTATCTTTCCCGAGATGACTGGTGGGAGTCCTCTCCACAAAAGGTTATGAGCACCCCAATAATTGCTTTAAGTCTGTTAAAAGAGTATAGTAAAATCTGGAAAAGTCATGCTAAGCTGAGGCTTGTGCACAACAAGTAAAAATCCAAAATCCTGATGCTGCAAGCCCATCAGGATATCTGCCATCCATAGGAATCTCAAGCTGGCTCCCAAGTATTTGGGTTACTCCCTTATCTTAAGTGTTTCCTGATTATCAATCAGTTTCCTGAGATGGTCCAAACCAGATAACCCCTTGTCAATAGAAAAGACAATGATTTACACTACTGAGGGTGCTTCAAAGCAACTGAACTGAGGGTATAAAAATCTGTAAGTGTGTGTGCTTAAAAGAAGAAAGAAAGAAAAAGAAGAAGCAGGAGGAAGGAGAAAGAAAGAAAGAAGAAGAAGAAAACTCCTGTGCTGACACCATCCCCTGTCGTTCTTGGGACTCTGGAAGAACAGATCGTCTCTCTCTTCAAGGATTGTGCTACGGACTGTGCCTGTCAGCTTTGCAGCCTGGGTACCGTGGACTCGGTGAGATTCCCAGCGTTCTCTCTTCTTTATAGGCATAAACTTCTGAACCTGAACTGTATCAGTTAAGCTTGAGCTAAGTTTCCCCAAATACTTAGTGAAACCAGGGTAGTATTGTCATTGTTTGTGTTTGTTTTTCTTTTGCATGTCTATTACTACTAGTACTATTATATATTTCATATGCTTAGCAATAAATAACTTTTATAGGCAAACTGGTAGTAATTGGGTATATTTTTCCTTCTCTGCTTCTCTTTCCTCCTGTGCTCTGCAGCAACGCTTCTTTTACCTATGCTAAAGATCCCTGTGAAGCCTAAATTATTGTGGGGTCTGCTCATCAAGAGGCCAAAGATTGGGACGTGCTGAGTTTGAAACACATAAGGGGATCAGCTTGTACAGGCTGATTGACCCAGTTTGACTCAGACGTGCCCTTATGAACTGAATGCTGGCCCATGAGGGTGTCAGCTGGACACCCAGCCGGATTCAGAGGGATTCTGTTTACCTGTGTGCTTGTGTTTGACTGCATTTTATTGTTGCTCTTATGAACTGATTCTTGGCATATGAGGGTGTCAGCCTGTTCATGCTGATCAGCCCGGCCAGGTCAGGCGTGTCATGTTAATGTGTGTGTGTTTGTGTGTATGACTGATTTGGTGACTGGAGGAACCCAGTCCCATTGAGATTGAGTCCTGCAAGATAGCTCCACTGGGGGTGAGGGCTTGCAGAAGGGAGAAATACAGCTCCGTATAGTAACACAAGCAGCACAACGACAGAATCACTAAGACCCTAGAAACTATCCCTAATAAATGAGCACACCCCAAAGTAATGGGCAAATTTGGTAACAGACCACTGTGGAGTCTAGTCTCTGAATGAATGCCAGCTAAAATGTCATCTAGAGCACAGCAGGAACCCAGGCTTCTTCCCCCACTAAGATGCTGAAATTTTTGGTCCCTCATCCTCCCTGGTCCTCACTCAAGGAACTAGCATCTGGTTCCATTCCTGAGAAAGGGACGTTACCTTTTATTGGGGAGAACAAGTACAATCCAATTTCCAAGCAGCAACAAATGGCTCCACTTCAATAAAATGGTTTCCTGGGGCAATGGCTACACAACCAGAGGTTATCTTCCTCCCTTCCAAAGGGTTCAACAGTTCCTCTATCCCTGATGCAACCTGCACAACCAAGGGCACCTCCAAAAGAACTCATCTGCTTTCTTTCCAGTCCCCCGAGCTCCTAAACTCTAAAGCCCTTCTGCTGGTCACTTTCTTTCTAGTCTGTATTCTCAGAGTATCCCTCTGCCTACCCACTCCTGGAGCAGACATCTGTCTTGGCCTGCCAATTCTGTAGTCATGCTTATTTCTTTCTCTCCCTTGGACACCTCCTGGGTTTTATCTGCTATCTCCAGGTTGTTGATGTGTCAACAAAGTTATCCAAATGTTCATAGATAATGGAAGTCCTTGTTTCTTCCCACAACTGGACTGTTATCCTGCTACACAGCCCCATTAATCCATTCTTTCCCTATGTACTAGCTTTATGGGTAAACTGAGGCTTGCAACATTATAATAACATGAAGACAATTACAGAATATTATAGTAAACCCCATAGTCTGTCACAGATTAAATATTTAGCTTTAAAAAGAAACAGAAAAAAAGCCTTTTTTTCCCATAGCTTTTCCTTTAATGTCCTTGAATAGTGTGGTAACAAAAGCCTCTCAAAGTACAGTTTCCCTAGATTCCAGTGTCAAATAACAGACTTGATTATAAGGTTCAAAACTGAGATGAATGTATTTCATTGAAACTAACCTCATCTTAAAAAATGTGCAGGCCTGAGTAAGAAGTGCACCTTAATTAGATCTACATCTTTATATTCTTTATATTCCCAATATATCACTCAGGAATTTTTGTACATAGATTTTTAAATGCAGTGCAAAGGACATCTTTCTAAATAATTTTCTAAATAATAATTTAAACAAGAGAACACTAAGTGAGGAAGATTATTTTTCTGCCTCCATTGCTTGTTTGTTTGTTTTCTTGTCTCTATGTTTTCATTTTTGCCTTTTCCCTTTTCCACTTCACAAATTAATGTTCCCTTTCTGTAGTAAAAAATAATAGCAAGTGGATTCCAATGTTTAACTGACAATTAATGCTGTAGTTCAGCCAGTTAGAACAAATTATAGATTTACCTCCCCTCCAGTGTAGATATCAAGTTTATATACAAGTGTTACCAGCTCTTATGACTTTATCTTGAGTCAAACGATATTTGGTGTTTTTCCTATACTCCATCTCCAAGAGGTATAGGGTTGTTTTAGGTATAAGGGTGCTTTAGCTTCTGTTTCTTTATTTGATAATGTAACCTGAGAATACTCTTCTGCTTCAGAAACCAGAAGTCAAAGAAAAATAACCTAAATTCTATTTGTTTTTGGTTTCTTAACTCTCATGAATGCTGCTTCATGATTTAATTTTGATGGTTGTGGTTCATAGATTTTTAATATAATGCTAGAAAAATGCTTGGGTAACAGTGGCAGTGGTGCAGGGTAGTGGCAGTGCAGCACCGGCCTTGCTCCCCCAGCTCCATCCATTCATCCTCACTGTCCTGGTGAAGCTTCATCCCTGTAAATGTTGGGCAATTTGCAAGTCCTCTTGCATAACACAAATAATTATGATGTCATAGGAATAACGGAGACCCAGTGGGACTCCACCCATGACTGGGCAACAGGTATAGACAGCTATACCCTGTACAGAAGAGATTGAGTGGACAAAAGGGGTGGGGGTGTAGCTCTCTATGTCAAGTAAATCTCTGTGTCCCTTCAAGCTGACATTGGCACCCAGGATGGATGCCTGGAGACCCCCTGGGTTAAAATCTATGGGAAATACGGCACAGGGGACACAATGGTGGGAATCTATTACAGACCTCCTACCCAGGAGCAAAAGCTTGACCAGGAGTTCTCCAGGAAATTGACTAAAGCTGTGTGCTCCCAGTGCATGGTTGTCATGGGAGACTTCAACTACCCAGACATCTCATGGGAAGAGCTCTCAGCCAAATCCGAATGGTCACAAAGCTTTCTCTCATGCATGGATGAGCTCTATCTGATGCAAAAAGTTGATAAGCCAGCAAGAGGTAAAGTGCTGCTCAACCTGGTACTGGCAACAGGGGATGACCTAATCAGTGACCTAATGATCAAAAGGAAGCTGGGTGACAGTGACCATTAGCTGATCACCTCCACCATCTACCATAAAGCTGGCAAGTCAGTCAGCAATACAGAAGTCCTTGACTTAAGGAAATCTGACTTTGACAAGCTCAGAAGGCTTGTCAGTGAGGCCCTAAGGGGCCATGATCCAAAGGGGAGGGGAGTTCAGGATAAGTGGTTGCTCCTCAACGGAGCGATCCTGGATGCACAAGGAAAGTCTATTCCGTCTCGGAGGAAAGGCAGTAAAAGGACATAGCATCCCCCTTGGCTCTGCAGGGAACTAGTGGACCTCTTGCATCTAAAAAGAAAGACCTACAAAAGATGGAGGACTGGATCCATTGCCAAGGAGGAATATTTTGCACTGGTTCAGACCTGCAGGGAGCAAACCAGGAAAGCCAAGGCTGTGACTGAACTCCAAGTAGCTACAGGTATCAAGGACAATAAAACTTCCTTTTTTAGACATGTGGGGAGCCAGAGGAAAAGCAAGGGTAACATTGGACCCCTGCTAAACCAGATGGGACAACCGACAACTGATGCCCAGGAAAAGGCCAATTTGCTAAATGGGTATTTTACATCAGTTTTTCACCAGTCCCAAGGGATGCCGCTGCCCATTACAGGATGGGAACGCCTGGGTGAGGGTGATTC